>NC_080192.1:8792878-9095909 GCF_030028045.1 Hippopotamus amphibius kiboko
CATGGATACTACTTGGCAATAAAATGGAACAAGTTATTGATACATGCAGCAACTTGGATGAATCTCCAGGAATTATGCCAGGTGAAAAAAGCCAAGCCCGAAAGGTTACATCCTGTATGATTCCATTTATGTAACATTCTTCAAATGTCAAAATTACAGAAATGAAGAATAAATTAGTAGTTGTGGGGAGCAGATGTTCTGTATTTCAATCCTATCAATGTCAATATCCTAGATATGATATTGTACTATAATTTTGCAAGGTGTTACCTTTAGGGGAAATTGGGTAAAGATACACAAGATCTCTTTGTATTATTTCATACAACTGGATGTGAATCTACAATGATTTCAGAATAAAAGTTGAATTATAAAAAGTAGCAAATCACTTGGAAAGTGGTTTGACAGTTTCTAATGAAGTTAAAAATAAACCTATCCTATGATCTAGCCATTCTACTCCTGTGTAAATATCCAGGAGTAATGAGTGCATTTGTCCACAAAAAGATTTGTGCAAGAATATTCATAGTAGCTTTATTCATAATAGCTGAAATATGAAAACAACCCAAATGTCCATATGCAGGAGAATGGGTATACAAATTGAGACATTTTCATGCAATGGAATACTTCTTACAAAAAAAGAACAAAAACAAAAACAAAAAAACCTACCCATACACACAAAATATGGATGACTCTCACAAATATTATGTTAAGTAGTGGGAATCAGATACAAAAGAATACATAGTGTATGGTGAACTTCTCTGGTGACGCAGTGGTTAAGAATCCACCTACCAATGCAAGGGACACAGGTTTGATCCTTGGTCCAGGAAGATCCCACATGCCATGGAGCAACTAAACCCGCGTGCCACAACTACTGAGACTGTGCTCCAGAGCTTAAGAGCCACAACTACTACTGAAACCTGAATGCCTAGAGCCCGTGCTCTGTAACAAGAGAAGCCACTGCAATGAGAACCCTGCACACCACAACGAAGAGTAGCCCCCATTCACCACAAGAGAAAACCCACGTGTGCAACAACAAAGACCCAATGCAGCCAGCAACCATTAAATAAATAAATAAGTAAATTAAAAAAAAAATAGTGTATGGTTACATTTATATGAAGTTCAAGAACAGACAAACTCATTGATGGTGATAGAAGGTAGAAACTGTTTACTGGTGGTGGGGGAGATGGTGTCAGCTGGAAAGGAGCCTGAGGGAACTTTCTGAAGTGAAGGAAATGTAGTTACATAAGTATACACATACTACTAAAAGTTACTGAGCTTTACACTTAAGGTTTTGCATTTTACTGTATGTTAATTATACGAATGTCTCAGTGAAGAACTGTAAAAAAAATTATTCTCCATTTATGGGGGAAAAAAGACATGTCAGCCAATCCCACTGTGTAGACTTTGGATCCTTTTCCAGACCAGCTATAGAAAAACTTATTTATGACACTTACAAATTGAAAATCTGTACAGTTTATAATTATTGGTAAAGGTAAAGAGTTATTGTGAAGTCTTGGGGTGAGAAGTAATTATTATTGTTAAACAGTGCTTATCATTTAGAGATACATGTTGATATAATTGATATATCTAAGATTTGCTTCAAAATAAAAGAGATGAGGAATGCTAAAGATACAAATGAAACAAGACTGGCTGTGAGTTGATTGTTGTTTAACCTACATGATTGGATTATTGTCTACTTTTTACTCCATGATAAAAAGTTAAAATTTTAAAATACAGATAAAAGATACACACAGGTAGCTTTTCTATTACTGATAAAACAGAACAATTTGCCCTCTGAAATAGTATGTTCTAAGGATGCTCAAGGAGTGGTAGGGAAATTTAATGCCCCAAATGAAGTTATTGCTTGTCTGCATTAGATGTCCTTAGCAAGGAGTGAGCCTTTTTTTTTATACTTGCAAGATATAGTTTGTCTTTTTTATTATTTATTTATTTTAATTGAAGTATAATTGATTTACAATATTATGTTAATTTCAGGTGTACAGCATAAATGATTCAGTTATTTTTACAGATACACTCCATTAAAAGTTTTTACAAGATAATGGCTAGAATTCCCTGTGCTATACACAATATATCCTTGTTGCTTATCTATTTTATACCTGGTGGTTTGTATCTCTTAATCCCATACCCCTAATTTACCCCTCCCCCTTGCCTCTCCCCTTTGGTAACCACTAGTTTGTTTTCTATGTATATGAGTCTGTTCTGTTTTGCATAAACATTCATTTGCATTATTTTTTAGATTCCACATACAAGTATCTTTCTCTGTCTGACATTTCACCAAGCATAATATTCTCTAGGTCTGTTCACGTTGCCGCAAAGGGAGGAGAATTTTAAGCATAGAAAACCACCCAACACTCAGTGGACACCCAAGTGTAGATAACTTATGTGTGAGTTCTTTCAATCAAAACATATTTATGATGATATTAGCACGTATAGGCACATTGTATTTCCATAAATTGTCCACTCATTGTAGCAAGGTGAAGCAGTGGGATTAATTTTTTTCTGTTTTCATGTGCTCTCTTGTTTTCCGTAAGGACCTGATCTTATTTTATGAGGATGATCCAAAGCCTGTTTTGCCGACAATTCCTACTTCCATTATCTCATCAGCTACATGGTTGTCAGAAGGGCAAACAGATGTCTCTAACCTCTGGGATGCAGGTAAATTAGTTAAAGAATAAAAATTTTACTCAGAAACGTGAATAAGAAACACTGGACAGGAATTATTTTTTGTCAGACTTTATTTTGTGAAATACAGCAACAGTGGCCTTGGTCATGAGGGACAGGGTTAGCATGGATAAATTCAACCCACACAGGATCCTGTAACTTTATTTTACCACTTGTTTCAATGTTTTTTTCTCTATTTTGCTTTTTTTCTTTTTCTTTTTTTAATTTATTTCAATAAATATTAACTGCAAACCTTAAATCTTTTATAAATGGTTTTTTAAAAATAGAAAAATTCATTTTCATTCCTTTTCTTGTTTGTATTAATCTTCTCTTTGTTGAAGAGTTTAAACTGTGATATTTTTCAGAAACAAGCATTAGATGCAGATGTGTAAAAGCATGATACATGGTGTCCCACAAACTGGTTAATCATCTCTTGAGTAATTAACAGTAGAGAAGGGCACAATATAAAATTATACGAAACTGGCCTCCAAAAAATTACACCATCAATTTCCAACTGGGCTCTACTGCCACTCTAGATCTGATTGATCCACTGTTGAGCCACTCCATCCTGTCTGTCCTCCATGAACTCTGTTTCCAATACAATCTTCCTCTCGATTTTCTCAGAAAATAGGATGAAAGATCTGCCAAGATGAGAACAAAACATTCTCAGTAGCTTTTATCCCCTCGTATGTCTTCGCTTTTATATTCATCCAGGCATCCTTTTCCTTTTCACAAAGTTGCCTCCTTATGTTCAGAGTTTCATCTTCTCCCTCGTCTTTGGACCTTGCGCCACAATTTTCCCCTTATGTAGAGCCCCAACATCCAAAATATTAAAACTCAAGTTTACTAGTATAGATTTATTTTACAAATTCATATGTATATGTAGTTTTCTTATAAAGCCAGTTGTGAGAATGGTGAGGATATTTCAATAGGCCCAGAACAAGGAATGGTGGGTTATGGTGATGTTTGTAGTACAGGGTTGGCATCATTCACACGAATGATGGGTTATAAGTGGTCACAATCTTTTAGACAGCTTGCTTTGTATTCTTAGAATACACTTTATGTAAACTGATCTAGATCCAGAAGTTTGAAAGAACAGTAAGGAAAATGTTTTTGTATTTTAATATCTCCTAACATTTCCACCCCCTAATATTTTTGAATAGACTTTATTTTTTAGAGCAGTTTTAGGTTCATAGCAAAACTGAAGGAAGGTACCAAGATTTCCCCGTATACCCCTTGTCCCTAAACAAACACAGCTTCCCCCACTGTCAGCATCCCGCACCAGAGTGGTACATTTGTGGCAATCAGTGAACCCACCTCAACACTTTTTTTAATCACCCAAAGACCATACTTTTCATTGGGTTTCACTCTCGGTGGTATATTCTACAGGTTTTGACAATGTATATGACATGTATCCACCGTTACAGTATCGTACAGAGTATTTCTCTGCCCTAAAAACCCTCTGTGCTCTGCCTATTTATTCCTCCTTCCCCTCAACCCCTGGAAACCACTGATATTTTAACTGTCTTCATAGTTTTGCTCTTTCCAGAAAGACATATAGTTAGAATCAAGTAGTATGTAACCTTTTCAGGTTGGCTTCTTTCACTTAGTAATGTGCATTTAAGGTTCCTCCTTGTCTTTTCATGGCTTAATAGCTCATTTCTTTTTAGTGCTAAATAAGATATACTAGGGTATTTATCCACTCACCTACTGAAGAACATCTTGGTTGTGTCCAAGTTTTGGCAGTTATAAATAAAGCTGCTGTAAATATCCTTGTGCAGGTTTTTGTGTGACACATTTCCCTCTGCCGGCATTTTAATCCAAGTGAATTTGAGTATAAATGAGCATCAGAGGCAACCCTTTATAGGGAAAAAGTCACAAAACATGTTGCTTGAGGGATGACTCCACCATTTTACTTGTTTAGGACTCATCTTAATTGGAGGAGCTTTTCCTATTTTTGCGTCTTTTCTTTTCTCCAGTCTGTCCTTCACACTGATCTCAGAGATAGCTTGCAAATGCAGATCTTAGCATTTCATTTTCCAGCTTAAGAACTTTCCACAGTTCTCCACTGCCAATAAGTCTATTTTTTTTTTTAAATGTCATATAAGACTTTTCTTAGTCTGGTCCCAGCCCACCTTTTTGGCCTCATCACCCAATACTGCTAGTATTCACAATGTTTTGTGACATTCTATTACTTGTGTAGTTTTTTCTCCTTAGAATGTCTTTGTTCCAGTTACTTGAGCGGTGTAACACATTGCTATAAAACTTTTGTGGCATAAAATAACCATTTATTCTGCTCCTGGATTCTCTGGGTCAGGAATTAGGACAGGGCACAGTGGGGGTGACGTCTCTGTTCCATGACGTATGTCTGGGCCTGAGCCCGAGAACGCAAAGGCTGGGGACAGGAATCATCCGAAGGCTCACTCACTTGCGTGTCTGGAGGGTGATGCTCGCTCTAGCAGCTGGGGGCCTCAGTTTCTCTCCACATGAGCCTCTTCGTGTGGTCTCTCCACTGGCTAGTTTGGGCTTCCTCATAGCATGGTGGCTGGCTTCCAAGGTTGAACATCCTGTGAAAGCAAGGACCAGGCAGAAGCTGAATAATCTCAAAAGTCATGCTGTGATACTTCCTCCCCACTGAGTTTATTAACGCAATCGAAAAGTCTTGCCAAGTTCAAGGGGAGGGGACGTAGACGCCCACCTCTCCATGGACAAGTGTTAATGTCGTGTTGAAAGAAAAGCATATGAGTTGGGATGTGTATTGGCACAGTCATCTTTGGAATATACAGTCTGCCACCGTTCTCCACCAAATAACGAATGCCTAACAAAATCCTGTTCAAACAGCAAGGCCCAGCTCCAGTGTCACTCTTGCTATAAAATCTTTCCACACACCAAACGAGTTTCTCCTTTCAGTGTGTTCCTGCAGGACTTTGCCCATACCCCAAAAATAGAACTTATAGTTTTGTATCATAATTATTTAATAAGTTGTATTTATTTTTAAATTACATAGATAATAAGTGAATATATTCTGATGTTTAAAATTCAAACTATGTAGATAGAACTAAAATCCCTGTTGACTGTCCCGTACCTCAACACAGCCCCCTCCCCAGAGTTAACTGTGGTTTTCAATTTGTTGGTTACTCTCCAGAACTTTTTTTGTGTGTTTACATACATACATGTATCTTCAGAAGTATATAGAATATATAGAATTGACTTTATTTTGTTTTAGAACGATGTTCTGCATTTTTGGGGAAACTTTTTCTAAGCAGTATCACTTGGCAATCCTTCAGTGTATGTCAATATTTAGAGATTTACCATGTATTTCTTAAACTCTTGCATTGCCTGGATTTTATAGTTTATTTCCATGCTGATAGACATTTTGGTGTTTTATATTTTTCCCTATTACAAATAATTTTTCATTCAATAGCTTCATGCACATATGTGAGTGTGTTTCTTTAGGGCAGATTCCTAGAAATGGAATCCCTGAGTCGTACTGTATGGCCATTTTCATTTACACTGGCTTGCAGGATATGTGAGTACTGTTCACTCACCCCCTTACCAGCACCTGATGTTTTTCAAGTCATATTTTTATCACTTGGGTAAAGGTTGCATTGTATCATAGGTATAATCTGCACATTTCCATGTGTTAATTGGATATTTATTTCCTCTTCTATTGGGTAAGCAGGATTTGCCTGCTTATATCCTTAACCTTTCTTTCTTTTGGATCGTGTGTTGTTAATATAAATTGATTTTGTAGGGACTTCCCTGGTGGTCCAGTGGTTGAGACTTCACCTTCCAATGCAGGGGGTGCGGGTTTTTTCCCTGGTCAGGGGGCGGGGATCCCACAGCCTGGCAGCCAAAAAACCAAAACGTAAAACAGAAGCAATATTGTAACAAATTCAATGAAGACTTTAAAAATGGTCTACATTAAAAAAAAAAATCGTTAAAAAAATAAATTGATTTTGTAGCCTTTTTACATATATGTTACTAATCCTTTCTATTACATATGTTGCAAATATTACCTTCCAGGCTGTGAATTGTCTCTAAACTTTCTTTATAGAAGTTTTTTGTTTCGTTGGTGTCTTTATGGAAGATTTGTGTTTTGTGTAGTCATTCATTACTCTTTTCCTTCAGAGCTTTCGTTTGTTGTGCTTTAAAGAAGGCTTTCCCTACATCAAGTTCCTAATATGCATTTACCCATGTTTTACTTTAATTGTTTTGGTTCTTTAATCCGTCTGGATTTAAAGTCTTTGTGAATGGTTTCAGATGGTGTCAGTGGGCAGTCAGTTGTCTCAGTTCATTTTTCTGTGCTCTTTTGAAATGACTCTTTAACGTGTACTTAACAGTACCTGTTTTACGACTCTATTCTGTTTCATTGATCCATTTTTAAATTTCTAGTCTGTCATTTTTTTGTAACTATTGTAATAATTTGCCATAGTACGAATGTTTCCTATTTAATTTAACCAGTATTATGTTAATGGTCAGTTATTTCCATATTTTATTATTAAAAATAATGATGAAATGACATAATTCTCCTCTCTCAAAAAGTAGGCTTTTATTTATATTTTTTCCTCAATTTGAAGAAGAGTCTGAAGTGCATTATTCTGAATTTCTGTTGGTAAATTCTGTCCAGTTCACTAACTTATCCCATCAACAGATTGTTCTAATTTCCATGTTATGATTTTGGCAACTTCAGCCTAAGGCAAAAATGAAGTGGGAAAGTGAATCTGGTACAGCATCCTCAGTTCTTCTTTTCTTCCTTGCCCTTCCTCTCCTGAGGCACACAGTGATGGGCTGTTTACACTCTGGCCTGCAGTGGATGGGAGCACTCACCACGCCCTCACCAACACTCTGTCTCTGCCTCGCTGGCCCCATCCTTTTCCTTCACTCTCGGAGGGACCACTCTTGAATTTTGTGCTTATCATTTCTTGCTTTTCTTTTTAGTTTTACACATATGTTTATACTCTAAGCAATATATTATTTGGTTTTTATACACTTTTAAACTTTATCTAAATGGAGTCATTCGGAATTTATTTTCCTGTGATTTCCTCTGTCATTCAGTAATATGTTCTTAGGGTTCATCTCTGTGTGTATGTGGTTGTCATTTGTTTTCACTGCTGTATGTAGTACTCATGCTGTATGTCATTTATTTTCACTGCTGTATAGTACTTCACTGTATGCATATATTAGGATGTATTCATTCTACTCTAGAATACTGTCATCAGTACTGTGTGTCAGGTTTTTTGTATTGCAAACAATGCTGCTTATGAACATACTTTTACAAGATTCCTGGTTCTCATGGACAAGTTTCTCTAGGGCATATATTTGGGAGTGAAATTGCTGATGGTTCAATATGAGCCATCTGTCTTCAAATTTACTAGATAAAGCCAAACTGTATTCTAAAGTTCAAGTTGCTCCATGTCCTCACCAACACTTGATATTGTCATTTTTGAAAAAAATCGCCTACCAGTTGGGTGAGAATTGGTATCTCATTGTTCTAAAGTGTTTTTTTTTAATAATGAAATTGAGCCTATTTTTGTATAGGTATGGCTCATTCATATTTCTTCAGCTGTGAAGTGTCTGTTCATGTTTTTTGGCCATTTTTCTATTTGATTGTCTTTTTCTTAATTGATTTGTAGGAATTGTTGATCTATTCTGAAAGCTAAACATTTCATTTTGTAAGTATGTTTTTCCAGTTTGACTTGTCTTTTCACTTTGTAAGGAGTTTTTTGAATAACAGAAGCTCTCAATTTTTTTTTTAAATTTACGGTGTTGTGTTAGTTTCAGGTGTGCAGCAAAGTGAATCAGTTATATGTATATATTCTTTTTCAGATTCTTTTCCATTATAGGTTATTACAAGATATTGAATATAGTTCCCTGGGCTATACAGTAGGTCCTTGTTGTTTATCTATTTTATACATAGTGTGTATATGTTAATCCCAAATTTCTAGTTTATCTCCCCCCCCACAACCCCACTATCCCCTTTGGTAACCATGTTTGTTTTCTATGTCTATTAGTCTATTTCTATTTTTTTGTAAATAAGTTCATTTGTATCTTTTTTTTATTTTCCATGTATAAATGATATCATATGATATTTTGTCTTTGTCTGATTTACTTCACTTAATATGATAATCCCTAGGTCCATTCATGCCACTGCAAATGGCATTCATTATTTCACTCTTTTTTATGGCTGAGTAATGTTCCAGTGTGTGTGTGTGTGTGTGTGTGTGTGTGTGTGTGTGTACACATGCACACCACATCTTCTTTATCCATTCATCTGTCAGTGGATGCTTAGGTTGCTTCCATGTCTTGGCTATTGTAAATAGTGCTGTTGTGAACACTGGGGTGCATGTACCCTTTCAAATTATAGCTTTCTCTGAATAAATGCCCAGGACTGGTATTACAAGATCATATGATAACTCTATTTTTAGTTTTTTTAAGGAACCTCCATACTGTTCTCCATAGTGGCTGCAGCAATTTACATTTCTACCAACAGTGTAGGAGGGTTACCTTTCCTCCACAGCCTCTCCAGCATTTATTATTTGTAGACTTTTTAATGGTAGCCATTCTGACTGGTGTGAGGTGATACCTCACTGTAGTTTTTATTTGCATTTCTCTAATAATTAACAATATTGAGCATCTTTTCATATGCCTGTTGGCCATCTGTATGTTTTCGAAGAAATGTCTATTTAGGTCTTCTGCCCATTTTTTGATTGTGTTTGTTGGGTTTTTTTGATATTAAGCTGTATGAGCTGTTTATATATTTTGGAAATTAATCCCTTGTCAGTAACGTAATTTGCAAATATTTTCTCCCAGTCCATAGGTTCTCTTTTCATTTTGTTTATGGTTTCCTTTGCTGTGCAAAAGCTTTTAATATTAATTAGGTCCCATTTGTTTATTTTTGTTTTTATTTCTGTTACTCTAGGAGACAGAGCCAAAAAAATATTGCTGCAATTTGTCAAAGAGTGTTCTGCCTATCTTTTCCTCCAGGAGTTTTATAGTATCTGGTCTTACATTTAGGTCTTTAATCCATCTTGAGTTTATTTTTGTGTATGGCATTAGAGAATGTTCTAATTTCATTCTTTCACATATAGATGTCCAGTTTTCCTGGCACCACTTATTGAAGAGACTGTCTTTTCTCCATTGTATATTCTTGCCTCCTTTGTCATAGATTAATTGACCATAAGTGCTTGGGTTTATTTCTGGGCTTACTATCTTGTTGCATTGATTTATATGTCTGTTTTTGTGCCAGTACTATACTGGTTTTTTATTTTTTTAATTTTTTGGGGGTACACCAAGTTCAATCATCTGTTTTTATACTATACTGTTTTGATTACTGTAGCTTTGTAGGATAGTCTGAAGTCAAGGAGTGTGATTCCTCCAGCTCCCTTCTTCTTTCTCAAGATTGTTTTGGCTATTCGGGGTCTTTTGTGTTTTCAAACAAATTTAAAAAATGTTTCCTCTATTTCAGTGAAAAATGCCATCAGTAATTTGATAAGGATTCGATCTGTAGATTGCCTTGGGTAGTATGGTCATTTTAACAATATTGAATCTTCCAATCCAAGAACACGCTATATCTTTTCATTTGTTTGTGTCATCTTCAATTTCTTTCATCAGTGTCTTATAGCTTTTGGAGTACAGGTCTTTTGCCTCCTTAGGTAGGTTTATTCCTAGGTATTTTATTCTTTTCGATGCAATGGTAAATGGGATTGTTTCCCTAATTTCTCTTTATGATATTTCAGAAAGTGTATAGTTAGTGTATATTGGTAGTGTACAGAAAGGCAACAGATTTCTGTATATTAATTTTGTATCCAGCAACTTCACCAAATTCATTGATGAGCTCTAGTAATTTTCTGGTAGCAGAAGTTCTCAGTTTTAATGAGGTAGAATTTTATTCTTTATGGTTTGTACTTTTTTGTATCTTGCAATTAAAAAAAAATTCTTATCTCAAAACCATAAAGATATTTATATGTAGGCTAAAATTTTTATAGTTTTGCTTTCCACAATTAATCTCTTAATGCAGCTGGAACTGGGTTTTGTGCATGGCTGAAGCAGGAGTCCATTTTTACTCCTAGATGGATAACCAGCTGTCCCAGCATCATTTATTGAAAAGTCTGTCCTTTCCCTGATGAACTGAAGTACCATCTGTAGCCTAAAGCAAGTTTACACATATGCATGGATTTGTTTCTGGGCCTTCTGTTCTATTCCATAAGTTATTTGGCTATCCCTGCACCAACAAATAGTTTTTAAAGACTCTTCTTTTATAATAATTCTTGATGACTTTTCCTTTATCAGGAGTGTTTTGTCTTTTTTTTTTTTTTTTGACCCTTTGCTTTCCCACATAGCTTGTCAAATTCAAAAATAAAAAAAAGAAAAAAACCAAAAACCTGTTAGCATTTTTATTGGCACTGCCAACCTTTAAATTGATTTGGAGAAGTGATCTCTTTACAATATCAAATTTAAGTCTTCTTCAATGTATTATATTATATAGGTTTTTTTCCCATAAAGGTCTTAGATATCTTTTGTTAGATTTAGTCCTAGGTACTTTATGTATTTTTTGTTGCTACTGTAAAAGATATAATTTTATAAAATGCATTTCAAACAGTTTCTTTGTGATGAAAATGAGTGGAACTAATTTTTGAATATTAATTTTATAACCAGTAACCTTGCTTAACTAATTCTTACCAATTTTCCTAATTTATCTGTAGATTCTTCTAGGTTTCTTATGTTAAAAATCATATCACCTGTTAATGATGGCACATTTGTTTCACACTTGTAAACCGTACTTTGTATTTCGTTTTCTTACCTCACCATGCTAGGCAGAACCACTCAGGCAGTGCTGAATAGAAGGTGTGATTGTGGCCTTCCTAGATTTGGTCTGTATCTTAAAGATGATTTCAACATTTTGCCGTTGAGATGGGTTTACTGTATGTTTTTTGCAGATCTCGATTCCTAATTTGTTAACAGTTTTATTATGAATATCTGCTGAATTTTATCCATTTTTAGTATCTATATTGATGGTTATAGGTTTTTCTCCCTTAAGCTGTTAATTTTGTAAATTAGCTGATTTCCAAATATGAAAACAACCATGAATTTCTGGAATAAACCCAATTTGGTGTTGATATATTATCTTTTATATATATTGCTGAGTATGATTTGCTAATGTTTTATTTAGGAATTTTGCATCTGTGTCTATGAGTGAAATTAACCGGGACTGTCTTTTCTCGTATTTTCTTTGTTATGTTTTGACACTGCGATGTTGCCAGACTCATAAAAAGATATGGAAAGTATTTACTCTTTTTTAATACTCTGGAATAATTTGTGTAGGCTTGTTTGTGAGATGATGTGAAAATAGATAAAGTTTTCTGTACATTCACTAATGGTGCTGGCAGAAGGGCTGCAGACAGGGAAGGCAAATCTGTACCCAGAATATGTGTGTCTCCTTATGAAGACAAAGTACTGCTCCCTTTATAATGGAGGGGTCCAATATAGTCAACCTGACACCAGGTGGTGGCTGTTTTCCCTGGAAAGTGGTGCCACGCTCGGGGTGTAACATTAAGCTCTACTCTTGGCAGGTTGGGCATTCAGCCGCTGTGGTAGCCAGGTCACCTTGGTGAGAGAAGGCTCATGTTGTTGGGCCCGTGCATAGTCTCCATCCCTGCCACATGGCCAAAGCCCATTGTATAACCACTAGGGTGACTAAGGAAAGAGGCTGGTTGACATCCATCAAACAGAGCATCTTGCCTATCTGATTTTTGAGAACCTCTTCCTCAATGAATGTCCTCCGGCAGGCATGTATGTGGGACATGAATATCTTCACACAGTGTGCACATACATCCTGAAGGATCATCCACGTATTTCTTTGTCACCAATCTTCCAATCTTATTCTTTCCAAGTCCCTGATAGCACCCATCAGCCATGAATTGCATCTTGCCTTCCATGTGAAGTGTGTGTCTGTTTGCAATTCTGTCTACTAGGAAGATTTTCCTACTGTCTTTTAGGTCACTTCTGAGCGAGGCTCTAATTTAGCAGTTAACCGCTTCTGGCTAGTGCTGGCATTCCTCACAGATGTATCTGTAAACCAGTCCTCTACTTTTCTCTCTTAACTGGCAGTTCTCCATGGAGCTATAGGTGTAAGTTGAAGGAGAAGCAGTTAAAGAATGGGAGCAGGTTCCATGGACTCTGAGCCATCTGCTTGTGTAGTTTACATGGGCCTTCTGGCTTGGCCCGGTCTCATCTATTCCGTTTGATTTTACAATAGAATGCTGCAGTGCATGTCCAGTTTTATATGTTCTGTGGACCATATAACACCCATTACATGATGGGCACATTTGGTGTCCTGTGGTGTAGGTGAAAGAAGACATGATGTTACTCCAAAGCCCTGGAGGTCAGCTTTGTGATTTTCCTATTGGGGCTCATGAGAGGCTCTGCTTAATATCTTTCTCTGCCTCAAGCGCTTCATTGGTTCTAGGTTATAAGGTCCAACTGTCAGGGCAGCTTAGACACTGGCCTGGGCCTCTTGCAGAACTTTTTCTTGCTTTGATCCCTACTGAAAAATGGCAGTAAGTGGTCAGAGCAGCACAGCCAAACGTGGTATATGTTGCCTCCAGAATTCTAAGACGCTGATGTTACTGTGATTTTTTTTTTCTTTGTGCTGGACAGTTTGAGGGGCAGCAATGTGTCTCTCACTTTCAAGGGGATATCCTGACATGCCCCAGACCATTGAATAATCTAAAAACTCCACAGATGTGGCAGCCCTAGAATTTTCCTTGGGTTTATCTCCCACCTTCTGCATGCATGTGGCACCAAGAGGGCTTGTTGCTTCCTGCTCATTAAGTCCAGTTAGCATTGTATCATCGATATAATGGACCAGTGTGATGTTCTGTGGGATATCAAGAAAATCAGGTCTGTCTGGTCTCTGTTAAAAGAGACTGTGAGTCAAGACAGCAAAGGTTTACTGTGTCCCTGCCACACGGAGGCTGATTCTAATTATCTTTATTAATAGAGATTTTTAAAGGAACATATCTAGACCAATAATGGGACTTTAGATGTCAGGGGCTGTGCTGATTTGCTTTGGTAAAGATACCAGAGTTGGAATTGCAGCTGTGATTGGCATCCCCACCCAATAATATTTGCAACAATCTCTAGTCTTTCTCCACAAACCATCTGGTTTTTCAGAAGAGCAAGAATCACCACCCCTGCAACTTTCAAGTCTTTGATGGTAGTGCTAATGTCTGCAGTTTCCCCAAAAATATTTTTTGGGGTGATGGGGTGTAATCAGTTCTAGGGGTTTCTACCTTGTCCTTCTAACCGTAACAGCCTGAACTCCACGGGTTGTGGAACTAAGGTGGGGATTCTGCCGATTACTGAGTGTGTCTCTTCCCGTTATCCATCCCGAGACCATGGACGTAACTAGAGGTGGGTCTGTGGTTTTACTGGACCCATTGTGAATTGGAGCCTAGGCAGAGGCTCCATGTGTCACCTGATTCCCATAAATCTCTACTTAGTGGCGGATAATGGCATTGTTGGATCTCCAGAGATTAGTGTCGGTTAAGAGCCAGTATCTAGCAAGAGCAGGAAATTCTGTGTTTCTCTTTCCAAAGACCGTCACTGTAAACGGCTTCAGGTCCTCTGGGGAAGGCTTAGGGGAAGATTTACCACATATACCTGTGGTGGGCATTTCCGGAGTCTTTCTCAGAGGAATCTGACCTTCCCCTCGATGAGGAGCGCCTGGCTCTGTGAACTGGCCTCAGTTAGGAATTGAGGGAGAGGCCGTGACTCCT
Organism: Hippopotamus amphibius kiboko; assembly: GCF_030028045.1. Taxonomy (NCBI): domain Eukaryota; kingdom Metazoa; phylum Chordata; class Mammalia; order Artiodactyla; family Hippopotamidae; genus Hippopotamus; species Hippopotamus amphibius. The sequence goes on from NC_080192.1 coordinate 8,807,335, forward strand.
CCATGATGACACTGATTAGGTTTTCCACCTGTGTTGTCTGGCAGCACTTAGTAAGCTGCCCATTTATTTTCTGTCCGTCCTGTGACTTGTTAACCATTACTATACATCCCTGAAAGTAAAAACAAACAAACAAAAAACCGACATCATTGCATCGCTGTGGCTACTGCGGTTGCGCCTAGCTTGTCTCTAGGAGTTCAGCAGCACCATCTGGCTTTTACCACTCCAGGACGCCATTATTCCCACTGAGATCAGGGAACCCAGTCCCACCGCATCATCCCTATGGTCATCTCTATCCCACAGGTGACAACCACTACAGGCTCTTCAGTGATGCTGGTGTCCCATCCCAATACATCTTTTAGTGCATTGGTGAAGACAGTTTATTCCAGGGCAATAAGAAGGTGTCTGAGCACATTGTACATAATACGTCTGTTCCAACGGTCCCATCTCCTGGAGCCGGTAAGCTTCCTTTTATAGCGTGCCAGGGAAGCGCCTTTCTTCTGAAGGCCACTCCAGAGTCCCACACACATGGTGTTCTCTGACTCGCTCTCTATCTCTCACTGTCGCTCTTTTCAGGTCCTGCTGAAATGTTACAGCCTAGGGAGGCTTTCCTGAACACAATGTTAAAAATTGGCACTTCACCACCTCCACTGGCTCTCCCTCTCCCTCTTCCCTGCTTTATTTTCCCTGTAACACTTATCATCATCTGATGTGGTGTATTACTTATGGGTCTATTTGATTTAGTAAGAGAATCGTTTGATCCAGGGGTTCCACAGACCACCCACAGGTATCATAGTGACTCTGCCGTTACCTTGGCTCTGACTTTGAGCTTTGGTCTTTGCCACTTGCAGGTGTATATGATGCTGTTCAAGCCATTGCTCCTGAGTTGGGTGCATTGCAGTAATATCTTCCATTTTTTAGGACAGTTGCTATATGCTTTCACATTTCCCTGAAAGTGTCTATGTCATCAGAGCATTGCAAAGCATGTTTTTAATTAGAGAACTGACTACAGAAATTTGAGAGGTTATCAACCTAGTAACTGTATATTATATGGTTGGTGAAGAAACCCAATTAAAACCTGTTTTTAAATTTAATTGTTCCCACGTTTTTACTTCAAAAATACGGAAAACATGATTCATGCACGAAAAACAGACATACATGAACTATTAAAGGCTTTTATTGAAATGAATAGGGCAAAGCCACAATCATTTGCAGAAGTCAGTTAAATCATTAAAAGACTAGAAGGATGGTAACTACATTTAAAGATGTCACCTTTTATTTGTCATGCAGTGGACAACTTTTTTCATCATTGTGTTGATTAAAAGAGACATTGGGGGGGGACTTGAGGGGGGGAAGTCAAGGAAGGGAGGGAATACGGGGATATGTGTATAAAAACAGTTGATTGAACTTGGTGTACCCCCCAAAAAAATAATAAATAAATAAATAAAATTTTAAAAAAAGATAAATAAAAAAATAAAAGAGACACGGGCTTTTGAATTACTTTTGCATTTTAGGTCAAGAAGCCATCTCACCTAAATCTTTTTCTACATTATTAACAAGTATGTATATTATAAAAATATCATATAACCCTCTGACATTTCAAATTAGGAGAATCAAGCTTAATCTAAACTAAGGGGACAGATTCTTCATCAAATGACTGTGACATCTCAGGTGTATAAGCCCCAATTTGACTTTATTTGAGTGAAACAAATGGCTGTCTATCTATTTCCAAGAGTGAGTAAATTACGTGTCCTAGAGCTGTTTACTGAACACCTACTGTGTGCCAGGCGCTGTGCTGACTGCTGGATGTCCAGTGATGACAGGATCCCTGCCTGTATGTAGCTTCCAGCCTAGTGGTCTAATCAGACCAGATCAGGTCTAATCAGACAAACTACTGTTAGGATAGGGAGGGGACAGGGAAGCACACAAGAGGGCATTTGACCCTGACTTCGGGTGTTAGGGGAGACTTTCTAGAGAAAGTGATGTCCAAACAGGAACCTGAAGGCTAGATGATGATTAAACTGTCAACACTTATGTTGTGTGTGCTGGGTATACTTTTAAGCACTTTAATTCATTTAATCTTCAAAACAGTCTTATGGGATAGATGAAGAAAATCCACACAGAAATTTTAAATAACTTGCCCAAGGTCACAGAGCTAGGAAGTGGCAAAATCGGGATTTAGACCAAAATAGTCTGATCCCAGAGCCTATGCTGATGTGTTTGAAACCTTTTTGACTGTGATCCACAGTGAGAAATGCCTTTTGTGTAATGGCCCAGTACACACAAACACACGCAAGAACAACAGTTTCACAATAGTTGTTGGAAATGTACTCTGATCCGTTCTAGACAGTTTTTAAAAAATATTGAATATGACCTACAAAGTTGATTTCATAACCTACTAACGGATCACAGCCCACAGTTTGAAAAACAGTTCACTACCCTATTTTGCCTGTTATGCAGAATGAGCCAGACCAAGTGAGGAGAGAAGAGAGTATCTTAGGCTGAGTGAACAGTGTGCGAGAGACCAAGGCGGTGGGTAGGAGGAAGCCGGAATGGAATTAGTGACCTTACACCAGAGACCTCACAGAGCTCCCCAGCCCTTTCCACCAGCTGAGTACATAGTGAGAAGTCAGCAGTCTGTTACCAGGAAGAGGGCCTTTACCAGAACCCGACAGTGCTGGGGTTCCCTAATCTCAGACATCAGCCTCCAGAACTGTGAGAAAGAAATTTCTGTTGTTTTTAATCTACCCATGGGACTTCCCTGGTGGCACAGTGGTTAAGAATCCACCTGCCAGTGCAGGGGACATGGGTTCAAGCCCTGGTCTGGGAAGATCCCACATGCTACGGAGAAACTAAGCCCGTGCACCACAACTACTGAGCCTGCGCTCTAGAGCCTGTGTGACCACAACTATTGAGCCCATGTGCCACAACTACTGAAGCCTGCACGCCTAGAGCCCGTGCACTGCAGCAAAGAGTAGCCCCTGCTCACCGCAACTAGAGAAAACCCACGCGCAGCAACGAAGACCCAACACAGCCTATAAATAAATAAATAAACTTATGAAAAAAAAAAAAAGCTACCCAGTCTGTGGTACTTTGTTACAGCAGCCCTAACAGACTAAGACAGACTTGTGTGCCCAGTCTCCTAGTAAGCCAGTTTCAGTTGTGTCTGGATAACATGGGGAGCCTTTGCAGTGGGTGTTTTATTTTAACTTTAATTTTTAAAATTCGTTTATTTTGGCTGTGTTGGGTCTTCACTGCTGCGCGTGGGCTTTCTCTAGCTGTGGTGAGCAGGGGCTACTCTTCAGTGCCCTGCGCAGGCTTCTCTTGTTGTGGAGCCTGGGCTCTAGGCACGCAGGCTCAGTAGTTGTGGCACACGGGATTAGTTGCTCTGTGCACGTGGGATCTTCCCGGACCAGGGCTGAACCCGTGTCCCCTGCATTGGCAGGTGGATTCTTAACCACTGCGCCACCAGGGAAGTCCCCTTTGTAGTGTTTTAAGCAAGGACATGATATAACCAGATCCTTGCTTTAGGAAGACGACTGCAGATCCAGTGTGAAGAAAGGACTGGAGGAGGGCAAGTTAGGAAAAGCAGTCAGGAGTCGAAACAGAACTAGAGACGAAGAGCGTTTCTAAAATGCAACTCTGATCTGATCAGGACTCTGCGAAGCTGCCCTTAGGATGACGTCTAGCACCTGAGCCTGGCCCATGAGCTCCTGCCGGCGTCTGCCTCTGCTTTCCTGTCCAGCCTGCCTTTCACCTCCTTCCTGCTCATCACACGCAGCGGTCTCGCCGTGGATGCTGGACCACTTGCCGTAAAGGCTGTGTTCTCTCACATGTTGCATGTGCCCCTTCCTCTGTTCTCCGTTCCTATTCACTTGAATCTTTAAGGTTCAGCTAAGATGTGGCCTCTCCCAGGAAGCCTTTCCTGACGTTCTGGAGGCACGTTGGCCACTCCTCGCTCGGCTCTCAGGGCTCTTGGTGCCTGCTCCAGATCTGCGCGGCTTCTGCAGTGTTGTCATCGCCAGTATTTCCTCTGTCATCAAACCAACTAGACTATGTGGCGGGGTTTTTTGGGGGGGGGGGTTGAGAAAAGTTCTGTGTCTTGTTCCTCATTGTGTTCTCTGCCTCTAATCCAGTGCTTAGTCCATAATAAGGGCTCCACTAAACATTTGTGGGCCAAATAAGTGTCATTTGAAATGCCCCTAAATTGAGTACAGTCATCCCCTTGCTCTATTTTTTGCATATACTTTTAAAAGTGTCTTCAGAGAAGACTCAGCACAGATTTTTAAAAGAAGAGCAGCGCGAGCAGCATGACGGGTGTACTCCAAGTTCACTGATGAGGTTCACTGCCAGCAGAGCTGCCTTCTGAAGTTTTGTGAGAGTTTCCTCATCCCTAATTGACCCTTGACTGATATATTAGCTAAAAAAATGTCTGTTTAAAAGGAGGAAGCACATACAATTTAAAATAATGTTCAAGGATCTAGAGAGGGAATGCACGTGGGCCTTGATCTTGGCCCAGATATTATTTATGTAGCTTTTCCTTTTGTATCGTTGCAAATCTGGTCTGAAACTAGGATCTGTGTCTGGAGTGGCAGCAACCCAGAGGCACAGCATGGATGACCTCCCTCCCCTGGTTCCCTCCCCTGGTTTCTAGATGTCGTTACTCAAGTTAGTGGGTTTTAGAGGGAGGAAAGTCTGGAGGCAAGAGCGAGAGAGCAGAGGGGCTATCTTAGAGATGAAGAGGTGGGTGAAGAAAGACAAAGGCTGTCAGAGAGATGGAAGAGCCTGCAAAGCAGAGGTAGTGTCCCACTTGTGCTTGGTCGCTGGCATATTTTCAAGCCATGACCTCAAGTGTGCCAGAAGGAGTATTTTTTAAATTTTTTAATTTTTGTAATTCAAGATCATCTTAAATTTCCCTGTGGCAGAGAATATAACCTCTTTCACGGAGTGGGGGATTGATTCTGAGTGACTGACTTGGACACCCTCTTCCTAGACCTCTACTTGCATTTCTGTTCTGCTTCCATTCTCGTCTGCTGGTGTGAGGTGAAGAGGCGAAGGGATTCCAAAATGTTGCTTACTTTTCCAGGCTCCACCTGGGAAACAAGCAGAAATCCTTTTCCCCTTCAGAGTGAATGCAGCCTGAGGAAAGACTTTTTCTCTGTTTTGTTCCCTGCTGAATGCTCATTGCAAGAAAGAGCTCTTAGCTAATGGAGGCGCTTGTCGGATGGATGCATGACTTCCCTGGTTTCCTCACCCCCCAAGACTTGGCCCTGGACAGGCTCAGGATGCAGGAGCCCCTCCTCCGCCCCAACTCTTGCTTCCTCTGTTAATCTCCCCTCTCAGAGGATCTTTAGTTGGAGGTAGATGCTTGGGGGGAGGCGGAAAACAAGCTAAACCAATATTCTCCCCAAATTCCCTCTGTAACAAGTTAATCTGGCTTTTGTTTGTGTTTAATCCATGAGACTTCCTGCTGGGCAGTGGCAGCTTCACATTTAGGTGGCTGTGCTTGGGGAAAGGGCCTTGGGGACACAGTGTGTGGGGGACGTGTGGGGAGGGATCCTATGTCTGTTAACACTTCACTCATCGCCCCTTCACCCCTGTAACCCCAGTTTCTAGCACAATGCCGGCGCATAGTGGGCTCTCAATTAATCTTTATTGACTTGATTACTGGATGAGTCAGAATTGGTAAGATATTGAAGAAAAAAGAGCAGAAGCTTGGGGATGTGGTCAGGGTAAAAGTGGAATGAGGCAGATATAGAGGGAGGGATACTCAGTATTGATTCTTTGTTGAAACAGAATTCTATTCAATAAAGCCACAGATTCTGTTAATTTTTGATACTAATCAGGAGTGTTGCTGTTATTTTTATTGATTGTAATGGTAGGTGCTCTCTAGACCCTGACTTAGTAAACTAATTCTCTAAATTAGAGTCAAAACTCAGAGATTGTCCAACTTTTCATAAGCATAAACTGAATTAACTATTAAAGAGTAGATGCTAATTGCTAAGTGATAGTAAAGGCAGGATTGAAAAATTTGGTTTAAATTCAGCATACACAGGGTTTCCACTGTGTGTCAGGCACTGTGGCTGGCATGGAGATTTGGCAGTGAGGCGGACAGGCCCTGTCTGCCCTCAAGGAGCTTCTGTTCTGGTGAAGGTGACCAGCAGTGAACAAATAAGATAATTATAGAGTGTAACACGTGCTGTGAAGGAAATAAACAGGCAGCTTCAGTGAAGCGATGATGGGAGTCTTAACTTTAGTTAGGGTCATCGGAGAAAGCCTCTGTGAAGAGATGATAGGTTGGAAGATGAGGATGAAGACCTGGAAAGGAGCATTCCAAGCAGAGGGAACAGCAAGTTCAAAGGCCCCGGGGTGGGGAAATGCTGGTTAGCTTGCTCCTAGAACTGTGAAGAGGCCAGTGAGGCCAGGATGGAGCAAATGAGGGGAGGGTGGTATGAAAGGAAGTTAGAGAAAGGTGTGCAGGAGCCAAGTCACGCAGGACTATGTATGTCATGGGGAGTTTGGAACTGAATTCTGAGCACAAAGGGAGTATTTGAAGCAGAAAAAGGGTATCATCTGATTTATATTTATTTAAATGTAAACCAGGGGGAAATGCATTATGGGGAGAAGCAAAAGCAGAAAGACCAACGCTGAAGCTTTGTAAACTGTCCAGGTGACCGTGGCTGAGGGTGGAGGCAGTGGCTGTGGAGAAAAGTGGGCAGATTTGGCATGTATTTTAGAGTTCAGCCCTCAGGATCTCCTGATGGTTGGCTGTCAGCGTGAGGAAAAGGATGGAAACAAAGATAATTGCTAGTTCTCTGCCTTTGGGAAGCAAAAATGTGATGGAGCCATGAACTGAGGAGGGGAGGCTGGGCGAGAACAGGTTTGGGGATATGTTAAGAGTTGCATTTTGGATATGTTATGCTTCAGGTGCCTATGAGACATCCATTGAAAGTTCTGCATTTGTTCTAGAAATATTGAATATCAGTATACCAAAATAACTGAATTTGAACTTAGACGATTGTTTTTCTTGCTTCTTTAATCAGTCCCTCTTTCCTTGAGACACCTAATTAAAGATTCTAACTGTGCTTTCTGGATGGAGGTTATGTTTGCTGTGCATTTCAGAGATCTGAGAATTTTATTACTATTTTTAAAAGCACAACAAACCTTGGATGTAGGTCATCATCAAACATGCCCGATCCCTTAATAAAACTCAGAGAGAAATTGAGTAGTTCATCTTTTTGCCCTTTTTGTTGATCACAGTCCAGCATGTCCAACATATTCAAGCTACAGCTTCATTTCCCTGAAGTTAGCAGTTTTAACAAAATGGAAATAGTGGTGCTTGAATTTTCCTCTTCATGTTACTACCGTCTGTAAATAGGGTATGGGCACTTTAGAGGATTGGGTGAAGTGGATAGTGAATGACCTAGTTTCTGATAGGTTGATTCGGATTCCTGCAAATGTTCTTTTTTCCTCTCTAAAGATTTTAGTGTGTGCAAGTGCGTGCGTGTGCACACATGTGTGTGATATGACAGCACTATTGCACTGCAAATGTCCTCTGAAAGTGCCTTAGAGTTTTGTAGCAGGTGTTTCTTTTGAACCAGCATGCAGTGTGGCCTTGAGACAAGTTAAGCAAAGGACTACAGCAGTTATAAATCTTGATAGCTCAGTTGTGGTTCATGCCAAGGTCAAATGTTTTGAATACATGTGGATTTAAAAAGGAGGTATTTGACTCAATGAATTCAGAAAAGAAAAACCCAGAAAAGAGTGCCTAATACTTTAATAATAATAGTTACCAATCCTTTGCTACCTATAAACTTGGGGAAAGATTGATTATTCAGAAATATTCAATCACTAAATTGTGATAGTTCTATGATAATCATATTTTAACTCATCTCTACCCCTACTGTGTGGGCTCTAGTCGTCTGTTACCTGCATGATTAGAATACCTTTGTCAGTGATCTTTTTGCCTAAATCTCACTCCTGTGTATCTACCACATAACCTCCACAGCCGTCTGTGTAACACACAAATCCTCAAAACAGCCTTTAATGGCTTTTCATTATCTACAGGGTAAAAACTATACTCCTGACTTACTTCAGTTTCAGCAGTATGGTGGACTAGACACTCTGTTAGTTGAAGGTCCTTCTGCAACTAACAAACAAACAAAACCCCTAGATTCTGGAATAAAAGATACCTTTTAATGCATTGTTGGATTCATGGGAGCTAAAGGAGATCTCTAAGGGCAGAACAGAACAGAAACAAAATAAACCAAAAAAAACCCAAGAACTGAAAGCTGATTCGAGCAGGGAGCTGAGAGTTTAAGGGAATCAAACAGTTTTCCCTGAAGGCAATTGCTGATATCAGCAGCCACAATCAGAAAACTAAGGCTTGAGCAAGGGAGGAAGCGAAGCCTTGGACGTCAGGTGAAGCGGAGTGAGGGAAGGGGCTAAAGTGGCTCAAGGTCTGTAGTCCTGGCTCCTGACAAAGTATGAAATGTTTAAGAAAAAAAGATGAAATCAATAAGGGACAGATGACTAGACAGATTTGGAAAATAACCAAACAAAACTTTCAAAAAGGAAAAATCAAAGTGTTTCAAAGTAAAAACTCACTGGATGTGGATGGATTAAACAATAGATCAGATAAAACTGACATGAGAATTACTGAATTGGAGTGTGTATTAGAAGATGGTCTACAGAATACAGTAAAGAGGACAAGAAGATGGAAAATATTAAAGAAAACTTGAGACACAAATGATAAATGAAGTTTAATATAGCCAATTAGAGTCCCCGAGGGAGAGATTATATATGTAGAAATAGAGGCAATGTTTTTTAAGATGATGGGAGATAATTTTTCCAGAACTGATGAAAGACATGAATCCAAAGATACAGGAAGCATACTGTATACCAAATAGGATAAATAACTTTAAAATTTTTCAAACTCTCATATCATAGTGTACCTGCGGAACACCAAATAAAGAGAGAAAGGCAAATTATGAAAGAATAACAAAGCAGACTTCTCAACAGCAACATTAGAAGCCAGACGACAGGGAATATCTTCTCTGTTCTCCAAGAAAATATCTGTCAACCTAAAGTGTGTAATCGTTTAGGAAAAAAAGTGAAATAAAGTCCTTTTCAAAAAAAAAAAAAAGAAAAAAAAGACACTTCAAATAAACAAAAACTGAGTTTACAAACCACAGACCCCCAGTAAAGGAACTTGTAAACATACATTTTGGGAAAAGGAAATGATTCCAAAAGGAAAATCTGAGATCTAAGAAGGAATGGGGAACAAAGAAACGGGTAAACATATATAGGTCACTCTAAAAAATATCATTTAAAAAAATAATTTTAACGTTTAATTTGTGGTGTTAGAAAAAGAACTGAAATGCTAGATGTAACAACAGCATATAATCAAGGAGAGGGGTAAGTTAGAGTTACAGGGTTCGAAAGTCTCTGAATAATGATTCAGGAGGTGGGTTAATATATTAACTTTGGACTCTGCCAGGCTATGTATGTGTATTCAGATATTAAAATGGACACTTTTGGACTCTTTTTTGCTTTAGGAACTAATAATAAAATAGATAATCGTATACCAAATCCATATGTGGAAATTTTTAAAGGAAGTGGATGAAAACCAACTCTGTGACTCTTGAGCACCGCCTCCCGCACCGCCCCCCCCCCCCCCCACACACACACACACACACAGAGTTTGGAACGTTATAAGGGGACAGTGTGGTGGAAGAGGAAGAATCTGGCGAAGAACTGTCTTGGGAGGGAGCTATTGCCGATGCCATGAGTCTCTACACAACCCTCTTTTGGGGGAGCAGTGAAGAGGCTGCTACTTGCTAAGCCCAACCCCAGTGAGAGAGGCTCTGAAATACGTTCCCTGGAATTGGAGAACCGGTGCCTGACTCATACCTAGAGTTGCAGCCAGGATCCGCCCCTGGCCCAGAGAGAGATGCTGACCGGTAGCGTTGGCGGTGAAGCCGCTGAGGCCTGGTGAATCGGTTTTGGCCTGTGCCCTGTAGCAGATCGGAGCGAGGGCTGCCCACGTGGGGGTCATGCAGGGCAGAGAGCCATCGCGGTCATCTTGGGCCCTGTCCAGTAGGGCTGCCTGGAAGGCGGAAAGACCTCAGCAGAAAGAGGCTGCAAGTCTGTGAGGACAGCCTCTCAAACAGCCAGCTGGAGTAGAGACGCATCCAGCCCAGACCTTAGAGTCATCCCTGGCTTATTTCTTTCTCTTATATCCACTCTACCACCAAAATATAGCTGGAGTCCGGTCACCTCCATGGCTCGTCCTGGTCCTGCCCTTTATGGCTAAAGTGATTTATTGCAGGCGTCTCCTAACTCGTGGCCCTGCTCCTCCCCTCACCCCATGGCCTTTCTTCACAAAAAAACCAAAGTGATGTTATAAAAAAGAAGTCATATCGTATCATTCCTTTGCTTCAGAACCTTCCAGGGGCTTCTCATCTCACCCAAGGACACCTCCAATTGTCTTCCTCTCCCTCCCCTCTACCCGCTGAGATGCCTGAGACCCCTCAGTGTCCCTGGGGCCTGTCAAGCACCCTCCTGCCTCTGGGTCTCTACAGGGATGCTTCCCTCCGACTGGAACACTCTGGCCTCCACTAGTCCACATGCTTTTCTCTCTCACCTCTTTCAGTTTTCTGCTCAGATGTCACCTTAACAGTGAGGCCTCCCCTCCCCCCCACCAGCCTGCTCATTCCTAGCTCTCTCTGTACCCCTTCACTGTTTCGTGGTCTGCCGTAGAATTTACCACCGTCTAACTTACTCTATATAAGTACTATATATAATCGTTCATTTCTTCTTCCCTCACTATAATGTGAGCTCCCAGAGGACAAAGACTTTTTGTTTCTGTTCACTGTTGTATTTTTAGTACCTAGAAGAGTGCGTGACACATTGCCTAATAAATGTCTTCGGAATGAATGAAGGTATGAAATGAAGGATGCGGAGGGAGGACACACTAATCAATCTTTAACGCCACAGAGAAGTTGTGTGACGTAAGGACTGAAAAATGTCCATTGGGTTCAGCAATTAAGAGGCCAGCGCTAGCCTCCCAGAGGGCCACTTCGGGTGAGAGAGGTAGGAATGGAAGCCAGAGTACAGCGTTTTGAGGAACGAAGTGAACAGGAAAAAAGGAAGTGAATTCTCTGGGGGACAAAAAGAATCATTTTTCAGTGTATTTGGGTGAGGGGAGCAGGAGGAAGATTCAACAACAACCAGAGAGGCCCAGAGAAGAAGTATTTACAGTAGGAGAGACTGGGCACCTCTGAACTGAGAGGAGAAAGTAATAAAAAAAGAAGTTGAGGACAAGAAAGAGAGGAAGTGACTTGTGTGGGCATCTTGTGACACGGATGGCAGGACAGGCCGAGTGGGTGTGGGAGGCAAGGGCTGAGGGAAGGCGTGGGGCTGGTTGTGGACGCAGTTCAGCAGGAGAGTGGACAGGTGAGAGGCTGAAGCGGAGCAGTTTAAAGTTTCCCTTTTGTTGATGAATAAGGGAGAAGATCATCTTCTAAAGCAAGAGAGAGAAGGTCGCATTGACAGGGGTGCTTGAGGAGAGCAGTGACGGTTTAGAACTGTCTTTGAGGGAAACAGGAGGGCAAGCAGAAGGGCCTGTGGGCGTTCCTGAGGACCAGGCGGCTTGCAGACCATGGGTTTACAGTGTGACTTTTCTCTCAGTCAGCTGGCAGAGGAGAGGAGGAGGGGATTCTAACATGTCAGACCTGAGGTGCTAGATTGAAAGCCTGTGGGGCTGTGGGAGCAGGGGTGGGGGGGGACCAGCAGGGACGTGCGTGTTTGGAATAAGCCAAACTGGACCCAGATGGCCCACATTCGGTGGTGGGGGCTCCCCAGGGTACACTCATACTCACCCCACAAGAGAGCCAGCGTTTGGGTACCTGCCATACAGAAGGCATGGGTGGCCATCCTAGCCAAAGATGCAACAACCATCAACAGATATGTGACCACAACGGGGGCCAGATGAGGAAGAGACAGACACTTGTCCCTTATACACACACACAAACACACACACACATCCCCACCTCTGGTCTGATACCTGAGAGGAGCTGAGTTCAGAGGAGGGAGCTTTGTTCCTTAAGTCAACCTCCAGAAGACAGAAGGGAAAGAAAAGTAAAAGCGGCCAGAGCAAAAGCACGGAGGTGGGACAGCACCGGGTGTGCTGGGGAATCTTTCACGTACTTAAGGATGACTGAGGGGGACTTCCCTGGTGGCACAGTGGTTAAGACTCTGCGCTCCCAATGCAGGGGGCCCAGGTTTGATCCCTGGTCAGGGAACTAGATCCCACATGCATGCCGCATGGAACAAAGAGTTCTCCTGCCACAACTAAGGAGCCTGCCTGCTGCAACTAAGACCCAGCGCAACCAAATGAATGTTTAAAAAAAAAAACAAGAATCACTGACACATAATGGGACGGGTAACTGGAGACTGGAAGGAGAGTTAGAACCCTGGTTAGATGGAATGTAGACCCTCTCACTCCTCACATCTGTATTGTCTTTCTCTCTGATCTCTGTGCTGTGTTTTTGAATGATTTCTTTGTACCTATCTTCCAGTTCTCAATTTTCTCTTCAACTGGAATTAATCTGCTGCTTAAATCAACCAGTTATATTTAAAATTTCAGTTATTTTATTTTTCATTTTTAGAAGTCTACTTTGATCTTTGTCAGATCTACTTGGTTTTATTTTTATAATCTCTCATTTCTTGCTCATGTTTTCAAGCTTTTATTTCTTTAAACAATTAAATATATCCGTGGTTATTTTATCTTCTGTGTTTTGTAATTCCAATGAATTAACAATGTATAAAGGCTTTGCTGGTCTAATTCTGCTGGCTTTTGTATTTTCAGAAACATTAATAGATAAATTACAGTGTAGTGCTGTAAGTCATATTATTAAAATGTAAGCTATGGGTGAACTAGGTGAAGGGGATTAAGAGGTACAAACCTCCAGTTATAAAATAAATAAGCTATGAGGAGGTAATATACAACATAAGGAACATTGTGATAATTTTATATGGAGACAAGTGGTTATTAGACTTGTCATGGTGGTCATTTCATAATGTGTGCAAATGTCAAGTCACTATGTACTACACCTGAAACTCACATAATATTGTATATCAACTATATTTCAATTAAAAAATGTAGGTATATATAAGCAGAGAGCTATAAGAACAAGTACCATCCCCCTCTGCCTAGGAGAAGAGAAATGATACCTGTCATCTTAGGTATTCAGTGAGATGTTTTCCAAAGGGACATGTATTATGTAATACGTGAAGCTTTAATAGGTGAGGTTTTTTTGTGTGTGCTTGTTTTGAGTAACAGAGTACTCATGTTTCATGAGAAATAACACTTCATTTGAATTCACAATTTAAATGATATTTAAAGGTTTGTTGCAGTGTTGCAGACTTACGCATGATTTTTATAGTGTTGAGGTAAAGAAGCTTATTATTGGTCTGTACATCGAATGGGGAAAATGTTTGAGAATTGTAGTTCCTCATCTTATTGTCATCTTTCCACGGCACACCAGGTCTCTTGGTCTCAAATACAAGAGCCAGTGAGCACAGAGGGCGCGAGTCGTGCCTGTGGTCTGTGAATACAGAAATTTCTGGTGGGTAGAGAGAGTGCTGGTGTGTTCAGTACTGCTTCGGTCAGGGCCATGGCAGGGACTCCCTCTTAACGCCACTCCTTTATTAGACTGTCCCAAAGTGACAATGCCTGTTTCCTGGGACTTCCCTTCCAGGTATTAAGACACTGTGCTCTCAATGCAGGGGGCACTGGTTTGCTCCCTGGTCGGGGAGCTAAGATCCAGCATGCTGCACGATGTGGGCGAGAAAACCCAAAAAACAAAGAAACAAACAAACAAAAGACACCTGTTCACTATATTCGTTTACTGTGGGCCGGGTACCGTTTCAAACATTTCGTATATTGAATTCAGGTCAGAATTAAAACTCTGATCCAATTTAGCTTACTATTTTACTCTCCTAGAGTCACCTGTAGGGTTTTATTGTCATTACAAGGACTGGTCGAATGGTACAGACACTGGTGCCTTCAGGCACCTGCCCATCTTAGTCAGCCTGGTGTAAGCTCTGTAGCACGTGGAGACCTTAGCATGTCAGAGAGCAGATCCATCTAAACTCCAGCCTAAAAGACAGAAAACATCCACATAGGTAATGATCACCAGCTTCCCGAAGACGTCTCCAGCTTCAGTTTTGATAGCAATAATCTATTGACGGAAATTAAGATTTTTATTATTGGTGGAAACATAACTATGGTGTAAAATTTAATAATGAACATCCTGTACCTATTTTATAATCCATTCATTACGATCCATTTTCATGGCCTGAAAGCCTTCAGCTGTCCCACTTGAAGATTTTTAAAGAAATGCACCTTTAAATGTGTCCATATCTCTGTTTTTCTATGAGAAGCTAAACAGTTAACTCAAGTTTATATCAAAAGAAATAGTAAATATACTTGGCATATTTCATAGCTGTAATTTCCAAATAAATTTTCTTACTTAATATTTGGATATAATTTATACTACAGTTAAATACAATGATATATGATAAAAAATTCTCAGAACCTACAACTGTGTATATATACACCCCCACACACATATACGTACACACACTTAACATAGATCACAGGGAGAGTATAGTGATTCTAACTTATGATTATTTGGGGCTTTATGTATATATTGTAAGGTAAACATATTAATATTTTTCAAGCCAAACATGTTATTTAACTTTCACATTAAATATTCATTTTAAATTAATGGCTTGTCTACTTTAAACTAATATATTAATGAGCAATTCAAATCACCCTTCTGTGTTAATAATTCATAACCATGGCCTCTTAGCAAAATGGCCTCATTATCTTCAGGTCCTATTTCCTGTGATTAACATAATTACTAAAGTAGACGCTCCTTCGTTACACAGTTTTAAACTCCAAAAAGGCATATTTGGGCATCTATCTTTTGTCATGCTTGCCAGCTCTCGGCTCTGTAGCCGTAATTGGATACTGTGTATCAGCCCAATAGGAGAATTGATCACAGCAATAGCTCTGTTGGAATATAACACCCATTATTAGATTCACAATATAATAGAATACAAAATAATTTGCAATGGTTATAGTACCTGAAGCAAGGCAAAGGAGTTACTGAAAAATGAAAGAGTTACCGGTATGGGAATGTTCCTGTCTGTAGGCAAAGTCTCTCAATTCAGAATTAAATCTGATGTTCTTTTTAAAAATGATTTCATCATCGCCTCCAAACTAGCAAAAACATTTTCAGTACCTTCGGCAGCAGAGCTATTTCTCTTTTGTCCTTAGGCTCAAAGCATGGAGGTGTGTTGTTGGTTGATTTTTTTTTCCCTTGCTTCAGGCGTTTTGGTGATAGTCTGAATTTAAATTTGCTGTCTGATGTCTTACATAGGGAATAAGCTTCTTCCTAAAGGTAACTATCAAGAATATCCCAACCAGCTTTAATATGACTGACATTTCACGGTCCTGTTTTGCATTAATCAAGTATATTAGCAGGTGTAAAACACTGTACAATAAAGAAACTGGGTACAGTCTCATAGTTTAATACTGGGCTTCCCATCCAGGAGTCTGCTGGATAGATGCTTCAGAATAATGCTTTTTGACATTCAGGTTTAAATTGAAAGAAAATGAGAAACCAGGTAAAGCAAGCCAACCAAATTAATTCCCTCTATACTCCTCTCTGCCTTTTCAGTGAAATTCAGAGAAATTCTCTCCCAGAGGAAGTTGGGAAGCCCTCATGAAACAATCCCTTTAGTGTTTGCAGAGTATCCCTTTATGTGCTTTGTGTTCAAACATAAAAAGACAGATCTTTTGCTGTTCTCCATCAAATCCCCACAAGTTGTCCTGGGCTTCAGAAAATTTTCCAGAAATGCTGTTCATTCTTTATATGAATCCAAGAAAAATATCTCCCCCACACTGCTTCCTGGGAGATGACAAACCGGCACAGATACACAGACCAACTGTGTACTTAACTCTGTTCCCCTTTACAAGGGCCCACATCCCTAAAGGCAGCCCCAGGGACAAATGGCCTGATCTCAAGGTCATCTTCAGTCACTTCACAGTTACACACTGTGACGACAACTGTAGGTAAAGGAGTACTTGGTGCAGCTGGCTCCTACCACACTCTTTAGTCCTTCTTTTACTCTAATGAAAAGAGCATTGATTTAGAATTCAGGAATCTGGATTCTGAATTCTACCCTTAATCATTGTGTGATCCTGGCAAGTCACCTGATCTATGGAAGTCTCAGGTTCTCCTGTATATCACGAAGTGACTGAATTAGAACGTCCTCTAAGACTTCTCTTGCCCTACAGTCACATTTCTTTTAATGACTAGATCTTCCAGATAGTGACTCCTTGAACAAACATTTATCAAGTGACTGGTACTCTGCTGGCCACTTACAGGTTGAGCAAGTTGAACAAGACGTGTGCCCTGTGCGGGTGTGCAGCCTCTAGGGCTGCCAGAGCTGGCAGCAAGCTCTACCAAGTCGTCAACAGCAGATTTGTTTATTGCTGATACCAGAGCTTCGTGCTTGCCACATACGAAGACAATAAATATTTGCCAAATGAATGAAGAATATTTGAAGTAATAAATGAAAGTAAGAATATTCACATTGTATTATGCAACAGCAAAGAAAACAGGGGTTCATTTTAACTTGGAGGATATGGAAAAGATTTCACAAAGGAGGTAGTATTTGAATTGAGTTTAGACGAGTGAAGCAGTTTTTGATAGAGGAGGGTGAGGATATTCTAAACTGAGGGAAGACCGAGATCAAGACCAGAGAGACGTGAAAGCGTATGTCCGCCTGTGGCCATCACCCTGGAAGCGGGAATCAGGTATAAAGAGGGAGGAGAGCACTTCAGGCAGAAGGAACAGCGTGGGTGAAGACTCGGTGCCTGGAAGGAGGGTGGTAAATGTGAAGAGCTGGGAGGCGTGAAGCACGACAGAATCATACGGTTTTAGGAAAGGTAGTACAAAGCGAGACAAGAGAGGTAAACGGGGACTGATTTCTGAAGAGCCTTGTACACCATGATCAGATTTGCAGTTTGCAAAGGTCGCTGTGGCTGTGCTGTGCAGAATGGACCGAGGGGACAGGGCGGGGAGACCTCTCAGAGGCTGTGGTAGGAATGGTGCTCCCAAATAACCTGTGTGACGGGGACACTGATGGTCATGTTAATAGAGGTAACACAAGCACCCAAGGATGAGGAGGCTGGAGGGTAATGAGACCCCCCCAGTGCAGAGGGATGGGTATGTATTTAGGGCTAGAACTCCACAGAAGTCTGAGCTGAGAATTAAAATGTATGAATTACTTGCCTACAGGTGATAGGTCTCGTCCTCCTTTAAGGACAGTAATAGGTGATGTTGCCCTGGGATATTGCAGAGACAAAAGAGAAAGGGGCCAAGGGTAGACTTGTCTACATTTTAGAGGAAGCAGAGCCGGGGAAGAACATTGAAAAGATTGCTTAGCGAGATGGAGGAGCGCCAGCAGAGTTCAGCTGAAGCCCCCACAGAGGAAAGAGTTTCAAGGAGTGTCTTGAGGTTTCAATTTCCTTCTTCCTCATCACTCCTGCCTGTCAATCACGGGGTCCCCCAGCCCTTTCTCTCCAGATTTCACTGCTCCTCTCTGCCACACAATTTGCTCCAGTAACGCCAAATCGCTTGTATCTGCCCGCTTTTCCCCGCACCACACTGTCTGTAGCCTTCATTGCTTTGCCGAGTTTGTCCCATCTACTTGGACACGCTTCCCATCTTTCCCATCTTGGTTGACTTTTTCTCCTCCTTTCAGCTAGGCTCAGACACTACCTCTTTGACTTCCTTGAACCTCTTTGTACCTTCAAGCCTCACACAGTGCCTGAATGTGTAGTTTCTTGGTACTTGTTTTGGTATTAAATTAACCTTAGGATCTGAATTTATCTGGTCTCCTGATTGCTTTTCCATTCTCTCCCAGCTCTAGAGCATTTAATTTAAAGATAAAGCAGTAATTTACCTAAAGCCTTGTATCAGCCAGAATCCAGTAAAGAGACAAAACAGTGCACCAGTTATGGTTCTGGCAGCTTTACTGAGATATAATTATCATACAATAAATGTAAATATTCGAAGTGTATGATTTGATAAGTTTTGACACATGTATACCCATGAAAGGGCAACCACAATATAGATAATATCCATCATCCCCCAAAGGCTCCTTGCGCCCTTGGTAATCCTTCCCTCCTGCCCTTCCCTGCCTTGTCCCTTCCCTGTTCCTATGTAACCACTAATCTACTTCCTGTCTTATGGATTTTTCTTTAATTTTCTAAAATTTATATAAATGGAATCGTACGGTAGGTACTTTTTTTGTTGGCTTATTTCACTTGGCCTAATTATTTTGAAGTTGCGTGCATCAGTAGTTCACTCATTTTTATTGCTGAGCAGTATTTCATTGTATGGGTGTACCATATTCTGTTTATCCACTCCACTGTTGAGAGACATTTGGATTGTTTTCAGATTTTATCTGTCACGAATAAATCTGCCATAAACATTCATGAAGAAGTCTTGGGACTTCCCTGGTGGTCCGGTGGTTGAGGCTCCGCACTTCCAATGCAGAGGGCATGGGCTCGATCCCTGGTCAGGGAACTAAGATCCCACATTCCACATGGTGCAGCCAAAAAATTAAAAACAAAACAACCAAACAAAGAAACAAAAAAATTCATGAAGAAATCTTTGTGAGGACTTACCCTTTGTTTTCTCTTGGCAAATACCTAGGAGTGGACTGGCTGGGTCTGCCAAACTGTTTCCCAAAGCAACTGCACCCTTTTACATTCCCCCAGCCATGTGTGTTACTCTAACCAGGTCCTGTGAATGACGAGGTCTCCCACTGGCTCGTGTGTTTTGTTTTGTTTTAATTAATTAATTAATTTATTTATTTATTTATTTTATTGGCTGTGTTGGGTCTTTGTTGCTGCACACGGGCTTTCTCTAGTTGCAGCGAGTGGGGGCTACTCTTCCTTGTGGTGCGCAGGCTTCTCATTGCAGTGGCCTCTCTTGTTGCAGAGCAGAGGCTCCAGGCGCATGGGCTTCAGTAGTTGTGGCACATGGGCTCAATAGTTGCGGCTCACGGGCTCTAGAGCGCAGGCTCAGTAGTTGTGGCACACGGGCTTAGTTGCTCCACGGCATGTGGTATCTTCCTGGGGCAGGGATCGAACCCACGTCCCCTGCATTGGCAGGCGGATTCTTACCCACTGCGCCACCTAGGAAGTCCGGCTCATGTGTTTTTAAATCTCCAAATATTGGGGAGTTCTTTTAATCGGTATTTTATTATTTATTTCTAATTCAATTCCACCAGCCAGGGAAGTTGATATAAGATTTCAAGCTTTTAAAGTCTATTGAGACTTGTTCTATGGCTCAGTGTATAGTCTATCTTAGTAAACACACCATGTGTGATTGCACACTTACCAAAACCCTGTACTCTGCAGTGGTTAGGTGTGGCACTTTATAGATGTTAAGTCAATATAGTTGATAGTGTTGTTTATGTCTTCTGTATGCTGATTTGTGTATTCTGTCAATTACTGAGAGAGGGGTATCAAAATCGCCAACTGATTTGGTTGGATTTATGTAATTCTCTCTTTATCAGTTTTTTACATTAATTAGTTTATTTATTTACTGGCTGCATTGAGTCTTCATTGCTGTGCGTGGGATTTCTCTAGTTGTGGCAAGCAGGGGCTATTCTTCATTGTGGTGCCTGGACTCCTCATTGTTGTGGCTTCTCTTATTGCGGAGCATGGGCTCTAGGCACGTGGGCTTCAGTAGTTGCGGCACAAGGGCTCAATAGTTGTGGCGCACGGGCTTAGTTGCTCCGTGGCATGTGGGATGTTCCTGGGGCAGGGATCGAACCCGTGTCCCCTGCATTGGCAGGCGGATTCTCAACCACTGCGCCATCTAGGAAGCCCCTGTCATTTTTTTTTATTTCAGGGGAAAAAGGCTTTTTTTTTGCAGCTGGGGGTTCTGTAAGGCTAGACTAGTATGATGTGGCATATTTTCTCTAGTTTATCTTGTAAGAGATGAAAGTTTGAAGGTACTAAAAATACAGTGGTTTCAGAGACAGGTAAGTGGGTGAAGGGAGAAATATTTAAAGACAAGTTATTTGAAGCTTTCTTTGCCTTGGTTTCAGTGAGGAGAGAGAGAGAGAGAGAGAGAAGATGGTCACCAAATGACTAGTGCATCAATTATAGCTTAGGTATACTTTAAATAGACAGAATAGAAACATAGTAAGAAATTAGAAATGACTAAATAGGAGAGAATTCTGTTATGGTACAAAAAAATCCAATTATTAAAAGTGCAATAAATTTGAAAGAGTATTTTCAGTTTTATTTTTTGTTTACGGCTCTTATTTGTTACTTTACAGATACTATGCCTGTTCCCCCGGAAAAAAGCCCATCTCTGCAGACAAATGTGAGTTTGGACAAGAAAGCAGACAGTACCATTACAAGTACTGTAATAGAAAACCCTTTGCAGACATCTCTAGAAAAGCAGCCAGCTGCAAAAAGTTTTGAAACGTTGACAACTTTACCAGCATTTTGTCCATCTAGTAAAGAAGAGTTCATCAACCCTAATTTAAGGATATCAAAGTCGGATTCTACTTTCTATAACCAGGCCTCTGTGGAGACACTCTACGTCTCTCCCTCATTCAAAACATTTGACCCAGTGAAAGAGACTATAATCAGTAAGGACCATCAGAAACCAGCACAGTCTGGCCTGGTTCAGATGGAGGATGAAAACCTCAAGACCTTAACTACATGGGGTGAGTCCACAGAAAACAAAAAGCCTCTTCGAAGTACTCTTCTTTTACTTTTCTCTGCTTCTTGTCTCCTGTTTTTGTTCCTTCCTTTTATTCTCCATCCACTGGTATTAAGAGAGGTACTTCTGAGCTGGGAAAGTGCCCCTTTTATTAAAGGGCTAGTAGCAGTTCATCATTGTGGGTTACAAGTGCTTGATTGAAGCACAAGTTCTGAACAATTTTGCTACAGAACAAATTAGAACTAGCATTGAATAAGAGCTTCCTGTTAAACATTTAGGCTCCTTATTAAAAAAACTATATGAAAAAAACATGTAGTGTGTACATTGGTGTATATACACGCACATACCCATCTATATATGTGTGTGTGTATGTATATATATGTGTGAGTGCGTGAGAGTGTGTGTGTGTGTGTGTGTGTATACACACACAAAAGGGAACACATGCATATATGCGTGTGTGTTTTTCCTTTTTTAAAAGAGCTGTGTACTGATTACAAAAAATGGGTGGAGAATCTCTTCCCTTTTCTGTCTTACATTAAGAGGGTTGCAGTATTCTTTAGACTGGATGATAAAGGATAAAGCCCGTTGAGGTTCTGGGTGGTTGGCCATCAGATATTAAATCTTACATTTTTATAATTATGCTTTCTTCTGTAAAGTTAATTAGGAAAAGAATAACTTGTTTGCTGGTACATTTTTCAAAGACTAAGCAGTTTAGTGGTTCTTATGCATAATAATGCTTACTAACTCATATAAAGTTTTTAATATAAATCTTTTAAACTGCCTCAAATTCAGGTCGGAAGTACAATATAAATACAAACAATGGAAGCCAAAAGGTTGAGGTTAAAGAAATTTACCTTGGTGCTAGTAAGGTCAGTGAATAACAAAAGACTCTTCTTACTGCTCTTTCCAGAATCATCTTCAATTGAGTAGCCTAAAAATAAGACTAATTCTTAGTTTTGTCACCAAATTAATTTTTCTGCTGAGACTGCTGGTGGGGAACCCAATTAGTACTGGTTATGCTGGCCATATTAGCTTATGTGCATGGCCATCCCCCGGGAAGTTGTTATTTTGGTTCATTTCTTTCACAAATACCACAAAAAGGAAATGGAAAATAATTTTTGCTTGTGTACCAAGTACATTTAATTTTAGACGCTAGCAAGAAGTCCTCTAAAACTAGTTAACAAGGAGGACTTCTGCTCCTACTTAAATGAAGTGGATAGCATCAGTCTAATCCTCCACCAAAAATACTGGTTAAAGCTGGAAAACTAATTATTAGACGTCATTGTAAAACAATCAAGGTAGAAAACACACGATGGGTCAGGATCCTAGGAAAAAGGATTGTGATATTGTGATGTAATAAGGAATATATATTTGGTCTTCATTGCTGGTTCCTGGCACAGAGTTCCTAAAATGCTTGTGATTTCCTGGGTGATAGGAGAGAGAGGAGCATCTTCTGTTATTCATAATAAGCCATTTCGACCCCACCCCTGACCTGTGGGGTGAGGAGAGCAGATGCATGTTGAGTTCATCATCAGGGGTCAATGATTTGATCAGTCATGCCTACGTATTGGAGCCTCTATAAAAACCCTAAACAATGGGGTTTAGAGTGCTTCCAGGCTGGGGAACACATAAAGGTCTTGGGAGGATGGCACGCCCGGAGAAGGCATGGCAGCTCTGTGCCCCTTCCCCATACCTTGCCCTATGCATTTCTTCCATCTGGCTGTTCCTTTATAATAAACCAGTGATAGTAAGTAGAGCACGTTTCTGAGTTTTGTGAACCATTCTAGCAAATTATCAAACCCAAGGAGGGGACCATGGGATCCTTCAATTTATAGCCAACACATCAGAAATAGAGGAGGCTTGGACTTGCAATTGGTATCTGAACTGGGGGGCGGTCTTGAGAGATTAAGCCCCTGATCTCTGGGGTCTGCACTAACTCTGGGTAGTTAGTGTCAGAATTGAGTTAAATTGTAAGACACCCAATTGGGTGTCCACGGAGCACTGGAGAAATCCTTCATGTGGAAGACCCACACGTTTGGTGTTAGAAGTGATGTGAGGAGAGTAGGAACCTAGTTTATGTTTAGTTGGTCCCACAGTGACCTCAGTTTTCCCCGCTTGCATCATTTGCCTGTTAGCAGAGCAGGATGATAGAAGCTGAGGGAAAATTAGAGGCCTCGGCTTTCCACTGTCTCACTGAGCTTGGGAGGCAGGATTGGAGTTTGGGGCTTCCAAGGTGTCAGGGACTCAGGGGGCCAATATTCCAGAGGGGAGGGAACCACAGAGAAAAAGTCCACAGGTCTTTGTGTAATTTCTTACTGTTACATGTGTCTGTTGCTAGACTGCTCATGTTCTGGATAAGATGCCGAGAAACTAAATGGGCCGAGGCCAGTGAGCTAATCAGAGATTCTGATAATCCTGTGATGCTAAGAGATAGAGGCTGGTGTTCAGGATATGCTGAATTGTAGGGGCTCTGGTAAATACTCCGTGCTTTCAGCTGGGCCCTCTAACAGGCTACACCCTAAGCATCAGAAGTACACTCTAGAAGTAAGGCCAAGCCAGAAATAGACAGCCCTCCCGAATGCTGAAACCCAGCTTCACCTAGAGCAAAGTGTCTGGAAGACAATGAAATCCTTTCTTGAGAGCTGCTACAATTTTTCATGCATAATGTTTGGCAGTCAACAAAAAATTACCAGCCACACCAGGAAATGAACAAATGACCAGGAATACAGGAGAAAACAGACAGCAGAAAGAGACTTACAAGTAATCTAGATACCGAAGTTCTAAGATAGGTACTTTAAAATAATTACAATTAATATAATCAAGAAAACAGAAGAAAAGATGGGGAATTTCATCAGAATAGGATACTACTATCTATTAAAAAAAAAAAGAACCAAGTGAATTCCTGAATTTCAAAGCTGAAAAATATAGTAACTGAAATTAAGACCTTGAAGGTACTGTTCAGTTCACATGGCCTGAGGTGTCAAAAGAGAGAGTTCAGCATTGGCAGAGAAGCTGGAAAGTTATGAGGGAATCCCTGAAAGGGAGGGAGCCTCAGAAGGAGTCTCATATTCCATGTATAAACTCTGCCCAAATCCTTAACTGACTGCTAAACCATATGTTTAGGGGAAGACCTCAGGGAATCATGGAAACAAACAAACAAACAAAAGATGAGCACTGGAAATTATAAACATGTGGGTAAATATAAAATAGTATATTTTTTATTTTTAAATCTAATTTCAAAAGTAACATATGACTGTTTAAAGCAAAAAAATTTAATACTGCATTTTGGGTTTTAAAACATATGTAAATGTAATTACATCACAACGTAGCACAGAGAATGGCTGAATTGCATAGTTGTTAATGGTACAGGTTCTGGAGTCAGACCGCCCGGGTTCATAATCTCAGCTCAGCCACTAATTGTGTGACCTCAGGCAGGGCCCTTGACCTCTCTGCATGTCAGTATCTCCATCTACGGGACAGAAGTCATGATGGCACTGCCACACGGATACAGGGGCTGTTGTAGGAAAGGACGCGAGGTGAGAGACAGGAGACAAGAGCTGTTGGGCGAGGTAGGGAGAGAGAGATCCCGAGATGGAGCGTGACGTGGGGAAGGCGGACTAGAATCTAGACCAGAGAGTCACCTTATGCTATGGGCCCGTGAGGAAGGAGGAGAAAGGCTGTACATAGATGTGAGGGAAGGGTTTTGTTGTTTTTAATAAGTTAATAATTTAAATGTATTGCGCCTTCGTGGGCCACACTGTGTGTGTCATGGCCTCAGTATCTTATTGTCTGAGGTCACCTGCCAAGCCTGAGGGTTTGGAGCGGTAAAAGGGTTAGACTGGAAGAGATTTAGAACAGCCACTCTAGAGGACGGAAGAGGGAGCTGAGGAGACACTGAGAAGACAGAGGAGCAGTAATGTGTAGTGGTCCAGGTCTGCAGGCACCTGTGCTTTTCTCCTGTAGTGCTGAGCTTCCCCGGGAAAGGAATGAAAAAGGTAGATATTTAAACTGAAATAGGATTAGGACAGAGATTGGTGAACTGCAGCCTCCGGGCCAAATCTGGCCCACAGCCTGTTCTTATAAATAAAGTTTTATTGGAAAATAGCCACACTACTCAGCTTACATATTGTCTTTGGCTGCTGTTGTGCTATATCAGCAGAGCTGAGTAGTTCAAACAGACTGTATGTATCACAAAGCCTAAAAGATTTACTATCTGGTCTTTATAA
Source organism: Hippopotamus amphibius kiboko (assembly GCF_030028045.1). NCBI lineage: Eukaryota > Metazoa > Chordata > Mammalia > Artiodactyla > Hippopotamidae > Hippopotamus > Hippopotamus amphibius. The sequence continues at coordinate 8,832,389 of NC_080192.1, forward strand.
AAGGTTTGCTGACTCCTGAATTAGGAATTAGTAGCAGGTAAGACAGAAGACATGTCAGCAAGTGGGTAGCAAGAGAATGGCTAAAGTGATGGATCCTGGGATGCTACACTGGACAAGAAAGGAGCCAAAACCAGGAGAGTATCGATAGAGAGAGAAAATAGAAGGGTCCTTGCATCTATTGTCTCAACAAGGCCAAAGTGTAGATATATTAAAAGGAATGTGAAAGGAATCTAAAAGGCTGGAAAGAATTGAGAAGAAAAGTAATCTTGGAAAACAAGATTTCAGATTAGGGCAGTTGTGAGTGATGACATGTTCCAGGGAATACACAGAGGAATGGCTGAAGGTCATTGTGCTTGAGGAATTCAAGAAACGATGAGTCTAGGATGGATGGCTAGTCTCCATGGATACTGGATGATGGAGGATAAAGAAGATAGTATCTATTTTCTGGTTTTCTTTTAAGAAGTGTTTGTTTACATGAAGGGCCTGGGTCTGCTTTTATAAACTCTTTGGAGATAATGAGCTGGGCAAATTAAAAAATACTTGCACACTCATATTTTAGTGGTTCGCAGATGTCAGGGAGGCTATCTAAGGCAGCCACCTAATACACTTCAATATCTTTACTGAATGAGAGGCTCGGATTTGCTGCAGCGACCTCCTTTGAACTTTTGATGCTAAATAACTCTTTTCCTAGAACAACCCATTCCTTCTGCTGTTCTTTTTATTTATCTCGGGCTCAAACTATTGTTTTAGGTCGTTACTTTATCGTGCACATTAGAAAGAAGAAGGAACTAGTAGGTACTTAGAAGCCAGATCTGGTGGCTGGCAGTTTTCGTTTATAGTGTGATAAGCCACAGTTAGGGTAAGTGTGTTAGACGCACTGGATTTTACTTTCTGATTTGGGGGAGGAAAAAATCGATACTTTCTCATGTTGGGATAGCAGTGACCATTCTCACTGGCTTTGTCCTTTCTGTCTCATCGGTTCCATTTTTTACTCTGAATTTCAGCAGTAGTTGTTCTTTGTAGCTGTCGTTCAGTTCACCTTTGCTGGGGAAAGAAACCAAACGTGACACACACACAAAAGACCCATTAACCATGCCTTTTTCTTTTCGGCTATAAAAGCCTCAGAGCTAGAACAATTAACAATTTCCCGAAGAAATGAGAAAAATGACAGAAAACAGTTCTGCAAGCCGTCTCTAAGTTCTGCTAACTCTGAGCTACTGGTCAGGCTGATTCAGAAGCACCGCACAGAGCAGAGCACTGAAGGGAGAGGGGAGTCTTATCACGGGCCTGGGAAATCACAGCCCAGGTGCTCTCTGCCCCCCAGACGTGGCCCTGGCGGCTCTTCCAGCTGTGCAGCTCCTGCCTGCTTTCGTGCAGACAAAAGAAACACTGATTTTGATTTCTTAAATTTAGTCAACTAACTTTATACTTCATAGGTAAGTGAGAAAACCTCTTTAATCCAATAATCCAATTTTTCCAATAAAAATGTAGCATAAGTGATTTATAATCACTTAAAATAAGAGGCAGACTTATTAGCATTTCTCTCCAGCCCTGAATTACTCCTAAATCTGGTTCTTTTATGTAGCTTATTTATAATAATGACATTAAAAATAAAATTTCAAATATGACGTTTAAAAAAAATTGAGATCTAATTCATGTACCATAAAATGCACCCTTTCAAAAACGGACAATTTAGTGGTTTTCAGTATATTCTCGGAGTTGTACAGCTGTCGCTATTGATTCCAGAACATTCCCAGCACCCTCAAAAGTCCTGTACACGTGAGCAGTCACTCCCAGTCCCCCTCACCCCAGCCCCTGGCAACCACTATCTACTTTCTGTCTCTCTGGATTTGCCTGTTCTGAACGTTTCATATGATGGAGTCATGCAGTATGTGGCCTCTGTGACTGATTTCTTTCACTGAACATCATGTTTTCAAGGTTTATCTCACGTTGTAGCATAAATCAGTACTTCATTCCCTTTTATGGCTGAATAATATTCCAATGTACAGTTAAACACATCTTACTTATCCCTTCATCAGTGGATGGACATTTGGGTTGTTTCCATTTTTTGGCCGTTATGAAGATTTTTGTAAATGTTTCGTTTTTTGAACCACAGAACAAAATCAGAATAGTTTAATTCATGTGTGTAGGTAACTTGACAGCCATTATATATCCACAAGGAAGACTGAAAGAGATGAATTGGAGAACGAAAAAAAAAATCCCTCTGTTGTACAGTGAACTGTTTAGTTGACCAAAGACCTGCTGCTAGCAAGAAAATTTACATTTATCGCTAAAGAGAATTTTTAAATATTTCCAGAAGTGTATTTGTCATCTTATTTTTGCAGCCCAGTACTTCCAAATGCTTTTTAAGTTTAAAACTGTACTATAGAAATGAACAGATCCAATGTTATTCATGGGCATAAGAAGTTAGAGGTAACACATCAGTATTTGGAATAATTTTGTCAGTGCTATCTCCAAGCAAGTGCAGTGTCAATTAGCATGCATATATCACACAATGAGATTTTTAAATTCAGCCATTTACTGCAGCTTATTTGCAATATTTGCTGCATTTCAGCTCTGGGGGGTAGAGTGTATGAAGAGGATGCTTGTTAACAAATAACTTCCGTAGTAAGCCAGAGAAGGGTCACTAAACAGTCAGGGAGATGCACCCTGAAGTGCAGTGTGCAGTTTCTGGTACAGCTGCGGCGTGTTTGGAAACAAAAGTAAATTGGCGTGCAGCAATTAGAGATGAAGTGGGTTTTTATGAGCAAAAGCATCATGTAGCCTACGAATCAAAGCTGTAAACAGTGAGAAACTCTTCACTCAGCAGTTGTAGCTGAAAAGCAGAGGAAAGGTGGGCTTCCAGTAAAAGGCAGTGATTCTTAAACCTGAGCATGCTGCAGAAACACCTGCAGGCTTGTTAAAATTCCATTTTCTGAGGCCAACCCCTCCCCCCAAGTGTCTGATTCAGTTGGTCCAGGGTGGGGCCCAAGAACTTCATCTCTAACGAATTCCCAGGTGATGCTGCTGCTGCTGGTTCAGGAACCACACTTTGAGAAACACTAGCACATAAAGTTGAATACCAGATGTCTATCACATCATACATGTGTGACTAGCATAACTGTGTTCTCTTTACATATATAAGATAACATTGTATTAATATTTGACTCAAATATTATTTTCCTTCTGGCCTTCTTAAATGTTCCTTATGAAATCATTCTTTCTGACTAGACTGAACTATTTCTAGAATAGTTTCTTAGTACTCTAACATAGGTGTTTTGGATCCTCGGATCTTAGAATCTCACCAAGGATACGGAGTTCTGTCACATGATGCGTTGATCTTGCATGAAACATTCCTGCCAAACGGTCCTTCAGGCTGTGCGTGAGGTTCCATGAGTGTCAAGAAACTTGCCACTTCCCAGAGCAGCTCATTTCATGTGTGGAAACCATGACTATTAAAAAGCTTTCTTTTTTAAATTGGGCTGAAATCTCTTTTTCTGTTACTTTCACCTGTTAACCCCAGTTCCAACTTGTGCACAATATGAGGAATGGAAGATAAATATTACAAAGATTTTGTGACTATTTTCAAATGACTAAATATAGCCTCTTACCCTTTGTCCTCCTATCCCTTTTTGCATATCCATCAACCATTCCGTATGGAGATATGTAAAGAAGGGTTGCCATATTCCTTCACCATCCTGGTTGCCTGCCTTCTCAATTTTATACCCAGAATTTAACATAATTCTATAATAAAGTAAAAATAATTCTAATATAGTAGAATGGTGTGGACATAGAGCTTAGAGGGTTAGATTCTATGCTTTAACATCAGAGACTTGAATTTGAGTCTCATCTCTGCCCCTTTTTAGCTTCGTGATCTTGGGAAAGTTTCTTTGCCTCTTTGAGATTCCTTTGCCTCATGTTTTAAATGGCGTTATAAAGCCTACCCCACATGTTGCTATTGGAGTGTGGCGCTAAATAAAGACAATTAGAAAATAGCTATTTGAAAAGCAATTTAAATCCTTAGACTGTTCCTCCTTGCCAAACAGATAAACAATTGCCCTGAATATCCACCCACTCTCACAACCTCTGGCAGAAGTCTGGAGATTTGTTTTCTGGAAAAGGTGGATGGAGGGTCTCTGAAATGAAAGATGCTAGGTAGAGTTGAGTGTGCAGGTTCTATAACAACCACTACAGAATTAAATGACCATATGCAAACCAAATGCTGAATGCTGAGAACCCTGTCCCCTTTCCCTGCTAGACTCCTGGCACACTGGGTGCCAGATCTTTACCTTCTAGGCAGGAGAGAGAAACTATTCTTACAAGAATGATTAACCCTCAGAGGAAAGAACCGAAGATATTGACATTAGCGGTTCCTCAACAAATGACCCACTCAAATGACTATCCACTGAAGCTCAATGTTGACAAGTCCCACACTTACACTCAGAGCTTCCAATCAACTTTGTAATTCTTCATTCTTAATCATAAGCAGACAGCAAGGTGTACCTGACATCTGAAAGAAACTTCTAACATGGAACATTGAAACAAGGGTTAAGAGAATACGTTACACCCATGAAACAAGAACAGGGTGTTACAAAAAGAATTTCTGAGACCCCCAAAAATAGCTCTTGGAAGTTAGAAATATAATAGCAGAAATTAACAACTCATTGGTAGGATTGAAAGCTAAAGTTGACAAAACTCTCTAGAAGTAGAGCACAAAGACAAAGGTGGGGAAGATGGGAGAGGAAATTAAGAAGATTAGAGGACTAGTCCAGGACATCTAACATCTGAATAAGAGAATGTCCAGAGAAAGAATACAGAGAGAACACAGAGGAGAAAATAAATTATTAAAGCAGTAAAGAAAATTTTCTAAAGCTGAAGGAAATGAGTTCCTGATGAAAAGTCCGTTGACTTTCAGTTGACCTCAGTGAATGAAAAAAGACACCCTTCGGGCACACACAGAAGCCTCCAAACATGGGGGACAAAGAGGAAATTGTATGCAACTTCAGAGATAAAATCGGTTGCACACGGTTAGTTACAATGAATGCAAAGGCTCCCACTCCAGAGCAACAATGCTAGAAGCACAAAGACAGTGGAATTTTGCCTTCACAATTCTGAAAGAAAGGATTTCTGACCCAGACTTTTTTACCTAACCAAACTATCATTAAGCCTAAAAGTAGAACACGGACATTTTTAGACACACGAGTTCTCAAAATTTTACTTCTCGTGCATCCTTTTTCAACGAACTACTGGAGAACGAACTACTCCAGCATGTGAGTAGACCAAGAAAGAGAAAGACCTGAGATATAGAAAACAGGAGGATGGCAAAGGGACATGTCAGGTGACAGCTGGGAGTGCAGCTCAGAGTGTCGCAGTGTGACTCAGGACACGAATATGCTGAGGCTTTCGTCATTGACATGCCCATTACCACATACCCTCTTTTTAATCCAAGGATAGAGTGTCTGGATGAGCCTGACCTAGATTCTTAAGTGTGCTTGTCCTGTCTTGCCTGTGTGTTAGTGAAGTTCCTACTTTCCTTTTCGTGTCCTGCTGCTGTATATGCTGAGCATATGCTTTTCACCTCCCAAAAGTTTTGTGATTGGAATTCTTTCCTGAGAACTAGAGATAGGCCTCAGAGAGCTCTGAAGCAGAAAATAGAAGCTACCTGCCCTGGCCACATTTTTCACAGGAAGTCCAATTTAGTTTAGAAGGACATGAATATGTAAGATAAATAAAATTAATATAGAAAGATAAGTGCTAATTGGTAAGCATTCATTCCCCTTTTCTATGACTTATAGTGAATAAGTTTTGGTTTTTTGTTCTTTGGTTTTTTTTTGCCCAGAGTTAGTTGCAAAGACTTTAGCACTGGAATGTGCCAATTTTTAGCATCCAAGACATAAATGAATGTAAATAGACATTCCAAGGAGACAAGAAAAAGTTCTGTGCCCAAGAACGTTTGGAAAACATTTAAATAAATGCAGGTGGCCCTTGAACAACGTGGGTTTGAACTGCATAGGTCTACTTATACATGATTTTTTTCAATAAACACGTAGTACATTACTACAGAATTTGAGATTGATTGAATCCACTGATTCAGAACCTCGGATACGGAGCGCAAACTGCAAAGTTATACAGGGATTTTGGAATGTGCGGAGGGCCGGCCCCCCTAACCCCCATGTTGCTCAAGGGTCAAGTATACTGTTAATTTCTCAGACCTTAAATGCACTAACGGACATTGTTGATCTCCTAATGGGAGGCACAATATGCAATCGGCCAGTCTTATTTGCCTTCGAAGCCCTGTTCTCACAAAACATCTTTTTACATCTTAAGGAACAGTGCTCCCCAGAACAGTTTGGGAAATAATAATTCAGAATGAAGTGTGAAAGAAGGAATTTAATATGATTTTGCCTGAAGGGAAGTTAAAAATATTGTCATATCTTTAATTTTATAGAAAATAAGTTTAGGATGCTTTTTATTTTACTTATAGTTTCTTGGTGAAAAAAGTAATTATATATATATGTGCTGAAGTGTTCTGGATCTCAGATGAGTTGGATTAGTCTTAACTATATTTGACCATTGAGAGAAAGTGATTAGTTTTATAACTTTGGAGTACTTGTAGTTGGTTGTTCATTTTGCCATAATTTTCTCTGTAGAAAAAAGAATATCTGAAGGAATCTAAGTTACAGGTTTCGCAGACTTTCTACTTTAAATGTCAACTTAAAATGCTGGCAGTGAGTAGAATAGGGTGTAATACTGTACGTTTCTGCTCTCTCTGATAAGTGTTGTGTAAAAATATATTGGGCAAGGTTTGCGAGTCGAGATGCATATTGATATTTCTATTTTAGTTTCATTTCCATGGTATTATTGACATATAATACATCTTTTCTCTGTTTCCTGCTTTGCATTTATTTGGGCTTATTATGACTATTTAGCATATAAAATTCTAAGTAATTTATTTGTGTTGAGACCAGATAGGATTTTACATTGTAAAATTATTTTAGCTATTACTGTCATTTGTATGTTGCCTAATCTTTGTCTCTCATTTATACGTTTTAGTTTCAGCTGCCTCTGAGGGAACAGCCTCCTTTTCTACTTTATCCGTGTCATCTCCCGACTCAGCCTCTCCAGAGAAGTCTGTTCCTCTCTTACCCTCAATTTTGGCCGGACCTTCCTTCTGGACTTTGTCCCATCAACAATCTTCTGCCTCTGTTAAAGATGAAGATAAGACAGACATGGTTCATCACCCTTTTGCTCCTAGGGGCCCACTGTCCTCTGACGAAGAGGAGAATGACAACCTCAACCTGCTGGAAATTCTTCCAGACAACTCTGGTTCTGCCACAGAGAAGACAGCTCCTATCTCTAGCAGTAATTGGGTAGCGTTTTCCACCCAAAATGTAGACCATTTCACCTCTATGTCCTGTTCTAGTTTTCAGGCAACCAAAGACCTGCCTAGAGAGCCTGAAGCAAACAATTCCACTAACGTCCTTCTAGGGGAGGTAAAAAATGCAATAGTCAAATTACACGAAGATCTGAGCATGGTGATACGAGAACTTAATGTCATCAACAGCCATCTGGTAAGCTTGAGTGGGAATAGTCCACAAATAAGCAAGTCTTTGCAGCTTCCCCGGTGTTCTGAGGGGGGCTCAGATCGAGTCTAACAATCTCAGTAGCCATTTTTTTATAGAACTCATGCAGTGTCGCTTCCCAAAGACTAAGAAGTTAACCTTTTAAAGATTCTCATTACTATGGCCAAAATAGGGTGATGGTTTGATTTTTCCTTGTCAGGTTTACTAAACAAGTATATTTCAAACCGATAAATTCATTTGGGTGGTTTAGTTTTTACAGAGAAAAAGAATCACCTTTGATAATATTTTCAGGTGTAGCTATTAGTTCATTTGCAACTGAAGAGAATTTCATTCTTCCGTGCTCTGTACTTTACCTCAAAATACACTAAGCAGTAGTGAAAGTTGTGGCAAGACTTCAAACTGCAGGTGGCTATTCTAGAGCTTTTGGATAACTTGGCAGTAAGAAGCTCTGCATTTTCCACCTGTATGGAGCTTCGTTGTCAACAAGCCTTTGCCTTGACTTAGCAGAACTGAGTCTGGGGTGTACATTTCACATGTTCTCATGTCAAGTTTCAGGTTCTGCAAACCAAGGGCCAGAAATCTTTCCCTTCTTGCGGATGCCACAGTTGGTTGAGAGTTAAATTGAGACAAGTGGGACGTGGAGCAGGTGGATTTCTTTTGCTGTTGTTGTTAATGTATATTGCAAAGTGAATTTAAATGTGTACCATTTTTCTTGTATTTTGGAAAATAAATTTGGTATTTTTCATCTTATATGTATATGTATCTTTTTAATTCAAGACAGCCTTTCAAGTAGAAATGTCTCAGTTATTTATGGGGAAAATGGTCTGGTTTTGAGATTACAGACCATCATTTCTCAATCCTGCTGCAGATTAGAGTCACCAGAGGACTTCCCTGGTGGTCCAGTGGTTAAGACTCTGTGCTTCCTCTGCAGGGGAGGTGGTCTGGTAACTTAAGATTCCACATACTCCGCAACACAACCAAAAAATAAAAATAAAAATAAAAAAATGGTGGTGGAGTCACCAGAGAAGCCTCTGTTTTGTTTCATATTTATTTGAAAGAACAGTGTACAGGGCTCCACGTACCCATCACTCAATTTCAACAATTACTAACCAAAGGCTAAAAGAATATCTGATAATTTTGAAGAAATATGAGACATTTAAAAAGTATTCTAATGCCCTAGGTGCCACTCCCAAATTAAAACTCATTTTCATCATGCAAACTGGGTTAAGAACTAGAGGGGACTGTTCGTGCAGGGACATGGCTGTTGAAGTAAGCCAGGTAAGAGTTGATGTGTCTCAAACCAGGGGGCAGACAATAAAGGTAAGTGAGAAGAGATTCATTTAGGGATTTGCTAATGGGTTGGGTAAAATTTATGAGAGAAAGAGAGGAGTCAAAGATGAACCCAAGATATTGGACTCAGCAACTAAAATTCAAGATGAAGTTGCCATCAGCTGAGATGAGGAAAGTTGAAGATAGAAAAAAATTTGAGGCATCCATTTTGTTAAATTTCAGATGTCTATTTGATAACCGAGCAGAGATATCAAGTAAACAGTTGGATGTGAGAATGAGTTTGAGAGACAGGTCTAGATTGGAATGAAGGCTGAGAGTTTGTAGTTGATTTTTATTTAAGGCTATGAGACTGGATGAAATCACCAAAGGAGTCAGTGTGATAGTGGAAAAAAAGTTGAAGGCCTGCGCCCTGGGGCATTCTAACATGAGATCAGGAAGAAGTTGGGGAACCAATGAAGGAGCTGAGAAAGAGCCTCCACTGAGGTAGGAACAAAAAAAATATTGTGTATAGTATTTGAAATCCAAGAGGGTTTTTCTATTCTTGGCCCTTTTCTCTTCCTTATGCTTTACAGAAACATCTTGTCAAATTCTTTCCAATGCTTTATTAGATTTTGAACAAAGTTGCATTAAATCTATTAATTAATTTAGGGGAATTTTTTAAAATGTCATCTTCTAATTCATGAACATGGTATATCTCTATGTCCATATAAATGTTCTCTTTATGTGTTTTAATAAGCTCATTATTTCCCCCACAGAGGGCTTCTATTTCTTTTTTAGAGACCTGATGCTTTGTTTTTGATATTTTTATGCTATTGTGCTACCATTTTGTCAATGTACCATTTTTAAATTTTAGAATAGAATAGTTTATAAAAATGTTCAATATAGAGTTGCGCATTGCATATCCATATAGCCTTTATTCAGATTCACCAATTGTTAACATGCTGCCATGTTTGCTCTATCTCCCTCTCTTGCTAAACACATGTTTGTCTATATACATATTATGTAGATAGATACACACACACACAAAAACATGTTTGCAGAGCCATTTGAAAGTAAGTTTCAGATATCGTGACACTTCACAACAGAATACTTCAGCATATTTATTGAATGAATCAGGATAATTATTTCCCAACCTGCCTTCCAGCTAACTAATTCTCCCTTCAGGTATGTCTACTCTGTTGTTAAATCTTCCCATCAGGTTTTTGAGTTCTTGTATTTTTCATTTCTAGAATTCTCTTTGGTTCTTTTAAAATCTGCTTTATTGCTTTTCATAGGTCCATGTTTCTTGCAGATGTTTTCAGGCTTATCTTTGTTAGCAGAAATGGTAAGCAAATTAGTATAGAATTCTTACTAGTAAGAATAATAAGTAAACTAGAGAGCATTCTTGCTAGGAACTATTAAGAATGGTTTAATACATGCATTTAAGGCTATAAATTTTCCTTTACATAGCTGAAATCCACAAATTTTTTAAAATTGAGATATAATTCACATACCATAAAATTGACCCTTTTAAGGTGTACAATTTAGTGGTTTTACTATATTTGTAAGGTTGCACTATCCTATTCTAGAACATTTTTATTACCACAAAAAACACATCCATTCCTGTTGGTAGCCACTCCTCATTTCCCCCTCCTCCAAGCACCTGGCAACAACTAATCTACTTTCTGTCTCCATGAATTTGCCTATTCTGAATATTCCATGTAAATGGAATCATATAATATGTGCTTTTCGTGTCTGGCTTCTTTCATTTAGCATAATATTTTTTAGGTTCATCCATGTTGTAACATAAATCAGTACTTCATTCCTTTTATGGCTGAATAATATTGCTTTGTATGGATATATAGCATATTTTGTTTATCCATTCATTGTGAACATTTGGGTTGTTTGCACTTTTTGTCTACTATGAATTTGTGTGAACATATGTTTTCATTTCTCTTGGTCATATACCTAGGAGTTGAATTGCTGGGTCATATGGTAATTCTTAGGTTTAACTCTTTGAGGAATAGACAAACTATTTACTGAAGTGGCTTCAGCATTGAACCACAAGTTTTGGTATGTATTGATAATATTTTCATTGTCTTTTGGCTCAAAATAAATTCTAATTTCTATCATGAAGAAATGTAGAAGTATATTTCTTAATTTCCCAGCATATTGTACTCTCTGTCTGATAATTCTAACATCTAAAGTTTTTGCAGGTCTATTTTTGTTATCTATTGCCTTGCTAATTTGTGCTCCTGATGTTATGTTTCCTCGTGTACCTGATTATTTTTGACTGTGTGCTGGTCATGACACTTGAAAATTTATTTGTATGATTAGTACAAGAATTTGTTTTTTCCTTCTGACAAGTGCCAGGTGCTATTGCACCATGACACTGGTTAGGTAAATCAAGGTCATGGCTTGAAGTTTTCTAGAATACCCAGGTTAATCTCAGACTTCAATTCCTCATAAGAGATGGTTCATTTCGAATTCATACCCAGTGCACAGCGATTAGGTTCCACTTTGTTATAAGAGTATCTCTTGTTAGATGCCCCACCTTGTGTGCAGCGATTTCTGTTCCTATCACCTTTCAAGGCCAACAAAGTGAAGGTTGGAATTTGTTGAACTCAACAAATGCCCTTAGGGAAAAGTGGCTTATGTGATAATTTGCCTATCAAGTCTCTGTCTTTTTCAGTGGCTATTATTTATAAGACTCTGTACCAGGCCCTGGGGATACCATGCTGAGCAAAATCAGATGTAGCTCCTGTCCTCACACAGCTTGAGTTCTAGAACTCTGGAGAAATTTGATAGATTAATCAAATTGTTTTTCAAAATGTGAGAGGCTAATAGTTCTGGGAAAGAATATATAGGATTTGACCTGGTAAAAGAATTCTTTGAGGAAATAACTTTTGAGCTAAAATATGAATTCCAGAATTACTAAAATAAATGCCACTAATGACATATTAGGCAAATAAACTTCTTTATGAAATAAAGTAGAGCATAAAATAAGTATAAAATCTTAAGACATCTTCTGTTAGCTTTCTTCTTGCATCTGGGAAATCCACCAATGGATTCTTAAGGGAGAGTAGGATACAATATCTTTTTTTTCATAGTGGCTATAAAATTTCTTAGTTGTACATTGCCAACAGTTGAGAAGAAAAAGCTTCCAGAGATAAGGCATTCTTCCCTCCCCACCCCTCATGCCAAAAAAGTGCTACATCAGCCCTCTTGAAATTTACTGATTTAGAGAAACTCCACAAATAACTGAGGCAACGAAAACTATCCCTTTGAGAAACTACCTTACTATGTGCTTATTGCACACACATAGTAACTTCAGATTTTAACTAGGTTTTACATAGCTCATATATTTTAATTCAACCATTTATTAATTAGTATAATTAGCAAGCACTTATTTGAGTTTCTATTTAGCCAACTCCATTAAACGAATAGAACAAACTTGGCTTAAATTAGGAGTGGGTATGTTCTGATTGACTTTGTAATTATCTCAGATTAAAAATACTTCATTAGATGTTATTCTCTTAAGCATTTTACTTGAAACTTGAGAATCTTATTATAAGGCAATTATAAAAATATTTTACAGTTTACTTACTGTCAAATTACTCATGTGTTTGTTCTTTAAATATTTATTAAGCACCCTTTATGAGCAGGCAGTTGGCTAGACATTGGGGATACATACAATAGTGAACAAGATGGATGTGGTCCTGTCTTCAGAGGCACAGTTTAGTGGAGACACAGACAGGTAAATGGGTAATTAGAGTGTAACGTGTCAGTCCTGTGAATTTGGGAACCACAGGACGGTATGGGAGAGCCTGGTAAAGAGCCACAACCAGCTCTGATCTGGGGGTCAGGGAACACCTCCTGGAGGAAATGAAGTCCAAACTGAATCCTGAAGGATAAGCAGGATTTAGTTAAGCAAAAGGAGTTAGGGTAGAGAGAGAATTTTCTAGGCAAAGAGAACAGCATGTACAAAAGCTGAGAGTCAGAACTAGGAGAGTTTGAGGATAGGATTACAAGCTGGTGGGTCAGAAATGTGAGCACTTTAGTTTCCTTTACAGACTGAATAACAGAAAAGGACCGAGTGACAAGGAGATGGATCTTATCGAAAATAAAGTGTCACAGAAATGTGGGGGCTAAAGGGTTTCCAAAATCCATTCACGAACTGATTAAAATAGGCTTTAAAAGGGGATTTCGGAGACCTTGGTGACTCATCTTCCTACCAGATGAGTTTGTTGTGACAGTGGTTCGCTCCTGGTTGCTGGAGTCCCTTCTTTCGTGTGTCTTCATTTTACAGAGAAGGGGAGCAGAGGACAACTTGGCAAATCAGTTACATAGTCAGTATACCAGGGACTGTTTTTCTAGGTTTCTCATTATTTTTAATAGTGTGGCTTCTGAGATGTGATTTTTAAAAAAAGAGTTTAGATATGTGGAATCGAGAGATTTTTGTTTCTTGCAGAACACCAAGTGATCTGGGGAGGCCAACCATATTATCATTATGCCAGAATACATGTGCCACCTTTTAGCAGCAGGCAGGCTTAGAAAAGAGTCAATTGGTTCAGAAGAAACTAGGTTCGCAAGATGATTGCATTTGGTAATTTCAAATTCTGTTTTCTCACTGATGGTGCAGAAAGTTCTCAAAGATATGGTAATTATTGCAGAATTGTGGCTTCGGGCGTTCATAGCTATTCAGACAATAAAATTCCATTATAAAAGATTACAATCTGTGTGTTCAGTTGTGCTGCAGTTGTGAGCTTGTCCCCTGTAGTGTCACTGCATCGTTCTCACACCACAGAACAAAATGCAAAATGCAGTAGCGCTGGGACCTGGTGATTGATTAAAACTGCGGGATGCGAAATAGGAATGAATCAAGGACGAGATCCAGAATCCTGGTGCGTGTGTGCGCTTGTGTGTGCGTGCGTGTGTGCGCGCATGTGTGTGTGCATGTGCGTGTGTGTGAACAACAGTAATAATGGTTGACTTTCATTGACTGCTGACAGTGTTCTAAGCACTTTTTAATTCTCTCCAGGAAGGTATTGCCTCGTTGCTTATGCGAAAACAGAGGCTGAGAAAATCTAAGGAAGTTGCTTGTTCAGGGTCACACAGGTAGTTGTAAGGGACAAAGCCAGGCCTGGGACCCTGCTCGGTCTGAGTGTAGAGCTTGTACTGCAACCGCGGGCTGCGCTGCCTCACAGTTTACGGTGAGGGTCGCCGGGTGGGCAGTGGTGCCTTTGTCTGGGATGGGAAGGTGAGGAAGATGGGTGGGCCTAGCCTGTCTGTCCCCTGCTAGGGGAGGAGCTGGAGCTCCTGCTGTCCACAGCTGCCCTCCCCATTCCCACCCTGCTCTCCAGCTGGTCGCCCCCAACTTCTAGAACCGCTCAGCTGAAGCGGCCGCCCCAGACCTTCCAGATCTTCTGCTGTTGGTTCCCATTTCTGAGGAGCTGTCAGCCTCCACACACACTCCCCAGCCCTTCCCTGCCCTCTTTCATGTCTAGACCCAAATTAGCAGAGGCTGGAGAAAGCTAGAACATCAAGAGAGCTGGTTTGGTGGTGAAGAGACTGTCCCAATTTCTTTTTCCCACCTAATTAAACCTGGGAAATGGCATATAGCTACACACACACGATTTTAATTGGGGACTGCTTTCCCTGGTCCACCCCAGCAGAGAAGAATTTTCGTTTCTATGATGCGTCTCTGCCTCTGCAGTGTATATTATGAACTTGAAAACCCCACAGAGCAACCCAGAAAGAGCTGACAGAAACTAAAGGAAAAAAAATAGTTTTGATTCAGTTACATATAACAGTAATATGTTCATACTTCGTTTTTTAAAAAGTGATGGGGAGCACTTTCTCCGTAGCGATTCTTGGTGGTTAGTTTCATTATCTCTGGGCTAATGGTGTGATATTTACTTTACTTCCATACTCTCTGTGTAAGACAGTCCCAGGGAGTCCCCGGAGGAGCTGCTTCTATTAACCCTCAATCTGTCTGTCCACCTGTATTCCCTCCACCCCCCAAAAACCAAAAACAGTGAAAGGACTGAGCCAGAAACAGTAACACACTAGATTAAGTCGAAGGTGAGAATAAATACACAGCTTGAAAAGCACAAATTCCAAAGATAAAGAGAACTAGCAAGAGGGAGGCAAACAAACACGACGCTGGGCGTGCGGGGGCCCCACGAGCACAGCTGCCCTGTCCCTTTCTCAGGGCAGAAGGCAGTCAATACAGACCCGCTGTGGACCGTGTCAGCTGCCGGCTGCAGAGCCTTTGGACAAGGGACCGGAAGGGACTTAATTGAGAAGCTGATTTGAGGCTGAAAGAGGCAGTTGCAGGGGATGGAGGGAGGTCTGCGGTGGGAGGCGGGGGAGGCAGGGCTCTGGCCTCAGTGGGAGCAAGCAGGACCCGAGGCAGTGCTGGCGGGCACACTTCCGCCTCGTGGTGAGACTGGACCGTGAAAGAGGACACAGTCCCCCGACACTGTCAGGAAACATGAAGCCAAAACTTCCTACATTCCTGAGGCAAGGGGCCCTTACAGAAGATGTATGTATCTGCCCCCCAAATAAACAGGAGCCTCTGGAGGACCTGGGAGCCCGTGGGGAGCATGGGCTTTCCCAGCCTTCTCCCCCAAAGCTGTGGTGGGGACAGGGCTGGTGGCCCTCAGGGAGCTGGCTCCTTTACAAGCACAGCCGTCGGGACGATCTTGTCGCGGCTGGACAGATCTGGACCAGCTTCCTCACTTGTTGCTGGGAACCACTGCTGAGTGTATGTAGCCCTGCTGCCTTGGCCTCTACATCGTCACTGCTGCACCGAAGGGGAGGTGCCTTCACCAGCTGTGCTCCCCAGTGAGGACAGCAACGGCAAGCGACGTAGGATCCAAAGGTCCAGAGGCTCTTCTACCTGCCGGGTAGGTGAGGGCTGGCTGACAAGCCTCATCCCGAAGCCTGTAGATTTCCTCTTTTGAAGTGTTTTGGGAAGCTGCAGGAGGAAAACCTCAGCACACGAGTCCACTGTGCTTACCGGTTATTCATCTCAGAAGGTTTTCACTGCTCAGCCTGTTCAAATCCCCTTGGCCTTGTGCTTCCTAACGTTTGTGGGGCACCTTACAGTTGGCAAAGCACTTGAACACACCTGTCTTTAGTCTCACGGCTCTTCGGAGAGCGAGGCAGGCGAGGGTTTGGAGCCTCAGAGAGGCTGAGCTGATGGCTCAAGGTCACACAGCTCTGAGCAGTGGGCGGGACGCCTCCCCCGGGTTTCTGACGCTGGAGGCATCCTGTCCCGCTAGCTGCGCCGCCTCCAGCCCCTCTCCTGGCGCAGGGAAGCGTCAGCATTTTAAGCAGCTGCCAAAAACTCACATGGAGTCTCTGCCCTTAAAAATTGTCTTTTCTATTCCTAATCTTGTAGATTAGCTTTGTTTAAGCCATTAACATATTTCATCATCTCTAATATATGGAAATTAGTGTTTTCATGTGGCTCATTAATCTCCTTCCCCTAAAAGCCAGAGTTATTGGAAGCGATATTATACAAAGACCAGAATACCTCACATTCTTGAGATGAGCTGGAAGGGAGGGTGGTGATTATCCACTCGGAGTCTGCCTCCACGCCTAGATGACAATCTTTCAGAGGGTGAATTTCAATGACAATCTGCTGAGGTTTGCAGCCGAGCTCTTCTGTTTAACATGAGAACATAAACAGTATTCGCCAGCTTCTCAGCCCATCACCCACACGGCATGGAAAAATACTGTCAATAGAGATGCTGCAATATTAACAAGCAATTGGTTATTAAAATTCTGAATCTTAAAGAATTTTTTAAAAACCTAGGGGGCGGGACAGGATTGGGAGTGAGTGTGTGCCTTTCTGTGAGTTCTCTCTTCCGTGTCCGCAGCTGGCCGTGCAGACCTGCCGGCCCCACGTTCAACTCTCTAGTTTATATGGGAAACGTGACAGGGTGAGAGTCTTCACGGCAGCTCCCTTGGCATGGGGACGGGGACTTCCACTAAACCTACTGGTGCAACCAGAGTCTTCCGGCGGGGCTCAAGCTGGTTTCTCTGAGGAAGTGGACTGTCCAACCTGGGGGCCAGAGCTGAGTGCTCCCACAAGAAAGGGGAAGCTGAGCCACCACGGTCGTCTCTGTGTTAGCGTCCTAGGGCTGCTTGGCCACACGCTTGGCGACTTAAAATAACCGTAATTTATCATCTCACAGTTCTGGAAGCCAGGCGTCTGAGATTAAGGTGTGATCTGAGGGCCGTGATGGGGAAGTCTGTTCCAGGCCTCCCTCCCAGCGTGTGGTGGCGGCCGGCAAGCTTGAGGGTTCCTTCCCTCGCAGATGCCTCCCTCCAGCCCCCGCCTTCTCATGGCGATCTCCCTGAGTCTCTGCACATGTCTTCCCTCTGCACGTGTCTCTGTGTCCAAATTTCCCCTTTTTATAAGGACACCGTCATATTGGATTAGGGCGCGTCCTAATGGTCTTATTGCAATTTGATCACCTCTGTCGAAGACATTCTGAGATACTGCGGGTTAGAACCCCAGCGTGTATTTTTCAGGGGACACAATTCAGCCCACCACAGTCCCCTTTCCCCACATGCAGCCTCTGCTCTACTCACACGTGAACAAACATTTCAGTAAGAGCAGGCCCTAAAGCAGAAATAGAGACACAGACGTAAAGAACAAATGTATGGATACCAAGAGGGAAGGAGATGGGGTGGGAGGAATTGGGAGACTAGGACTGACACATATATATTGTTGATACTATGTATAAAATAGACAACTGATGGAAACATACTGTATAGCACAGGGAACTCTACCTAATGCACTGTGGTCACCTAAACTGGAGGGAAGTCCAAAAGGGAGAGGATGTCAGTATATGTATGGCTGATTCATTTGGTTGAGCCGTGGAGGCTAACACAACATTGTAAAGCAACCATACTCCAATAGAAATTAATAAAAACAAAGAAGAAGAAGAAGGAGAAGGAGAAAGGGGGGGGAGGGGGAGGAGGGGGGAGGGAAGGGGGAGGAGGAGGAGGGGAAGAAGAAGAAGAAGACGAAGGAGAAAGAAGGAGAAGAGGAAGAGGAAGAAGAAGAAGGAGGAGGAGGGGGAGGGGGAGGAGGAGGAGGAGAAGGAGAAGAAGAAGAAGAAGAAGAAGAAGCCCTTCCCTGGGCACCCACCTGGCTCAATCCAGTCCTGCTCCCACAGTGTAACCCAAAGCCAGCCCTTCCTGTGTTCCCTTTCAACCATTCGGAGGCTGTGCGGGGTCATGGGAGGCAGCAGTGTGAGAACTGCACAGTTCTGGGGATCAGACAGTGGGGATTTGGGTCCAGGCTCTGCCCTTTGTGGGCTCTGCAGCCCTCAGCCTGCTACTCAGCCTTCCCGAGCCTCTGTTCCTTCACATGCACTGTGAGTTAATAGCACCCACTTTGCTTGGGTTTTGTGAGAATTAAAAGAAAACATGCCTACAAGATGCTTTGCACAGAGTAGCTGCTCAAAACGTGTTAGCTGTCTTCTCCCATCTCCATGTTTCCCACATGCCTCACATGGTTCTGGGATTTGGGGGTGACCTGACATTATTATATAGGCAGTTCTGCAACAGATATGTGCTTCTCAAGCTGAATCTGTGGTTCAATTAGTTGGCAAGGAGAAGCATTTTTCTGTGCCTGGGTTTTCAGAATCCACCAAGGGGTACCAAGCCAACTGGTGGGCTGCCTTCTTTGCAAAGGACACAGGTCCAACGCCATGCCTGGCAATGATTGACTGTCACAGTGTCTCTCCAGGTCCCATGTCGCGTGGGCCTTTGTGTCTGTCGTAGAGAAATCAATTGCCCTGTTCCCGGGAGCCTGCATCCCAAGGAGCAGCATTCAGAAGAGAACAGCTGCCCCAGAGCATGCGTCTCTCTGCTCAGGGGCTCCGGCTGACCCTGGCTCCTCCGTCCCTGCCTCAGACAGGTGAAGCTATAGCTACTGCAAAATGACACTCGTGGGAGGGCTGCCCCTTGCCGAGGTCACCACCGGCTTGATTTTTATAGATTCAGAAATGATTGCTTTATCAGCTTTTCCAGAAGTGCTCAAGCCAGAGGAGACTGATTTGTAATAACCCGAATCAAAAGAGACTCTTTAAGCCGATCATTCTTTGGCACCAGACTTCAAGTGTTTATTCACTCATTTGCTTATTCATTCACTCATTCAACAAACATCTACGGAGGGCCAGGCACTTTCCCATGTTAACTCATTTAATTCTTAAAATAATCCCAAGAGTTCTCGTTATCTTTCTTGTACGGATGGGGAAACTGAGGTTTGGAAAGATGAAGTCATTTCCCCAGATGCCTGCTCTTGTGGTGAAGTCAGGATACAGATGGGAAAGAACGTGGGGGACCAGAGAGAAAATAAAGGGGGAGATGAGGCTGGAGAGACAAGTTGGTCCTGATTGTAAACCGGGGAAGGGGGTGTCCATTCAGGAAACAATACACCAGCATCCTGGTGACCGTCAACCCAGGGAGGAGAAATCGTGTGTGGCCAGAACGCTTGCATGGCTGCACCTCTGTGGCCCAGCATCTTCCCATCTCTTCTCTAGGGTGTCTCCAGCTAACCACAGCTGTGCCCTCCCCCACAAAGCATTCCCTTATCAACATTCTTATGGCCAGTGTATCAATCAGCTCTAAGTTATGCTGTGGTCACAAACAACCCAGATTCTTGGTGGCTTACAACCACCACAGCTTATTTCTCTCTCAGGTTAAACCACAGCTGCTGGTCAGCCGAGGCTCTGATCCCCGACATCTTCTTTCTTGGATCCAGACTGAAGGAGCTGCCCCTCCCTGGGACCTGCTCTCACGGCAGAGGGGAAAGAACAAGGGTAGAAGGGCACAATGACTTTTCAAACTTGTGGCAAAAGTCACCAAGTAAGTCACTTGGCCAAGCCTGCTGTTCCTGGCCGGGGAGCAGGCACTCTTTCAAGTCAAGGCAGCAAATAATTGGCAACGACAATATAATCTACTCTAATAGGTTATTTACATTTATGGTCTAGTTTACAATATGAAAATCGTAGCAGTTCCCTCTCAACGAGGCACTTACAGAGATTAAATGAAGTGCAATGTGTCTGGCAGGGTAAATTGTCAACATACGTATAAGTTTTTAGTGCCCAGAACAGTGCCTGGCACAAAGTGGTTGCTCAAGAGTTATTTGTGGAACGTTATGAATAGTTACCAACCACCTCTTCTGTGCCAGGCGCTATTCTAGGAGAGTTTTTGGAGTCTGGTGGAGGACGAGAAAGGCAAGGTTGCTGTTGTCACGGACCTCACAGCCCAGTCAGTGGGTACAGGCAATCAACAACGAAGTCAGAATTCCAGAGAGTGGTGAGAACTGTGAAGAAAATAGAACAGAACGAGTTAAAACAGGCCAGAGAGTGAATGGCACTCATCAAGAAAGACCCCGCCAAAGAGGTAACGTTGAGCTGAGACCTATATGATGAGAAGGAGCCAGTCATGAAAAGCTACAAGGAACCAGCATCCCGAGCAGTAGGAGGGTAACGCGGAGAAAGACCCCAAGGCAGAGATGAGCTGACTGTTTAAGGAACGCAAAGGCGGTCAATCAGGCCAGAGGGTCCCGAGTGCACAGTACACCCACACAGAAGGCAGCTGGGGAAGAGGCAGGGGCCTCCACCCCTGTCCTAGTATCTTCCTTCCAGGGTGGCCAGAACCTAGCACAGAGCCTTGGGGCACAGTCAGAGTCTAAGGAGGCACCTATTAGAGACAGAGTAACAGTCAGGATGGGACAATAGCCACACCAGAGGCAGAAGTCCTCCCCTGGAGGGGTCTGCGGACGCTCTGCCTGCTCTCTCTTTCTGATTCTCCTTCTTGGTTCCTCACTGGCCCCTAGAAACTTCTCTCAGGGCAGCATCAGCCCATGACATGTTACAATTTCCGAAATTACAGCTTTCTGACGACCTAGAGATGTACTTCATTCTTATAAAGAAGCTCTCCCCACACCACCGTGTGGGATGGGCCGAAATGAATCCCATCCACTGTGATTGCTGTCGGCTCTACCTCCAAGCCGTGGCAGCCGCCGACCTTGGCCTGGATTTCAGGGTGACTTTCATCTTGGGGACCTGGATGTCACTGCCCATACATAGTGGAGTCACATAGTATGCGCGTCTACCTCTACCTCCATACTTCATACTACACCAGCTTGCAGAAGAGAGGGAGCCAGTAACTTAGGCGACCCAGTGGACTCAGGCCTGAGAATGAGCTGAAATAGGAGACGAGACTTCGTGGTTCCCTCAGAGCCCCGGTGCCCCTTGCCGTGAGAGCATCTTTCCTTGCGTGGTCCACGAGACCTAGTGTTTAAAGATCTGGGAGGTGTGAAGACACTTGGCTCCTGTAAAGCAATGGTGCTTGGTGCCAGCCTGGAGGATGCCTGGGCCGCGCCAGCCAGCCACTAGCCAGGATGTCAGTCTCACAGGGAGGCCTAACCAGGGGTTCTGGGTGGGAAGCGGGGTGGGGAGCCCGTGTGGGCGACTCCACTGTCCAGGCTCACTTCAGAGCAAAGCCCTGAGCTGCTTGGGCAGGGATGGTGCTGGAGGGGGCCTGTGTGCTTGGGTGGGGATCAGAGGACCAGATTCTGGCCCCAGCTGGCCCCTGAGCCGGGAGACCTGAAGTCCAGCTCCCCATCTGTAAAACGAGGGCCTTGGGGCGGATGGTCTCAGTGGCCCCCCCCCCCCCAACTCTGACATTCTGTGATCCTGCAGGGGGCACCGCGTAGGAACAGGGAGCATTGAAAGGATAGCCGGCAGATGCCCCCTCTGGGTCAAAGGAGCTGCGGAGGCCACGCCCATTGGGCCCCCCCAAGCCCGACTGGAGGATCAGCTCCCACCAGGAAGGAATCAGCCTGTCCAGAAACCCCTTCAAGAGGGGCCGTGCCCCGGGAACCAGGCTGATGCCGGCAGTCAGCCGACCTCCTGGTCCAGGGCAGCTCTTCAGCCAGGGGCCGCGTTAGCATCAGACGCCCCAGAGACAACAAAGGGATGTGCTGAGGTGAGCAGTTGGGGCGGAGCAGGACCAGGCCTCGGCTTAATTAGAAGGAGTCTCACATCGAGTCTCCGGTGGTGGTGGTTGGGGCACGGCCCCTCCGCCAGAGGTCTCAAGGCAAGGTGCGTGTTGGGAGCAGACAGGGGTAGATGAAGCGGGGGCCGGTCCATGAAGGCGGAAACAGCACCCCGAGGAGGCTGCGAGTCAGCCCGAGCGCCCCAAGCCCAGGTTACCTAATGATGTAAGGAAGGACGCGAGGGGGCCAGGCGTGACTGAGCAGGCAGCCCAGAAGGGTCGGCCGAGGAAGCTGGAAGCCCCGGCAGCGGACAGCTGAGCCCAGGGCACTCCTGAGCGGATGGCCCACGGAGCCGTAACTGAGAACCCAGCAGAAGGGGGCCTGGGTGGGAACCAGGGTTTCCTGAGTGGCTGGCACATGCGGGGCTGTGGTCGAACCCGTGCCAGGGTTGGAGTTGCAACGCGGACTAAACATCAACGTGAGGGTGATTCTTAGCGTCGTGGGGTAGCCTCTGAATGCAGTCACAGGCCAGAAGCCCAATCCAAACAGCCAAAAGCAGTAAAAAAGAATTCCCCTTTCTACCTTTACATCTCTGAAAGCTGATGCAGCTCTGTCCTGAGCGGGCCGTTTTGGATCCTCTTTTTCCCTTGTACCCCACTCCTCTCCTGGGTGCTCCTTTGCCAGAGCCCCAGCACCCTGACTCTCCAAGCTCTGCTGGACTCCCAAGCTCCAGAAAGGGGAGTGAGGCCCTCCTAGTGCTGGGCAAGCCGGGGCCCCTCGCATGGGGCTGGGGGATACCCATGGGAGCTGGGAAGCCCAGAGGAGGGCGCTGTGGGCCTTGGGCCAGGGCTGCGGAGGGAGAGGGAGAGGGAGAGGGAGGGGGAGGAAGGAGAGGTGGAAATTAATCATAGTCACACACCAAGCTCTGCAAACTAGGTGTTGCCTTCCCCATGCTGTGGTGAGGAAATTAGGCTCAGAGAAGTTGGGGAATTGCCCAAGAGCACACAGCCAGTATAAGTCAGAGGCCGGATTTGAACAAGGGTCTGCTTGAGGCCAAAGAACTATTCTTGCAACTACGTGACACTATACTTCCTATCAGAGAAGTGCAAAGAACCCAGAGCTAATGCGCGCGCGCGCGCGTGTGTGTGCGTGTGTGTGTGTGTGTGTGTGTGTGTGTGTGTGTCCGTCCAGGGCGGGTGAGGGGGGCAGTGGGGGAGAACAGTGATAAGAAGACACCATCAGCTAGAAAAGAGAAGGGAAAAGAAAGAGCTGCAGAGGGAGAGAATAAAGAAACACAGTCGCAAGCATGAACCTCCAGGACAGACATTTGGAAATTTTTGAGACTGTCAAATCTTTCTTGATGAGTTTTTTCTAAAGCCTTGATATCCAACCGATGGCATAACTTTGGGACAGGGCCAGGGACAGCAAAACGGAGCCAATTAAATGACACCCCACCACGAAATGTTTTCCCAGAAACCTCTCCATCGCCCCTGCGGGGCTCCGGGGTCCCACAGAATGGCTTAAAAGGCAGAGTGTTCAGTTACAATGTAAAGACCCAGCACTTTCCATCCATAGCTGTGCATGGTATTTGCTATCAGGCTCTGGGGCCCAAGTGCATTAAAATTCTGATGCTTCTGTGGCTTTGGGATTGGATAATGATAGAAACCTCAGAAGAGGAAGAAAAAACTCTAATGGCAGTTAGTACAGCAGAAGTCAAATGCAGCCAGCACGGTCACAGTGCGGGGTCCGCTCAGAGTCTTCTGTCCTAACGGGAAGAGAGCACCTCCCACCACTTTGGGTTCATGGTCACAGCTGATTCTTGGATGTTGTGAAAGACAGGAAGCCTTATTAATATCAGTAATAACAATAATAATAATATATTAGTAGCTTACATTTGTATTTCACAAGTGGAATTTACATCTGCAGAGGATTTGATGTTTAATGAAGTGCATCTCATACAATTCTCTCTCTCCATCCTGACAACCTAGTGAAGCAAGAGGAAAAACACTGTAGAACCAAATATGCCTGGTCCCCTCCTCCCCCACACAGGGCAAAACTGCACCGCCACTCACCTGGAGGTTGTGTGTGGCCGTGTCACTTAAAACATGGCTGAAGATTTTACAAGTCACATGTTCCCATCCATGGAATGGCCTGGGTCCCAGAACAGGGAGACACAGCAGAGTCCCCAGCCAGCATGCGTGTGTGTTGGTTGGTAACACGGATGTCACCGCAGCAGCACCTCACCACACTGATGCAAAAAACTCGGCCTCTGTGCACCGGTGCCGAATTGAATCTCAAAGACAGAGTTTTGGGTGAAGTAGGAAAGAATAGCTTTATTGCTTTGCCAGGCAAAAGGGGACACAGAGGCTCCTGCCTCTCAAAACTGTGTGTCCCAACCTGGGAGGATTTGATGAGGAGTTTTATAGCAATGGTTCAAGGGCAGGGTTGCACTCATTTAATCTGGTCTCAGGTAGTCTGATGAGCTTTTCTGGTTCCTTTAAACTGGCCTCAGGTGGTCTTCTCTGGAATGAAGAAGGCTGACATCTTCCATTTGTTGGGCATCCTAGTTCTGTAAAGAGCTCAAAGATATTGTTAGTATCCCTTGAGGTGGAATCAGGACCCTGCCCCAAGGCTGCACTATTGTTTCTTGGCTGTTCCTCCCTTGTCTCTGCATCTCTCTCTCACACACACACACACACACACACACACACCCCAACCCCTTCCCTGATTAGCAACTGCTCAAATCTGCCCTTTGGGACTCAGGGAAGTTTATGGAGGCTGGAGTCTGTTCCCTACAAACAAGAAACTGGGGGACAGAAAGGCTTCTGAGCCCAGGAGCCCCACAGGGTTCTGCTTGGTTTCAGTCCTGACTGGTGCAGAAATTAGCCCCATTTCCAAAATGAGCAAATGAAGACACACTTCCCTGAGGCCTCCTAGATACCAGCTTGCAATGGAGCCTCAGTCTTCTGCTCCCTCCTTGCCATCAAGGAGAACAAGGATTGAATCCAGCTCGGCTTACGTTTTAGAACTGGTGACCTTGGGCAAGCTTAGCCTCTGTGAGTGCCGCGTGGCTCATCTGGGAAACAGAGAAGATGAATACAGGGTGGTTGGGAGAGCATAATCGGATGCCTTAGGGAGAGCGCTTGGCTGTAACAGGTGCTCAGCAACCCTGCGCCCAAGGCCCTGTGCCCTCCCCACTCCACCGGTGCCAGTGCTCCTGCAGCTCAGGGAGTTTGAAGATGACTCAGGGCCCCCCAGACACCCTCCTTGGATTGCTCTTCCTTCTGCCCTCAGCTGAGTAGAGTTTTTATTCCTGTCTGGGCTCAGAATCCAGAAGGTGTCTCCTTTGTGTCCAATTAGAACAGTTTTCATTTCAAAAGGTATTGTTGTCCGGGAACAATGGCATGAGGCAGAGCTGAGCTGCTCCTGAGGACAGAAGCAATGGAAGGCATCTGAGAACAGCGACACCTCTGAGGGGCACCAGGTGTCAGCCGGAAGGACCCTGTAATTAATTTTTAAATTTGCTATTATCATGCGTTTAGGCAGTAGGCTGACGTTTCGCTCGGTTCTGACCTTTAAAAATGTTACAAGCAATATCAGCTTTTCTCCGATGTGAAGGACACTGACCCAGAGGCTATAAAAACCACAGCCTCATGGACTGGCACCCTTCCTTTTAAAGTGTTCTCTTGTTTCCCTTGATTTCACTTGTCATCTACGTAAAGAAAATACACACACACACCCTTTGTTTTCTGGAAATGAGATGAATGTTTCCATTTCCATCCCTTCATTTTCCATTCCCAAAGTGGCTGCCAAACCTTTTTTTTTTTTCCTGTGGTGGTAAAATATACATAACATAAAGTTTACCATGCTAGCTGTTTTTAAGGGTCCCATTCAGTGGCATTAAGTACATTCACATGGTTGTGTAGCCATCACCACCATCCATCTCCTGAATTTTGTCATCTTCCCAACTGAGACTCTGTGCCCATCAAACACTGTCTCCATCCCTCCTCCCCCAGCCCCTGACACCCACCCGTCTACTTTCTGTCTCTATGACTTGACTCCTCCAGGTACCACGTATGAGTGGAATCACGTAAGATCTGTCTTTTTTGTAACTGGCTTATTTCACTTCACAGAATGTCCTCAAGATTCATTCATGTTGTAGCATGTGTCAGAATTTCCTTTCTTTTAGAGGCTGAATAATATTCCATTGGAGGGTAGACCACACATTTTTTAAATGGTAAAAGATCTTTAATGGTTAGTAGTTACACCCTGTTTCTCAGTGTAGACACTGTTGTCTCCAGGCCTTATTTCACTTGATCCGCAGCCGTGTTTGGAGATGAACGTGATTAGCCCATCTCAGAGGTGAGGAACCAAGTCTCAGAGAAGCTTGGGCACTGCCCCAGGCCACACTCAGGCGTGGACGCTCAGGCCTTGGATCCCAGGCCCCCTCCTGCCTCCACCCATGACATCCTGGTCTCAGATGTTAAGAGCAGAGCTTATGCTTTGTTCGAGCTGATGTTCACTTTCCCTTTTTATTTCACTCCTCACATATATTCATTGACCAGAGGCTCCAGCAGGGGCCCAGACAAGGTCAGGGTGGTAATAGAGTCTCATCTCAAAAACGCTTGAGAAAGAAGGAAAAAAACCCCACCCCAATCCCAGTCCCCTGTGCTGTGATCCAACGAGCCTAATTCCTAGTCTTTTTATGGGAGAAGATCATGGTGTTCGTGGGGGAAACACAGCAGAAGGAAATCTCTTATTTGCATTTAAAACCAAGCAGATGAGACTGGGTCAAATTGGGGCAGAACCACACCAGGCCTGGCCTGGGAAGCTGGGGAGGTGACAGTGGCTGCTGTTGGTTGAGCACCTGGGGTAGCAGGTCTTCTGCTGGGGCCTTTCGTCACATGTCTGACAACAACCCCGCTACCTGGAACATCTGCCCCCACCGTGGAGACAGTCACGCAGGCAGGAAGTGACGCGGGTTGGTACAGCTGCGCAGTCCGCGTTCTTCTGCCTCATCCGCCGCTCCTCCGCCTCCAGGCTGGAGAAAGGAAGATGAGACCACTCCCCAAGTCCAGCTTCGGGGAGGGGGACCCGTGACAAAGCTCAAACTGGGGCCCCCCCGCCATTATAATACAATGGACTGTTCTAGAGGCAGCTGTGCAGTGCTGGGTGCCGGGCTAATTCTGGCGGAGATGGGGAGGCCCAGCACAGAAGAGATGCTATTGAGCTGGGTCTTCAAGGCTGAGCCCACCAGGTGGAGGCGTGGAGTTCAAACTCCACGGAGGGCTGCAGGGAAGGGCCGGTTGGTGGGTGACAGGAGGTGTTCTGGGAAGCAGGTGGGTGCAACCCCTGAAGACAATGAACAAAGGAGTTTGGACTTTATCTTGCAGGCAGTGAGGAGCCGGGAATTGTCTTGGTGGGAGGAGGTCAAGCGCGAGTCCGGTTCTGATGGACAGACACAGGGGAGGGGCTGGGAAAGAATGGGAACACTACTCCGCCCCCTCCCCCAGGGCAGGCAGGGCGCTGGGATGGAAGATTGTCACATCACAGAGCCTTCTGGGGAGCGGATGTGCCCTCAGAGGCTTCAGACCCTCCGAGCAGTGTGTGTGTTAATAGCCTCCGCATGCCTGGACTAAAAAGGCTCCTGGCACCCAGCTCACTGAGGGCTGGCTGGCTATGCCTGTAAGATGCCGCCCGCAGATGTGCAGTGGGGAATGGAGACTTCAAATGAGGCAGAAAGGCTTGGCTGGCTGGCCCAGCCTTCCAAGGGAGCTTTGGGGTGACAGGTGGGGTGTGGAGCCATTCCCTTCCCGACCAGCCTGCAGAGGAGCCTGAAATGTCATCAGAGGCCCATTCCTCTGACATGAGGTCTTTTCTTTCCAGGCACCAGCTTCAGAGATGCCATTCAAGATGGCCACCCTCGTTAGCTGTGAGGCTCTTTGAACCTCAGTTTCTATAAGGAATTGGCCAATTTCCTTAATAATGATAAGACCTACATCCTCCAAGGTTGGCAGCAAAGGGACACTTCCGGGGGGATGGGGCAGCTCTCCACGGTCCAATCCCTACTGCCGGCCACATGACCACACGCCCCCTTTAATGCTCTGGTGAGAGGTGGACACTGCCTTTGAACCCACAGACGGGACTAGGGGGACAGCAGAAAAGCCAATGTGACTATGAAGCAACACTGCAGCCCAGTCTCTGGGTTCAGAGGCCCTGTTCTGCTTGAACCATTTCCAGAGGAAAAGAGCCCCGGTGGGGATCCCCAGCCGTCTCCCGTGGGCACCAAGCTCCAATCGCGTGCCTCTTTCTCCGCTTCTGGTTACAATGACGTCACGCGGGTTGCTTGAAATCGGCCATAGTGGAATATTT
This sequence comes from Hippopotamus amphibius kiboko, assembly GCF_030028045.1. Classification (NCBI taxonomy): domain Eukaryota; kingdom Metazoa; phylum Chordata; class Mammalia; order Artiodactyla; family Hippopotamidae; genus Hippopotamus; species Hippopotamus amphibius. The sequence continues at coordinate 8,860,646 of NC_080192.1, forward strand.
ATGCCATGGAAATTGGCCAGCGCTACACAGCAGGGCTTTTTTTTTTTTTTTTTTTTTCTCCCCTCCCCAAAGAGCTGGTGGTTAAATATTTATCAGTACACCACTGGTTAGTCCCATGTGCCCACTCTCTGACCCAGAAATTCCACCTCTGGGTAAAAAGTAAGAGAAAAGAGTCCATCCATCCAAAGACAAGGGCAAGAATATTTTAGCTGCCGCCTTTACAATAAAGCCACATTTGTGAATAAACAAAGAACAGAAATGGGCCTTGGGAGGAGAATGGGTAAACTGAGTCACACCTGTACAATGGATACGCCTCGGAGAGAAAGAGAGACGAATGTTTGATACACGACACACAACAACATGGATGATTCTCAGAGACTCATGTCGGGTGAAAGAAGTCAGGCACAGAAGACTGCACTGTGTGATTCCATTTATATGAAGCTCAAGAACGGGCAACGCTGGTACAGAATGATAGAGGTCAGAATAGTGGTTACCTCAGTTGGGTGGGTTGGGATTGAGTGGGAAGGGCAATTGGGCTCTTCCGTATCTTGATATAGGCAACAGTTACACAGGGGTACACTTACGTAGAAGTAAGTCAAGCTATGGTTTATATGTGCACTTCGCACGTTACATGCCTTGCAGCTAAAAAGTAAAGACAAAAAATTTAAAAAAAAAAGGGGGGCGGGATTTCTTAGGTGGCGCACTGGTTAAGAATCTGCCTGCCAATACAGAGCCCTGTTCTGGGAAGATTCCACATGCCACAGAGCAACTAAGCCCGTGCGCCACAACTATTGAGCCTGTGTGCCACAACTATTGAAGCCCACATGCCTAGAGCCCGTGCTCCACAACAAGAGAAGCCACTACAATGAGAAGCCCGTGCACCACAACGAAGAGTAGCCGCTGCTCGCAGCAACTAGAGAAAGCCCGTGTGCAGCAACAAAGACCCAACGCAGCCAATAAATAAATAAAATAAATTTATTAAAAAAAAAATAAAGACAAAGTGTGTGTGTTTGTGTCCTCCTCCTTCCTAGCTTCTCCTGGGGCGTCTCAGCCCCATCTCCCAGGAGCTCAGACCTCCCTTAAAGTGCAAATTCAAGAAAGATCACCTCCTGAGTTCTGGTTTTCTGGAACATGCCTCCCAGGCTTACCTAAGCTAGGATGTTCCAAACTCAGGCTCTAAACCTATTTCTTCCATCCAGGAGCTGGGATGCTCTGGGGAAAGCACCTGGGGTGTACAGTGGAGGTCTGAACCCGCCTGGGTGTTGGGGGTGGGGGTGGAGGCTGGGGTGGAGGATCTGGCCTAGAGGACTTGGGGCTGCAGTGTTGTCCGAGTCAGTCCCTGGGGACTCAGGAGAGAAGGAAATCAATCCTTCCTTGGGAGGAATTAGAGACAGAGCAGAGCCAGGTGAGGCCCAAATGTGTTCCCAGCATCTCACAGGGCCACTGCTTGCATGAGAGCTTAGGCAAGTCTCCCAAGCTCTCTGAGACGCCACTTCCTTGTCTGTAAAATGGGGATGAGTGTTTCACAGGCCTCTTACTCGGATCACTAGAAGTGATGTGAGTGAAACACCAGGGAGGGTTTTAGGATGTATGAAAACTCTATAGGTGCTCAAGGAATATTAGTTGAATATGTTAAATCTAACAAAGCCCACCCCCCAAAAAATAGATGAATACTAAATACTCCTGCTAAACCAAGCCTGAGGGTCCCGGGGGTTGAGGGGTGGCCTGTCTGTGCAGGAAACTCCCTCCCTAAAGCCCTGAAGAGTAAACTGTTCTCATGTTTATCCTGCTTTGCTGTTACTTTTATTAAAAATCATGAATTCGCCAAATTCCTCCTGCTTATGCCCTGACCCTATTCCACAGCCAATGCCCAGCTCAGGAGTACAGCTCCCAAACCCACCCTGCAGTGTCTGCTGGACCTGTAGGGAAATGTCCGCTGTCACCGAGTGGCGGGGGTGGGGTGGGGATGCCACTGGGAGAGAACCGTCAGGCCTTCTCCCCTGCCCCCGCCCTTGCTTTCTTTGGACCCCTTCTTTCTAAGGGCATCTAGTGGTCACGTTCATAATGCCCAAGCCTCTGCCTGGTGAAGACACCTTTAGAGGAAACAGCGCATCTTTTCTGCAAAGCCTCTACCTCTCAGGTCGCGTGCAGGCAGGCCTTAGAGCTTAGGCCCCCAGACAGAGCTGGGCACAGACCCTGCCCAGCAGGCCTGGCGGGGGGCGGGGGGGGAGGGGGTCACCATTACCATCCCTAACTACAGCCAGTGTAAAGGGTCAACCTGCTCTGTGCTACTCATCACAGAGGGTGGGGCAGGGCGTGCGGGTACCTGCAGCCCCTGAAGCCCCGCTGGGGGAGACAAACTCCCAGGCCTGTGCTGCCAGCTCTGAGGTCCTAAGTGGCCAAGTCCAGAGCCAGGGTTGGCCAAGACGCCCACTTGCCCTGGTGTCCGCTCTGCACCCAGGCCCTAGCATCTCTGAAGGCTCGCACAGACTGGGACCAGACAGTCATTACCCTCTCCTGACGGCTGGTGCGGTGCCCAGACAGAGCGCTCCACCTGTGCCGTGGGGATCCTTTAAGTCCTCGTGGCCTGTGACCTTCAGAGGTGCTAACCGGCAGGGCCCGGCGCCACGCCAGGCACACGGCAGCGGCTGTCATCATCACCTGTGTCTGGTCTGAGCACTCGTGTTGGGGCGGTTATTTCTGCTGCCCTTCCCTGGTCTGCGCTCCCCGGGCCTGGCTGCACCACCGTGGCTCAGACCCTGCCTGGCTGGTCGCAGGCTGGCCGGTCTCCTGCCCTCCTTCAGCCCCTGCCCTGAGCCCAGTGCCGATGCCGCCTGTGCCTGCTGGCCACTCCCTCCTGACCCCTCCGGGCAGGGGACGACTCCCCACTACCTCCGCCAGAGCCAGCCTGGGCCCCAGTCTAGACCAAGGTCACCCCACCTCTATGTTTGGGGGCGATTTTTAAAAATTCATCACATTATTAGCAAGCAACCTGCTCCCTTCTGCCAGAAAGACGCTAAATACGTTTGTTATTTTCCACCTTTAATAACTGTTTTTCAAACTGAGACAGAAATAAAAATGGAAAAAGCAAAAGGGTTTACGATCAGTAAGACGTCCTTGTCTGCGTCCCCTCTTTTCCCACGAACGTTTCCACACCCATGTGCCGTCACACCGTCGCCTGCCCCCCTGCTTTTCCTCACATTACCCTGCACACGCTGTTCTTTATTTCATGAGGCCCCTTGCAGCCCTTTTGGTATCAGGGCGTGCAGATCGACCTTATCCTCGCTAATAGCTTCTGGAATTCCATGGTATGAGTGATCCATGGTGTACAGTATTTCGATCCCATTTTGATGGAAGTTTCGGTGGCTTCCATGCTGTAGTAAATATCTTTGTGTATATATGCCAGTCATTCCATGGAATACATTCCCAGAACGGGAATTGCTGGGTTGAAAGTCAAGGTTTCTGTGGACATTTCATACTGACTGCTCCCCAGGGGCTCGGCCCACAGCCTGCCAGGTGTCCTGCACTGGTCCTGTCCAGCCTGCCCACCTGCCCCTGTCCGTGAGCTCCAACGCAGGCCTCACAGCCAGGCCCACCCACATCTGACAGTCATTAGTTCACTCATTCACTCATTAGCTTCTCTGACCGGGCTTGTGCTCGGTACTGGGGATGCCACAAGGCCTAGGCCAGCCTTCGGAAGCGTGTGGCCTTGGGTTAAATCCTCCCCGTCTGTGAAGTCTCCTGGGACCCCTCCGTGCACTCTCCTGCCCCTGCCCCTCGGGAGGGCAGAAACAGCTCTGCCTGCTGCGTGGAGAGTAGACCCTGCACACAGAGCGGGGCAGGGACCCCGAGAGGCTCGGAGAGGTGCCGCCCTCCCGAAGTGAGTCCTGGGAGATCCCCTGGATCCTGACAGCAAACTCACTAACTCATTTATGTAAACTGGCTCCAAAGAAGTGTGCTCCTGGGAATTCCCTGGTGGTCCAGTGGTCAGGACTCAGAGGGTTCACTGCCAAGGGCCCAGGTTCAATGCTTGGTCAGGGAACTAAGACCCTGCAAGCCGCTCAGCACGGCCCAGAAAAATAAATAAATAAACAAAACAAATAAACAACAAAAAAAGTTTGCTCCTTCTGACCCAACAAACCCTAAGGTACTTCCCTCTTCTGTGGGTCCCTGGGGAGGAGACCCGGCTTCCGGTTCTGCGTCCTCGGCACCCAGCGAGTCACTTTCAAGGGCACTCGCCGCGACCCTGTGATGGGGCATGTGCCCCTTTGAAATCAGGACACTCAGGCTAAGAGGGTCTGTCTTTTGCCAAGAAACGGCAGGGTCAGTGTTTCAACGCGGGTCTTCGCTGCAAGTACGGCTGCAACTGCTTCCCACGCTGGTGTTACAGACTCCAGCGTCCCTTCCAGTGGCACCAAGTTTCCTTGGAGCTCCAGTCTGACCCCCTGGCCTAGCTGGGCACCCTGAATCCCCTGTGTCTCATCCGCGGAGAGGTCGGAAGTTGCACAAATAGTATTTCCTTTTTTTTTTTTTTTTCTATTTTACCTCCACTTTATTTTTTTTAATTTAATTTAATTTTTTTATTGGAGTATAATTGCTTTACAATGTTGTGTTAGTTTCTGCTGTACAATGAGGGGAACCAGCTATATGCATACATATATCCCCTCCCTCTTGGACCTCCCTCCCATCCCCCCCCCATCCCACCCATCTAGGTCGTCACAGAGCACCGAGCTGAGCTTCCTGTGCTTTATAGCATATTCCCACTAGCTATCTATTCTATGCACGGCTGTGCATATATGTCACTCCCAATCTCCCAATTCGTCCCACCCACCCCTTCCCCCCGCCCCCTCCCCATGTCCACATGTCTCTTCTCTATGTCTACATCTCTATTCCTGCCCTGCATATAGGTTCATCTGTACCATTTTTCTAGATTCCACACACATGTGTTAATAGCATTTCTGAGAAGTGGAAGGAACGCAGATAACAAGGCAAATGCAGTTGCCTGAAAGTGCCAGGCTGTACCGCACGGTGCCGCCCTGGGGTGGCTCTGAGGGTCTCTGGGCTCCTGAGGGCCCCCGGGGCTGTGGGCGCCTCTACCACTGTGCCCCAAGTCCTTTGTGGGCCCCTGAAGAGGAGGAGGAGGAGGTGATGAGATCAGCCTCGCTTGGGAACATGAGGGGTTTACTGTCCCTCTGAGGCTCTGCAGTGTTGGAACAGGGGCACAGTGTGGCTGGGGCTTATATAAGTTAGAAAATTAGAAAGTTTTCTCTCCATGTGACATTTCACCACCCCGCCCCCATCCATCATCATGACAAGCGCAGGGACACTTCCAGGGACGATGGGAGCATTTGAGGCACATGTGACCCTTGTCCGCAGGGACCCCATCTGGTCCTTGTCATTGTCTCCTCACAGGCTCTGAGAATCTTGGGCCTATTTGCCCAAGGACACGAGAGGTTTCCAGATGGACCCACATCCTGGCGCCACTTGGGTCCTCCCCAGGCCTTCCTGATGAGAGCATGTGATGGGAAAACAAAACGATGTGTCTCTGGGGTGGGTGAGCTGAGGGGACCGGGGTTCCGACAGCTGAGCGGCCCTCTCCAGTGGATGAGAAGATGCTGGCTGAAAGCAGTGGTAACCGAGTGGAATCTGGGAGAAAAGGCTGCCAGCCGAGGAGACGGGCTTCAGATCTCTTTTCCCCTCCTTCCCTCCCTCAGGAGCAGCTGGTCTCCAAGGACGGCGGTGGCAGGGTAGGTCCCAGGAGTCAAGGGGCACGGGCCCTGGAAGCCCTCCAGCCAGTCTCCTCCCTCAGGGTCCCAGCCCATGCTGGTGCCCGGCCTTAGGTGGTTCTGGGCAGCTGTCTCACACTGGTTTGGGGGCTCCATCTGGGTGAAGTCATTTTCTATCTGCGGCAGGGGTCCCGGGAGTGACAGGGTCAGGTACCTCGTGGGCTGGGATCTGGGCAGAGCTAGCGTTCCTAGGGAGATGGGACACTGGGGTTAGACAGATCCAAAACAGACAATGCCATGACACAGCATACTGAGAGGGGGTAGGGTTTTGCAGCTCCAGGGGGACTTCCTGGAAGAGGAAATACCACAGACACTTCTTATAAAACCAGTAGCCACTCTCCAGCAAAGCCCAGGGAGTCGGGGAGGGGAGGGCATCCGGGCCGAGGGCCCAGCATAAGCAAAGACTGGGGAGAAAACATGAGCTGGGTGAGGTGCTATAGCTAACACGGAGTTCTGAGACAGGGTACGGAGAGGAGGCTGGGAGAGTTGGCAGAGGGCAGCCGATGTTAGGGCGAGGGAGTCTTGTGCCAAAGGCACTGGGGAGCCACCAGCAGTGAGGGGCTGATGCAGTCAGATTCATTCATGCTTCACACAGACCCCGTGGGTCAGTGAGGAGGGCGAGTGAGGGGACCCCGTGGGGTCCAAGGGAGAGATGACGAGGTGACTCAGCATAGAGGCCTTGGCAGCAGCAGAAGGACCCCAGAGACATTTAGGAGGCTCAGTTCTCAGGGCTTAAAGCTCAGTTCCCTTCAGCTCAGGGCCTGAGCACAGAAAGCTGGTGGCCTGGGCAGGTCCCAGAACCGAGGCGGGCTTCAGCCTGCAGGTGACAGAGGAGTGGCAATGAGGCAGTTGAGGGTGGGAGCCCGGGGGAGGCCATTACACTCAGAGCCCAAGGCGGGAGAGGCTATTAAACGTGGCCACTAATTTAAGAGCATGTAGCGCCTTCTTTAATGATTGCTACAGGCTGCCCCAGAGGCCTTGCTTCCGGAAGGCAGGGTGACGCTTGTCAGCTCCAGGTAACAGCAATTCTATTCACATATTATAGTCTCAGGCCTGAGAGTCTGCTTTCATGTTCCAAAGATGAAGATAAATGGCCCTTATCGTTTTTATGTCGCTGGTGTCACCACCAAAGCTGCACGCAGAGCGCCCTGAGCTGCTTTTGTACCTTGTTTATTAGGCACTGCAAGACCTTTCTCCAGGAAGAAGATGCATCTGAGCTGAGAAATGACTCCTAGTTTAACATGATCCAAATCCACAAGACCCACGTAGAGGCGCCAACCCCTGCCCCCCCCCCCCAATTAGAACAGTCGGGGGAACCTGAGCCTGGGACCGCAGGCCTGGCAGGAGTGATGGCGTCCGTGCCCCAACGGGCAGAAGCCATGTCCTGCTGGACAAGGCAGCTAGCCTCTCACCGGATGACCAGACAGGGTGTTGCGAGAGCAGGAGAGGAAGGGGTGCCAAGTGAGGGCGGGCTGAGGGCCAGGCAGCCTGCCCGGCTCTCACGGAGGCCCCTCGGTGTTACTCCAGGTAGAGTGATGATCACTGGGCAAGAGGGAGGATGCTATGGTCCAGAAAGAGAAGACACGGCCCCTCCACCAGCACCTGCGGGAGGTTTGGGGGTGGGGGGTGGCAGAGGTCTGCTCTTTGATGGGTGAGGCGATGGGGGATCTGCCACCTGAAACTGGGCAGGGTCTCTTTGGATTGAGTCTGGTATATTTGGAGACCTCTGTGAAGGTCAGGACAGAGCTGCAGTGCCACATCCAAGCGCCAGCCAACTTAATCAGGACACAATCCAGTCTCTTCATTACAGACCTAGAACCTAGTCCATCTTTCAAACTAATGAGAAATCTTGTTTGGACGCGTTGGGCTTTTTTTTCCCTTCCTCTTCTTTTATTACTTCTCCCCAAAGTCTTTTCCTGAATACAAATCTATATGGGGAAGGGGTGTGGCTTAGCCTGCTGTCAGCTGTGCAGATCCCCTCTGGGGAGGCGGAGCTAGCTCAGGAAGCAGCGCTGACCTGGGGATCTGCTTAGGAGGTAGAGTAGACACTCACACTTCTTTCTTACTCCCCGTCTAGGAGGTAGAGTCGACACTTACACTGCTTTCTTACTCCCTGTCTGTCAAGCACCAAGTTTCATGGGTGAATAAAAATCCCACCAACGAATAGTTCATGTTCCAAATGCTGCCTTCTGACAGCAAGAAAGTTGCAAAGACAACAGCAAGTTTGTTACAGAATGGAGAGCCGGAAGGGAGGGGAGGGGGAAGGGAGAGAGGAGCCAGAGGGGGAAGGGAGGGCAGGAGGGGGAGGGGAGGTTCAGATTGGGGAGAGGAGGGCGGGCACTGGCTGCTGGGCTGGGTGAGGCCCGGAGGTGGGCAGAACTTCCCAGACCAGATCCAGGACAGCCAGACCAGACTGTACAGGGAGACAGAGGTCAAAGCAAGTTGCTGCCAGGGTGCGGGCACCATACGGTGCAAGCTGTTTTACAGCCTGGTAGACCCAGGAAAACGGCCCACGTCGGTCAGCAGAAGGCAGGGGCGTATAGGAGCACCTACCAAGGGCTCCCTGGACCCCTGCGGAAGTGGGTCTCAGGTCCTGATTCCTTTTTCTGGGAGAGACTGGGGGTGGTGAAGCAATTGGTCTCATAACTCATGACAGCAAGACTCGCGGACTCGCACATGCTGGAAATTAGGGGTCCAACCCCCTGGGCGCTCCAGCAGCTGAGGAACCCGGGTGGGTGAGGCCTCACGGCGGCCTTCTCATTTACAAAAGGGGAGAGCGAGTTCCCTCCTCCCTAGGGGGTGCGCTGGAGGCTGGGTGTGTGGAGGGCCGCCCTCCTCACCCCAGTCCTGCCGCCCCCTCCCGGGGTCCCTGAGGGCACCCCTGCTCCACACGATGGTGTGGCCCGTTCCCGCCCCGGGCTGGGCGCTGCATCGGAGCCTGAGTCATGGGCATCCGCCAAGCGCCGGGGCTGCCTGGGCATGTGGCCCTGCATGGAAGGAGGGGCGGCACTGCCCCTGGAGACTGAGTCACTCAGGGGAGCTGTGAGTGAGCTCCAGGGCGCAGACGTTCCCCCCCCCCACCCCCCGCCATCGCCCCAGGCTCCGGTATGAGACTGAGAAATCTCTGGAAATGCTCTGCTCCCGAGAACATGGCCACGTGCCAAGGTCCCCATAGGTCCAGCTCCTGTGCAATCGGCACCGGGGACCCTAAACAGAAAGCTGGGCTCTGACGCGAACTGCTTGGTGTCTGAGTCTCCACCCTGCTCTGTACCTGCTGTGTGACCCAAGCCCCCCAGGGTGGCTGCCGGTGCCTGCCTGGCCCCCACGGGCAGAGCAGAGGGCCTCGGCCACACGCAGCTTTCCTGTCAGACAGCTGTCACTCTTTGGGCCCCCACCCCCCTCCTGGCCCCAGGCAGCCCCAGCGCTGTGACCCTCCCTGGTGCAGGCCGGGTCTGACCTCCTCGGGACGAGATGGCCCAGGACAAGGGCCATCAAACAGCCGACCGCGCCTCCAGAGAAGTGGCCTCCCCAGGGTCCCGTGCCGGGCCCCGTGCCTCTCCCCGTGCGCCTCCCACGCCTGGTCCAGGAGATGCTCCCAGATCCTCTTCCTGCCAGAGCCAGCTTCCAGCCCGAGCAGGTGTCACAGCCAAGATATTTCCTGAAATCGGCTTGGTTTCAACCCATTACTTCTCATTACTCTGCAGAACAGCTCTTTATAAAGCTTCTCCTCCTCCACGTTTGGTGCGTGCCCTTCAGAGGTTTGCAACAGGACTCATTTCTTGGCCCAGGGACAGGCCATCCATCTTCTTAATCTGACCTCATAAATCAGCCACCTGGGCATCCCCAGGCGCCCCCACCGCCCCCTCCAACCCCTGAGTCTTCTGGGCGCCTCTCCGAGCAGCACCCACGCGGACCTCCAGCCCCTCCAGGAGGGGGCCTGTTCCCCCAACATGCCCAGCCCCATCCTTGTTCCCTCCCCCACGCCCCACCCCCCACCAGGTGAAGGGCTCACAGCTGCTCCTGCAGGAGCCTCGCCAGCATCCCGGCAGCTGCCTCTCCTGTCAGCAGAGCCTTCTCCTGGAACGGGGACGTCTTAAGCTTGTTGGGATCAATTGCCCGTGGCGCTCCCCTTAGTCCCCCTGCCGGGCACTGACAGCTTCAGTGGCGGGGAGGAACGAGGACTTTTCAGGACTGTAAACCAATCCCTAAGGGACATGGCCTTCAGGGTGGAGCATGGAGCGGGGCAGTTAGAAGCATCCCAGAGCCAATGACCTTGTATTTAGAAAAAGCCGCAAGACTGTAGCCCCTGGGGAGCCCTATGAGGGGCAGTAGCACGAACAGAGTCCAGTGCCAGGGCCGGCACACAGTGGGCACTCGAGAAGGCCTGCTAGAGGGCAGAGGAGATAAGCAAACTCTGGTGAAGAGAAACGGGGGGTGTGTGTGTGTGTGTGTGTGTGTGTGTGTGTGTGTGTGTTTGCGTATGTATGTATGTGTAGGCTGTGTGCATGGTGTGTAGGTACAGGTTATGTGTGCATGTGTGTCAGTGATTTCTTGGTGATAACAAGCCCCAGACTTCTTTATCTTTGAATCGAACCCCTATTCAAAGACCCACTGCCCGGAATATACCCTTTACATTTATATAGTCAGCAGTTCAAGTAAAATTGGTTTAGCGTATGCTCTGTTCTGAGCAGGCAAATGATGAAAATGCAAAAATAATGATGAAGACACAGTCCTGGTTCTGTGAGGTATGTGTGCATGCTGGAAGGCTTCCTGAAGGAGGGGTGTTAACCCTGCAACAGACCAGAGAGACTTGGGATTATTAGACTAGTGGTTCTTGAACTGGGGTCTGAGCCCAGCAGCACCTGGGAACTTTTAGAAATGTAGATTCTCAGGCCAAATCAGACGCAGATGGTAAAAAGCCTTCCGGGTAATTTGGGTGAGAACCTCTGGGCTGGGCCATGGGAAGACCAGCATCAAGGGAACCAAATCCTGGGAATTCTCTCCTTTGGCCAAGAGTTTGGGGCCTGAAAGCACTTTCTGGGCTCCTGTCCAGGTGCTGAATCATCTTGCAGGTCGACAAATTGTGTGCTGGGGGTATGGGCGAAGCAGAAAACATTTCTCAAAGAATTCAATATTTAGTATTTCTCCAAAGAGCATCAAAATTGTCATCCTGGGAAATACCAGAATCTTGGACATTTTATCTGTTTTATCCCCCAGGTTAGACAGTATTAGGATTGCTCTACAAAGTCAACGCACCTTCAGGCTTTCCCGCACATGGACCATCTCCTCACCCCCTGCTCTTGCCTCTGGGGCTCTCCTTCCTTCAGGAATCACATTAATTTATTTATCTATTTATTTATTCTGTGGCCACACATGCAGGATCTTTTCCCCACCAGGAATCGAATCCGCATCCCCTGCAGTGGAAGCGTGGAATCTTAACCACTAGACCGCCTGGGAAGTCCCCTAGGAATCACCTTTCTTTAGAAGTGGCTCTTGTGGGGGACACTTGGCCCCTCTGGGCTTTGTCTGAAGATGTCTTCACCCTGTTCTTGAGAGATGCGTTTATGTAATACGGATTCCAGATGGACAATTGACTCGTGTTTTCGTCTTTGAGGATACTGGTTTCCAGGCTCCTAGCCTCTCTCACTGCTGCTAGGGAGTCCGCTTTCCATCGAGTTGCCGTTCACAGGTGGGTCGTTTTCTCTTCTCTCAGCTTCTTGTAAGATCTCTTTGCTATTCTGCATCCCTGTGATGGGTCCGAGTGTGGATTTTTTTTTTTTTTGTCCCTTGCTTAGGATTTATTGTTTGCCCTGAACTGAAATTCATGTCTTTTATCAATTCTGGAAAATCCTCCGCCATCACCTCTTTGAGTAATGGCTCCCTCTCACGTTCTTCGTTCTCTCCCTCTGGCCCCCCAAGTAGATGTGCATTTATTTCTCACCCCAATCTTCTCATCTTAGCCTCCATCTCATATTTTCTGTCTTTCCCTCCGTCCTGCGTTACGCATTCTGGTAATTGCTTCCTCCCCGTCTTCTGGTTCACGGATTCTCTCCTGAACTGGGTCTATTTGCTGTTCCTCCCATCTGTGGAGTTTCGTGTTTCAGTTATTACATTTTTCATTTCTAGAAGTTCTACTTGGTTCTTTTTCATATCTCTCTGATCACTTTTATAGCCTTCCCCGCCCCCCTTGTCTGTGTTCTCATACTTCTTTCTTGAAACATTTTTAACTTCTTTTTATTCTAGTTCTGATCATTCAAACATCTGAAATCTTTTGATCTAGTTTTGCATGCATGGTTTCTGCTGACTCTGACTCATAATGGATTATTTTCTCATGTGTTTTGCAATTTGAGACTGTGACCTGATGATATACTGTAGGAACCCAGAAGGACCCAGAAGACGTGGGTGCACTCCCGCCGTGCGCCCCGGGTCTATCCACCCAACGCTACGTTAGGTTAATTTCTTTTTTTAAATTTAAATAAATGTTTATTTGTTTTCTTTTTAATTTATTTATTTATTTATTGGCTGTGTTGGGTCTTCATTGCTGCACATGTGCTTTCTCTAGTTGCGGTGAGCAGGGGGTTACGCTTCGTTGTAGTGCATGGGCTCCTCATTGCCGTGGCTTCTCTTGTTGCAGAGCACGGGCTCTAGGAGTGTGGGCTTCAGTAGTTGTGGCACACGGGCTCAATAGTTGTGGCTCACAGGCTCTGAAGCACAGGCTCAATAGTTGTAGCACACGGGCTTAGTTGCTCTGCGGTGTGTGGGATCTTCCTGGAGCAGAGATCAAACCTGTGTCCCCTACATTGGCAGGCGGATTCTTAACCACTGCACCACCTAGGAAGCCCCTAGGTTAATTTCTTGGCTTGGGATTTTCTGGACCACTGATCTCACAAAGTGGAAGCCCATTTGCTAGTGAAGTTCAGCCTAAATCACACAGTTCTCAGGAAGAAAACTTTTTATACTCATTCACTGCAGAGCCCCAGACAAATGAGTGTCTTTGTTATCTTTCTTTGCTAGTAGGCTGGTTCTTATAGCCCATTCTCATGCTGAGGGTACCACCTTTGAGGATCCCAGCTTGAGAAAAGGATCTCACTTCCCACTCCCAAGCTCTCTGGAGCTCTAGATAAGATAATGTCTGCGTTGCAGTTAAAACCTAAAGTTCTAGGCTCCTGTTAACAAATGCTTCGGGGCATCCAGAGGTCAGCATTTTTGCTTCTTGTTCTGGTGTCAGCTTCCACACCATTACTGGCTCTTAGGAATTTCCCTTACTTTCTCACAAACTTAGCTCTACATTGAATAAAGAAGTTTGTGGTAACAGAACCTGCATTTTTAGGTGTTTCTGTAGCAGGATTGTGTCTCCGGCCCCCAGAGGATCTGACTATAGCAGAACAGATACTGTTCACCAAATCATTTCTTCTTCCTTTGGGGCTCACACCTAGACCACATCCCCAGCCCCCCTTGCAGCTAAGCTTAGTGACGTGTCCAGTGGGACCGTTTCCCAGTCAGGCCCATGAAAACCTCCCACACAATCCACAGGGGCAGATGGCAGACCCGCAAGATGGATAGGCCTGTGTCCCTGATCACTGCTTAAAGGAGAACTGCCTACCATTTCAGATGCTGGATGAACAGGAAAAAAGCCCCTGGGACTTAGGGGTTTACCCGTGACAGCAGCTAGCGTTCCTTAACTAGTCCACTGGTCCACCATTTGCCAGAATTAAAGTCTCACTTATAATTGTCCTGCAGTTTAATATCACCCACATAATCCCTTCAGGCCTTAAAGACTTCAAGGCTATTTACCTGGCCTGGCTTTCAGGGGCAGGACCATGGGTCACAGAGCCTGAGGGGCTCACTGGAGTTGCAAATGGGATGATGGTTTGAGAAGGATCTCCCTTCCCTTCCCTGCCTTGTTACCACTTTGTGCCCGGCCCTGCACTGGCCACTGAGTCCCTAGACCATGCAGGCATGGCTCTGCCCCTGAGGAGTTCCTGTGTATTGGGGACACAAATGCAGACACAGGCAAGCCTGGGATGAGAAGATGACAGTCACAGTGGACTGAGGGGCTGTGCTGACTCAGGCAATGGCCCAGTCAGACTGAGGTTCCAGGGCCTGGCTGGCAGCACCTGGCACTGGGACCCCAACGTCCAGGTCACTGGAGACAGAGAACCTAGCAGGCCTTTCCCCGGCCCAAGCAGGTGAGACTCCAGAAGGGCAGCCCAGCCCACCTGGCAGGGAGGGGACTGGGCACGCTCTGGAGGTGGGCACATGGCCCAGGGCCAGCAGGACTTTGAGGCCACCCTGGGCAGGAAAACCTCATCTCCAGAGCCCTTAATGACACCTTGCTCTGTCTCTGGAGTCCTCAGTCCTCCCGCTGTGCAAACATGTCTTCAAGAGGCCACAAACCTGTAATCACTGCAGACTTCTTCTGCAAGGATGAGGACCGCCATTGGGCAGCTGGCGACATTGTCAGGATAGAGTCTACAGTGAGACATCAGGCCAGGGGATGGGCTTCCGGATGCCCACCCTCGATGGCTCACAGCCTGGAGGGACAAGGAAGGGCCCCCCACTGAGAAATGACACACACACACACACCCTCCTCTGCCCTCCCAGCTGCTGGTAACAGCAGTGTCCATAGCCCCCTGGCCAACAAAAACACACGCAGACCGCTACGAGCAAAGGTGGGAGTTAGGAACTGACCCAGTTGTGATGTTGGTTTTATGTGTCAACCTGGCTGGGCCGTGGTGCCCAGTTGCTTGGTCAAACACTATGTAAAGTGCTCTGAAGTTACTTTGTAGGTGTGAAGACATTTACGATCGGTTGACTTTGAGTAAAAAGGAGGTAGTCCTCCATGATGTGGATGGGCCTTATCCAATCCATTAGAGGCCTTAAGGGCACAATCTGAGGCTCCTCAGAGAAAAAGGGATTCTGCCTCAAGACTGCAACACAGAGGTCCTGCCTGAGTTTCCAGCCTGCCCTCCAGATTTGGGATTTGCCAGCCCCCATAGTTACACAAGACGATTTCTTAAAATAAGTCTCTCAATTCCCTTCTCTCTCTCTCACACCTGCCGCTTGGCCTCCTCAACTAAACCACAGTCTTGAAAACTTCCTGTGCACCAAACATGAAGGGAGAGCCCTTGTCTTTCAGTTCCTGGTGGGTCTCGCAGGGGATTCAGACTCATATACGACACCAAGCCCGACACATCCCAGAGGATGTGATCCCCGCCAGAGGGTCAGGGAAGGCGGCCCAGTTTGAGAAAGCCTTGACGGACAGGCTGAGAATTCTGCACTTTATTCTAGAATGCTGTGTCAGCCCCTCATGTCCATCCTGAGCTTGACTCCCACCCACCCAAAATAAAAAGTCTGAGCGCACCCCACACCCTGGGGAACTGCCAGAATGGGAGGGGGTACTAGTAGGGGCAGCCTGGCCTGGCCTCACTCCCGGAAGAGCTCACCAGACAGAGGAGACCCACACACTCGTACCGGGGCCACAAACCCGCCTCGGGGGATGGATGGTCACTGGGCTGTACCTGCTCAGAGTTCACTCCACAGCCACAGGGCGGCCAGGTTCCTAGGAAACAAAGTGCCACTTAAAAACCCATCATCTCCAGCTGCCCTCCCATCCCCAGCCCCATGGGTCATAAATTCCAGAGGGAAGAGGGGGCCTGTGCTGGTGGCTGCAGTCATGACCCAGCTCCATCCACCGCTGTAGATGGAAGCCCCCTGGGACGGGGGTGCAAAGGGTCGCCATTGCCCCAGGGCATCTCTGTCAAAGCCCCACATTTCCTGTAGCCTGGGCCAGCCCTCTGACCTTGATGGGGACTATTTTGGCCACTGCCCTGCACTCCAGGAGAAAAATTGCTCTTCCTCTGCCCTTCCTCCTCTGGTTACCCCACCTTGGAGGAGAGCCTCTGGGTTTTTAGGGTTAAAGAGCAGTGGGAAAGCTGTGAACACAGGTGAGCCCAGTAATTAACTGTCAAGAATACTCAGAAGCCCGCAGACAACTGAGGAGGGTACTTCACATTCACTGACATCTTAAACCCTGTGGGACCAGCCGGAAATAACACAGACCTTGGTGTTGGCTGGTTGGGGCTGGAATCCTGGCGCCGCCCCCGACTGGTGGAGGGCCCTGTGCTGGTCACTTCACCTCTCACTGAGCTTCCATCTCCTTTTCCACAGAGGTGGGAATAATACCATCCCCTTCACAGGGCTGCCGTGAAGGTGGAGGGCTGCTCAGCTGGCATCTGCCCTCTGTGCCCAGACTCCCAGCTCAGGTGGGGAAGAGCGTGGGCAAAGCCCAAGGCAAACCATGGGCTTCACAGGCATCTGAGGGGCATTTCCTGTGCCTCTTGATACTTTCAGAAGCAGGGGCCGGGATGCTTCCTTTCAGGCCAGGGCTCCGGATGGACTGAGCGGCTTCCTTCCTTGTGAAGGGAGGGCTGGGGGGTGAGGGCCCTGTGGAGTCCTGGAGCTGTGAGCCATCATTACCTCTACAACAAGTCACATCCCCTGCGGGATCCGACCACACAGGAATGAGGCCCCAGAAACCCCCGGATGAACTTGGGAATGGCAGAGGAGAGAAGGCCAGCCTCTAAGGGAGGATGTGCCTCCCTGTCCTGAGCCGCCTACTGTGTGCCGCCCCTGGTGGAGGAAGCGAGGCCACAGAAGTGAAGTTCATACACTGAAGGGTCTCACGGTGCATTCCACAAGCTTCTTGTGGTTACAATACGGCACCTGTGCGGAGCTGCCCTTGAGAAATGTAGCCACTATGACCTGATCTCACCACGGGGCAGTTTCCATCTCCACTTCAGAGACTGGGAAACTTAGGCCCAGAAGGACGTGACACGCCTAGCCTGACACAGCTCAAGCCTTCTGAGTACTTGGACCCGGGGAAATCCCAGCTCTGCAGCTTCCTCAATGCATGACCTTGATGGAGGGCCTCCTATGTGCCTCAGTTTCCCCATCTGTAAACTGGGAACCATCACTGCTTCCTGTGTGCTGGCCCTAAGGAGGAAGTGAAAAAACAGAAGTGAAAGAGCTTCATGAGAGGCCTAACATAATAAAACTTGATTAGAATTTCTATCTAGACCACAGTGCTATTATTCTAGTTTTCTCCCATTAAGCACTCTGTATTTGCTAAATGAGTGATTTTTAAAACATTTTATTATGAAAATTTCAAACACACAGCAAAGTGGAAAGAATTTTTAGTGAACATCCAGGTACTATAACCGTAGAATTCTACCATTTACATTTCATAATACTTGCCTTGTCAACATCCATCCATCAATCCATCCTATTTTTTGAGGCATTTCAAAGTGAATTGATGACATCAATTAATCCAGTTCCCCTTAAATGCTTCATGGTTTACTGTTTGGGAAGCGAAATTTACGTACAATGAAATGCACAAAACTTAAAAGTCATTTGCACATAAGCATGTAACAAAAACCCCTGTCAGAATAAAGGGCATGATTATCATCCTAAAAAGTTTCCTTGTGCCCCTCTCAGGCAGTCCTGCCACTACTCCCAGGAGGCAACCACGGTTCTGATTTTCTTGCCAATATAGGTTAATCTTCCTGTTATAGAATTTCACGTAATACAGGACATGACTTCATAACACAGTACAGTATGTACTTGTATCAGTTATCTATGGCTGCATAACAAATTAGCCCAAATTTAGCAGCTGAAAACACCATCTAAGGTTTCACAGTTTCTGTGGGCTGAGAACCGTGGACACGGCTTAACTGGGCTGAGAACCGGGACGTGGCTTAACTGGACCCTCTGGTTTGGCGGGCCCCTAAGGCTGCAATCCACATGCTGGCTGGGGCTGCAGTCTCATCTCCAGGCTCGGCTGAGGGAGGCCGGCTTCCAAGCTCACTGGAGTGGGTGTTGGCAGGATCAGTGCCTTGGGGGTTGTTGGACTCAGGGCCTTGTCCCCCCTCCAGATGCTGGCCTGAGGGCAGCATCTTTCAATCGCTCATCATGTGGGTCCTGCATAGAGCAGCCCACAGCACGGCGGCCAGTTTCCATCAGAGTGAGGAGGTGAGGGGGCAAGAGAAGGTGAGAACGATGGAAGCCAGAGACTTCTTGCTGCCTGCTCTCAGAAGCGACATCCCAATACTTTTGCTATATTCTATCCATTAGAAGGAAGTCACTAGGTCCAGCCCATGCTCAAGGTGTGGAGACTCGACAAGGGCATGGGTACCAGGAGGCAGGATCACTGAGAACCATCTGACAAGCTGCCACCACAGCACCCTTGGGTGAGACACCCAGGGCCTGCCCATCACCAGCTGGGAACAGCCCTCCTGGCTGCTCTCTCTCCAAATGCCCCTCTAGCTCCAGGAGATGACCACAGTGACAGGGCCTGTGTCCCTTGGCCTGGCCTCCTGGACGGGAAGGTGCTCCTTTCTGTGGTTGCAGGTGGCCTGGGCCCTGTCCCAAAGCTGATTGGGGCCCTGAAGTCCTGACCTTTGCCTCTCCATCTTCCTGGAAGGAGTGTCTTGTAGGAACACCCCTTCGGGGAGTATGCAGCATGGGGTACCCTGGAGTAAGGGTGAGAACTCCCCGAGCTCTGCATTTAGGTAACAAGTCCTGGTAGCTTGCCTTTCCTTGGGGACAGTACCGGCCGTTTTCAGCACCAGTACAGTAGGCTGTCCCCTGATTTTCCCAAGAAGGGTGACTCTGGGCCGTGGTCATTCAGTGGGCAGGACGGGGACCCTGACCTGAGTGCCCTTCCCATCTCCGGAGACACAGGAAGCGAGAGTACATGCAAAATGCACCATGTGAGGAGGAAAGAGGACGGAATCAGGTCCAGGCTGTGATTTGGCCTTCAGCCCACATGAAGACCACGGCCGCCACCCCCCACAGATTGTGAACACAGAGGACCTGGGGTGGCCGCTTGGCTGCTGATGTGCTTTCTGTAATCGCAGATATGAGGGGAAATGGGCAGGAAATCAACAGAGAACCAGAGATGGAGGGAGATAAGATGAAACAGAGAGACAGAGATGGACAGAGAGACAGACAGAGACACAGAGAGGAGCAGAGAGGGAGGGAGAGCAGCAGAGGAGACAGAGGGACCAGGACGTGTGGCTGGAAGGCGAACGCTAACGGGCTGAAAAGGAGTGAACGGCGCATGGACAGCAGCACGGGGGGAGACCTTCCTCCTCGCGCCCTGGCATCTCCCAGGGGAGACTCAAGCGCCTCATACTGAGGAGCTGACATCTGGATCAGAGCTCAGGAGACCCCAGGAGCTGCCAGCCTGGCCCCTGAAGGGCACAGGGACCCCAAGCAGCTGTTTGGGGGAGGGCACAGCCGGGTGGGCACTGCAAACCACACACGCTGGACAGACGAATGTGTCAGTGCAAAGGGTATGGAGGGAGGTATCCTGGCCCAGGGGCTCAGAGAGGTCCGAAATGCCACTTCTGTGTCCTCGGCGACTGTCCCCACCCAGGGGTTTGTCTCAGTGGTGTCCAGGTCTTAGAGACCCCTCCCTTCCCACCTCCAACCGCCATCCCCGCCCCCCCCCCCCCCAAGCCTGTGGGCTGCATGGCAGAATCCCAGGGTCCCAGTTCACAGGGCCGCCCCTCCTGGGGTCAGGACCCTCTGCTGGAGCAGCTGAGCAGCAGCCCCTCCCTTTTCCTTGCTGGGAGCTCTCTCCTCCTCCCTCCCCAGACTCTCCAAGTTCTCCTTTGGGTTTTGGAAATAAAAGTCAGGAAGTCTTGAGATGCGCTCGGCTAAGCCGCACGCCTCCCCTGAGGCCAGGAGGCAGGCATGTGCTAAAAAGAGAGGAGAGGGAACGGAGACGGGAAAGGTGAGGCAAAAATCTATAGAAATACTTCCAAATATTAGCCAAGCCTCACACAAAAGTGAGGTGTGGAGGGCGCGGTAAAATGGTGCAGGTGCTGTGTAGAGCAGCACAGCAGCTCCTTAAAAAATGTAACACGCGTTTACCATACGACGCAGCAATCCCACTCCTAGATTCGTACCCAAGAGAAAGGAAAGATATTTGTGCACCGATGTTCACAGCAGTGCTAGTCAGGGCAGCCAGAGGTAACAGTGACGTGGATATCCAACAGCAAATAAACACAATGTGGTGTATCTGTACAACGGAATATTATTCAGCCTTTAAAAGGAAGGAAATTCTGACACACAGATGAACCTTGAAGACATTATGTTCAGTGAAGTAAGCCAGTCACAAGAGGACCAATAGTATATGATTCCCCTTATGTGAGCTGCCTGGAGTGGTCAGCTTCGCAGAAAGAAGAATGGTGAGTGCGGGGGAGGGGCTGGGAGGAGGGGGAGGGGGAGTTGGGCACAGGGTTTCAGTTTGGGAAGGTGAAAAAATTCTGGAGCTGGATGGTGCAATGGCTGCACAAACATTGTGAATCTTAATGCCCCTGAACTGTACTTTAAAAATGGTTAAAATGTGAAAAACTGGTACAAGATTGTAAAGCAAATATATTCCAATAAAGAGCTTTGAAAAAAAAAAGGTTAAAATGGTAAATTTTATGTTATGTATATTTTACCACAATAAAAAATATACATGGCTAATTTTTTTTTTTAAGTGAAGATCTGAGTCATCAGAGTGTGGGGGCCACCTGGAATTGCAAGAAGGTTTCTCGAGGCAGTGACACTGAGTTGAGGCTTGAAGGCTGGGAAACAACGATCAAATGAAGAGCAGGGAGGCGGTTGGGATGTCACACTGGTTGGAGGGTGAGGACCAGAGAGCAGGCCTTGCAGGCCTCTGGGCATGCAGCCATGGAACAAGGTAGCACAGGCAGAGGTGGGCTCAGAGAGCTCAAAGTGAGAACAGATTGCAAGGGTGAGACGGGCCAGGAGACTGTGAGCAGGCTTCCAGGAGGACCAGGGCAGGGTGGCAGGTGACCCGTCAGGGTGTGGGCCCAGCTCCACCACTCTCGACCTGGGCAAGTCACCTCCCCTCTCTAATATGCTTGGCAGATTTAGCAAATAAGAATTTGAACTTCAGACAAAGCACAGATAATTTTTTAATATGTGTGTCCCAAATATTGTATGAGACATACTTACACTAAAAAATTATTCATGGTTTATCTGATACTCAAATTTAACCATGCCCCCCGGGTTTTATCTGGCAGCCTGGCTCTGAGCAGTGGCCAGTGCCTTTGCATGGCTGTCTACCTCTTGTCCTTCAGGCCCTGGCTCAAAGGACTCCTCCCCAGAGAGGTCTCCCCTGACCACCCTGGTGGAAGGACCCTTCCCCATACCCCTCAGTCATTCTCTGTCACATCACCTGGTCTTCCTGGCACAACCCCACTCGTGTGTCTGTTTGCTGTTTATTTTCTATCTCCCCCACTGAGACGCAGGCTCCTGAACGTGACGCTGTATCCCCAGCACCTATCACAGGCCTAGCACATAGGAGGTGCTCAACCAACATCTATTGAAAGATGAAAGGGAGGAGCCATCAGCGAGGGGAGTGAGAAGATGTGGGTGACGTAGGGGCTCTGTACATTTTGCTGATTTTGCTACCCCACCCCTCCCACTGGTGACTCGTCCCCTCTCCTGTGGGGCCTGCAGGTCTGCACCAGCCCCGCCGGGCCCTGCTGGCCGCCCCTCCCCACAGGCCCAACCTCCTATCCACAGATTCCCAGGGCAGCCCCGTTACCACGGCAACGGCAATCCGAGGTCACAGTGCTGGAAACCAGAGGACGCCTCCCTCCTGGAACGCCACCTCTGAGTCAGAATCTAATTTTCATTACAGCCATAATAGTGGTTTTGCATAATTGTCCATACATTAATACCTAACACGCCAGTGTTTATTTGGTTAAAATTCATGAATTCAGGTCTAAAGAAAAAGTGCTGATGACTTAAAATGTTCTTGGTTTTTTTATTTTTTGTTTTTAAGTCAGTCTCTCTCCTTGGCAGCAACTCGCTTTTAATCCCATTATTAACGGGTAAGGGAGAGGAAAACAAAGCAGGGCTCTGCTCCCCAGGGTACCGCCCCTCCCCGCACCGCCCCCCCCCGCCCCCAGCCCCTCCTGTGGCCTCAGTGGGAGAGCTGGACACCGGCCCTCTAGCCATGGAAGGGGTAGTGCAGGTCACGGTCATCCCTGGCACCTCCTTGTGTGACCAGGTGCAAGCCATGCTGCCTCGCTGGGCCTCAGTTTCCTGAGGTAGAGAAATGAGGGAAGGGCTTAGTTGGTCCTGAAAATCCCTTCTGCTTCCAAAACGTAGACATGTAGCTGACAATGTGCTGAGGCTCAAGGGGCCACCAGGCTCTGGGCTGGGAGGAGGGACCATCATCACTGTCCTCAGACGTGATGGGGACGTGATGCCCTCAGTGTGATGGGGACTCAGGAAACAGACAAGGACATCGGGGAAAAGAGCTGGTGTGGAGGGAGAAGTGGAAGCTGGGGGGCAAAGCCATGGAGCAGCCGGGAAGTCTTCCCGGAGGAAGTGACATTTGATCTGAGAACTGAAGTGACAAGTAAGTGTCAGCCAGGGGAGGGGGAGAAAGGGTGCCTCACCCTTTCCAGGGAGGCAACTGCCTCAGTTTCCTCATGTGAAAATGGGGGTAAGACCCCCGTCTGGATGGAGGCAGGCGGTCCAGGAGCAGGGGCAGGCCCGTGGCAGGCACACGTGCACACAACGCGTGCACACAACGCGTGCACAGCAGCCCCCACCTGGTGTCACCTCTCTCCCTGCCCCCACTGCTTCATCCACGGTGAGGCCAATGCCCGGGTAGAAAGGCCTTGAAAGGGCTCCCCTAAGACACCCCGAGCAGGGAAAACCTGGTGCTTTGAGCAGCACTGCTGGCAGCTGGGATGGTCCATGTGGACGCCATG
This sequence comes from Hippopotamus amphibius kiboko, assembly GCF_030028045.1. NCBI lineage: Eukaryota > Metazoa > Chordata > Mammalia > Artiodactyla > Hippopotamidae > Hippopotamus > Hippopotamus amphibius. Next base: position 8,883,240 of record NC_080192.1, read on the forward strand.
CAGAGGGGCCTAGACGGCTGCAGCGATTTCTCTGTTACCTCCCAGAGCGGCAGGGGCCACCAAAAGGAGACCACAGAGCAGAAATGGGGAAAATGGGCGAGTGGACAGGGTCCTGCCGGGCTGGGGTTACAGGCCTGTCTGTGGGGTGGCCTCAGCTCTCCCTGTTCTCCAGAGTGGGCAGGGCCTCAGAGAAGGAGGTGCAGCATTGGAAATCATACCTCAGTGTCCCCTTGTCCTTGCCCTGGCCATGCCGAGGCCCGGATCAGCCCCTGAGGAGAGAGAGCACACACTGGGGGGATGGGAGGCCCAGATAAGTCTGGTGGGGGCCAGGCAAGCCCTCTAGCCACTAGGTTGGCTGTTCCGACCCCACAGCCTATTGATGTCCAGGTGACCAGTCTTTGACCTCTCTGGGCCCCTAGCCTCATCGGAAGGGCAGTGATGAGAGCACACTTCCCAGGGACGAAGCCACAGGGAGCTTAGCCCAAGGCGCGGCACCCCAGGGTGTGCCACGTGCCCAGCCTTCATCCCCTCCTTCCAACAAGTGCACAGCGGTTCTCCTTGCCAGTTTCTCCCTTTCCTGCTCTCAGGCCATGATGCAGGTGGATCACCCCCACCCCTGAATCCCAGAGTTCAGACCTGGCCAATCAGAGCATGGCACATACCCCAATCAACCTATGAGATTCTGTGAACTTTGCCAGACTGTCAGGGAGAGAAGCTCTCCTTCACCTGGGGGTGGGCAGACACCCCCAAAGCCTCGGCTGCTAGTGGCCACGAGGAGAGGAAGGAAGCAAAGAAGGGAGCAGAGCCAAGAGGTAGGAGGAGACTTCATCCTAGAGACATAGTTGGAGCCCTTGATCCAACTGCACCTGAGGCCAACGCTACCGCTGGATGTCTTAGCTACTAGAGCTACTTATTTCCTTGTTTCTTACTTTCCTTCCTCCCTTCCTTTCCTCTCTTCCAGCTCTTTCTTTTATTCTTTGGTTCATTTGAGTTGGGTTTTTGTCCTTTGCAGCCAAGAGAGTCCTGAAAACACCCATAGTGTGATTTCAGGAAACAGTGCCAGGAGAGCAGACTATTACTCTCTGTGACTCCCTTATCCAGGTCCAGCATCTTAGCTACAGAACCAGAGTGCAAGAGCCAGACACTGCTTCCTCCCCAACCCAGCAGTCCCCGACCCACACCCTGGCCATGAGAGGACCCTTCCGTCGGTGTCTCTAGGTCCCAGACACCCCGGGCCCCGCAGCCTTGGCATGATGAACACACCACCACCCCACCCCCTGGGAAACCCCCCAGCTCGACACCCGCCCCACTGGGGAAAGAACAGCACTGACACATGGAGAAATTCTGAAACAGGCTTCTGGGGTTTATTCAAAACAGCACTGGTGGCGGCTGCCGCTTGGTTTCTCTAACCCGGGCCATCTGGGCCAGCAGGTACCGGCACCATCAGCAACTAGGAGGGACGTTTATTCACACCATAGAAACTGTACAGCGACTGGGAGTGCGATAGTCACAGCAGCAGGGCCAGGTCGAGGGCTTCCAGGAGGAGGTGGCCCCTGTCTCCTCCCCAAACCCCAGCTCGGCCCGGGCTCTGCCAGGAACACTGATTATTGCACAAAGACAAAAAGAGTATGTGTGTCTGGGCTAAACAGCGGCTTCTAAGACCCCAAGCCCTTACACAGCGCAGCAAAGGGGGCCAGAGGTGGCCCTAGAAACAGAAAGCTCCAGTTGGAAGACGTGGGGGGAAGAAAGGCAGACAGGCTGATACCGTTGCACACTTCGTCCACTTTTAGGGGGCTGTCTGGCATAGGAGAAGGCCTGGCAGGGGACAAGAGAAGGGTTTGGCCGGGGTAGGCCACGCCCCATCTAGTCTCGGGTCCCTTTGTACAGGTGTTGAGGTGCCCACCAGCCACCACTCTGCAGAGGCCTGCAAACTGACAGCTTGGGGCGTCCAGCACCAGGGTCCCCACTCTCCGCAGGGCCGGGCCATGTGAGTTAGGGTAGATTTGTGCTTTTGTGATGGACGGGCCACAGGATCAGGGAGGGCAGAGGGGCTATTCAGCCAACCCTTAGCCATTTTGGCTTGTCCTGGCCAGCCAATCACAGCTTCCCTGGTCTTCCATCACGGGCAGCTCCCAGGAAAAAGGCCAAGTGCTTGGGCTCAGCACTGGGGCCCTCCAGGAACCAGCCCCGTCTCCCACACCTCCCTCAGGCAACGCTTCTATCTGCTGTGTTCAGCTACTCCCATCTCCAGACACACCCTGCTCTGTCCAGCCCTCGCACCATTCCTCAGGTGGTGCCTAGATCACTCTTCCTCGCACCATTCCTCAGGTGGTGCCTGGATCACTCTTCCCACATGTCTGCTTGTTCTGGGGTCACACGGTTCACGGTAAAAGGATGGCTTTGTGTCAGACACGCCCAGGATGTGCTCCCTGCCCGGCCACTTATAACCCAGTGACACCAAGAAAGTCACTTCTCTGGTCTGTGCGTGCAGCAGCAGTGCACACGGCTCAGGGCCACTGTGCAGAGTAAACAGGATGACGCCTGAGCCCAGGGAACCGACGCTGCTGACCAGTGTCAGATGCCATCCTCTTGAACCCCCACACAGTCCTCCCAGGTCCCCCTGGCCATCTTCCGGCCCCAGCACACACGTTCCTCCAGGAACACGCCGCCATGCGCAGCTCCTGTATGTGCGGCCTCCCCTCCACCTCAGCTGCTGGGGCCCGTGTGGCGCTGGGAGGGAGGGCGAGGCAGAGCCAGGCAGGCTACCTGTGCCCACCTCTTGCCCAGAGGAGTGGACGCCCCCATGATGACATCATCAGCATGGTATCGGGTGGCAGGGCAGGGCGAGGGTGGCCTGCTCTCTGGGGCAGGCAGCTTGGGACTTGGGGCCAGGCTCCCCCACCAGCCAACAAGCCACTCCGGGCAGCAGGGGACACAACCCCAGGCCCGGCCAATCTCTCACCCTGGAGGCTGCCGTCCTAGGAGGAGGCACAGCGTTTGGGCATCACCGTGTGTGTCCTTGCAGGGACCCCTTGAAGAGACTGCCCACCTTCACACTTCTGGGTGAGGAGAGGGGGGCCTCAGAAGCTCTGGGGCAAATCCAGGTCCGACCATCAAGCTGGCCTAACTCCCCCCCACCCCCACCCCTGCAAGCAGAGGCCCACGGCCAGGCTGCGCCTTCTGAATCCACCCGCTCTGAAATATAAGGTCACTGTTTCACATTCCAGGTACACAGGTGCTGGCCCCCCCATGGCACCCCAGCCTCTTTGCTCCCAGGGCCCTGGGGGATCCTGGTGTGGACCCTTCACCTGCCTGGATCTTGGTTTCCTCAGGTGTAAAGTGGGCCTGACAATCTTTCCTCCCACCAGCTCTTGGGGAAAGGCGTTGCAGGCCATGTTACCTTCTCCCTTTGCACGATGCCCAGGCCCCAGGGGTCCCTATGCTGCCCAGAAGACACCGAGAGCCTGTCAAGCAGATCCTCCCACCAACTTGCCAGCCCAGCCCAAAGCCAAGCTCTTTAAGCTCAGGGTTTGGGAACAAGGTCAAGGCCCCCTCAGCAGGACCCAGCCGAAGCCGCTGAGAAGATCTCACACAGGCAAAGGGCCTGGTTATTGCTGAAGTGCAGTGGGTCCCCAACCTGCAGCCAATCCCACCCCATGACCCCTGCGTGTCTGCAGACCACTCCACCACCACATCCCAACCTATTCTTCAAACTGACTTTAAGTCCACTCACTGTTCAAAATCTAGCCTTGACCTAAGCAATATATGTCTGTGATATCACGGGTCCAATGTATTGGGTTTTTTCTAATAAATAATGAAATAAATGCATAAATGCATAAAAAAAATACCCATCCGTGAACCCATTTGGGAAGCACTGCAGCTTTGGGAAAGTGGGGGTGGGGTATGAAAAGGAGACCCAGAGACAGGCAGCGGGAGGGAGCAGAGAGGATGTGGGTCTCCAGATGCCAGGCTGAGCGTGGGAAGGCGCTGGGGTGGGGGCTGGTCCCAAAGCCCAGACAGGTACCCCCACCCCTGCTCAGAGTCCTGTCAGATCCGCTTTACCCTGAACTCCATGGAGGGTGGGGAGCAGAGCTGCTCAGGGGACTTGGGGCGGGGGAGGGGGGTATGGCCATGGCTCAGGGTCCACCTTGGGGGTAAAAGGCAATAAGTAACCAACCACTGACTGCCCGAGCCGAGGAGCCCCAGGGGCAGCCCCACCAGCACAGAGCTGGTGGGTCCCCTTGACCTCCAAGCATCTCATCTGCTTAATGCCTCCACCTTTCCTCTCCCTCCTGCAGCCTTGCTGCCCTCAGCCTCCTTAGGGGCCAAAGCCACTGGGGCTGGGACCTCACCTGAAGCAGAGCCCCGCCCTGGAGCCGCCGTCCACCCCCACCCCGCCCTAAAGAAATACTGCTCACCCCTGGTTTTTCTAAAGAAAGACAACTAACTAGTTGACTAAGAGAGTTTGTGTGCTCTGGGGCATCTACAAAAGACTGTCACAACAACTAGACGGTCAGGAACAAGACAGACACCCCAACAGGTGGAGGGGCGGGATCTTAGCAGCTTTTCTTCTTTAAAGGAAAAAAATGCACCCTGAATTCCACCTCTTCTTCTGGGCCTGTCTCCGCGGCTGCGGGACCCTGGGAGGCCTGAGAGCCCCTTCCAAGCTCCTCTCAACCCCCGAGGGGAGACAGCAGACATCGCGGCTGCCAAGGCCCCAGCAGGACCTTCTGCCCTGGGGTGGGTCCCACCTGGGTCCCCAACGTCAGGCCCCGACCCGCACTCCCCACCTTTAGCACTTTCCGGAAGTCATAAGCTCTCAGTAGAAAAAATAAATAAATATATATGTCTGTCTCTCTCTATGTATATGCACATGTATACACGTATATGCACGGGCAGGGCCGCGCTGGGCCCGTCTGAGCCTCGGCACCCGGGCCCTGCTCCCCCCGGCCCGGCGCGGCGCCCAGGTCGCGGACGGAGTATTGCTGTCTGCCCCTGGCTCCTGAGGTAAAGAAGGTGAGGCGGGGCGGGCGGCCGGCGGCCCTCATCTCCGCCCCCGGCTAGCGGCGGCCCCGGGCCGCGGCTCCCCCGGCGGCGGCTGCGGCTCGGGCGCCGAGGGGCCCCGGGCGGCGGCCGGCTCGGCCTGGCGCGGCGGGTCCTTGCGGCGGTCGGCGGCCCAGGAGGGGCTGCGGGCCAGGCCGCGGGGCCGGGGGGCGGCGCGGGGGCGGCCGGGGCCGGCGGCCAGGCTGCTGGTGCTGCCGAAGCGGCGCGCGGGCGGGAGGCCGGGCGGCGGGGGCGGAGGCCCGAAGAGGGAGGTGAGCGAGAGGCTGCTGAGCGTCTCCGAGGGCTCGCTGCCCGCGCCCCCGCCGCCGCCGCCGCCGCCCCCGCCGGCCCGGCCGCCCGCGCCCTCCTCGTCCGAGGGGTCCATGGAGTCGTGCTGCGTGCAGCCCGGGCTGGTGGAGCCGCCGCTGCTGTGGCTGCGCTGGTGCGCCCGCAGCCCGCGCAGGCTGCACAGGCCCCGGCCCCGCAGGCTCGGGCCGCGGCGCGCGGCGGGCGAGCGGCCGGCGCGGGGCCCCGGGGCGGGCGCCGGCGGCCCCAGGCCGCGCCGCGGGCTGTCGCTCAGGGTCAGGCTGTCCTCCAGCGTGGTCTGCAGGCTGCCCGCCGAGCTGCTGCGGCTGGCCTCCAGCGACGTGTCGCTCCCCGTGGCCTGCGGGGAGGTCACAGGGGATGGGGGGCCGCCCGGTGTCCCCCAGCCCGGCTCCTCCCGCAGCCCGCCCGGCCGGGGACACGCGGGCACGTCCAGCCCCTCCACCCCCTCCGCAACCCCCTCGGATCACAGCGGGCATCCCAGGCTTCCCCTCGGCCCCACCACCACCTGTCTGAGCTTCTGGGTGGCCCTCCGACAGGGCCCCCTGCCCCACCCCCCTCCCGGGTCCTGGGGCAGGAGGGGCGGGGAGTGGACAGTCAGTTGGCGTCATCCTACTGCCACCCCAGTCAAATCCTGGCCCCCAGTGCAGGAGGCTCCGGGCTCAATGGGAGTCAGGGCGCTGGGACCCTACCCCACCTCTCTGGGACCTCACTTCCCACCACCCTCCCCCTTGCTCACAGGGCTCCTCCCTCCCCTCCCCCACTCCCTTACACCTCCCCTCCCCCCTCCCCACCCCCCAGTCTGCTCTGGCTGCTGCCTGGAAAGCTCTTCCAGGATGATACCCCACCTGCTTCACCCCTCACAGCCTTCCCATCCCCACAGCACCCCTGCTCCCCCCACAGCCCCCTTCCCTGTGCAGTGTTCTCCCCCCACCCCATATGACTATCAAATACACTATACTTTCCATGCATTTATTTTGGTTTATCATCTCTCCTCCCACATCCCTGCAACACACTAAACACTAAACTGTAAACCCCAGGAGGCAGGGATTTCGTCATCGTGCTGCCCGTTGTAGCCTCCAAGCCTAGCACACAGCCTGGTGAGCAGCTGCGGTCAACAATCACTGAGTGAACAAATGCAAGAGCCCTGGGTCCCGCCCTGCTTCCACTGCACTGTGCCTCTCCCTGAGACCTGGTCCCTTCCCCCACCACCTGCTCACGGAAGAGGCACTTCAGGTCTGCAGACCCTTCCACTCTGTGCTCTAGGCCCTGTGGGTGTCCAGGGGGTGGCCCTGGCCAATCCAACACAGGTGGCTCTGCAGACCGAGACCCCCCCATCCCCTAGACCTGCGCCCTGACTTCCGTTCCTAGTAATCACACCCCAACCCCCTCAGCGCCCCGCCCCCACACCCTGCAAAGCCTTCCAGTGACCCCTCCTCCCCATCCCAAGCTACAGCCCCCTATCAGGGCTCCCTATCTGGGCTCTCCCCACACTCTACTGTCCCCAGATGCCCTAGGACCTGGCCCTGCCCATTTTATCAGCCTCTAGTGCCACCTCCTCCCTCAAGTCTCAGTACTACCCCCTCACTTTCCCAAGTGCCTCTGGCACTGAGCCCCGAGACTTTGGTTGGGCTCGTCCCCTCCTCCTCCACCTTCAGATGTCCCCTGACCGGAGAGCTCTGAGAGCCAGGAGGCGCCATACCTGCCGAAGGAGGGTGCAGTTCACGCTCGGCGACCTCAGGGACGCCCAGGAGCCCTGCAGGGCGATCTTGGGGAGGGTCCCGGCACCAGCGTCCTTCTCCTGCCCTTTCTGGCTGGCAGCCACAGCAGGGTGGAAGAACTCAGCCGGCATGGGAAGGAGTGGGCTGGAGGCATCCGGGGAGAAGGGGCTCGGGGGCGCTGCTGGGGAGGGAGGAGAGGGGGCTGGGGAGCAGGCTCAGGCCCCCGAGGGTAGCTGGCAGGAAGGGGCCACCTAACAAACTGGCTGAGACTGTGGGCTCCCTCTTTGAGCCTCCCTCTCTAAGCCTCGGTCTCCCCATTGTGAAAGCAAGAGAGGCACACTGAGCCTGCCTGTGTGAGTCCTCGGAGGACAGGCACTGGGCAACGGCACAGTTTTTGGAGCCAAGCAGACCCAGGCTCCCAGGCCCCCTGGGTTCCTTCCTCTGTGAAATGGGGACCATCTGCTCACCTCGAGGAGTGGAGAGAAGGCTGTAAGAGCCCGAGGCAGCTGCGGAGCTCCCAGGCCTGTGCACAGTAGTGCTCACCAGGACAGTTGCCCCCCCCACCCCCACCCCAGGTCCTGACACCCAGGAGGCCCGGCCAGGCCTGGGGGCCCCCCAGGACAGCAGGCAGGTGAGCACCGCCCTGGATGGCAGAGCAGACAGAGTGCTAGGGATGGAGAGGGGCAAGGAGAGGGTGAGGGGGAAATGAGGGCTGGGGCAGGTCTGGGGGGCAACCTCTGCCCATGGTCCCCTCAGTGCCTTCCAGGCTGAGGGTGGAAGCTTGAATGTCCCCAGGTAGGAGAATTCCTAATCTTATTATTTAAGAAAAATGCTAATGAGCGGTTAGGTAAAGAGGACAGGATGGTCTGTGGGATAAACACCTCTCAAATTCAGCTCCAGAGAAACCCTTCAGTGATTAGGCAGCTTTCCTTCTGCTTGATGAGCTGCGTGTGCCAACCTGTTTCCTTTTTCACCACAGCTGCTAGGACACTCAGCGTGAACCTTCCATTAGCCTAGATTTCTGGTATAATTATGATCTCATCTCTCTGTACTTGGCTCCTGATCTCCTGTCATTGTTCTATCAGGCCCGAGATTCCTATTTTTCATTGTCAATCATCCATCTGGTTCTTTCTGGACTCCTTATAATAGACTGGGCAAAAATACTCAGGAAGAGGCTCAGCCAGCTCCCTCTGAAGCCAACACCCAAGATCACGGCTGTGCGGAGCTGACGGGGCTCCCACCCCTCACCTTGGCTGCTCTCGTGTTTCAGCCAGGACCGGACGGGGTTGAACGGGATCGCCTCCATCTCACACAGGAAGTTCTCCGGGCCCGACGAGACGGCCGTATTGGACAAGGGGAAGAAGCATTCACCCAGGTCCCCTACCCGCAAGGGCTCAGGCGGGTCTGGCTCACCCTACAGGAAAAGGGAGGTGGAAGGGGCAGGATGGTGGAGGGAGGACAGCCTGCCACAGCTACCTTCATGCCCCTGCTCTTCAGCCCTTTGCTGGTCACTCTCACTGCCTGGGACGGCCTTCTCCTTGCCTCCTCCACCTGGGCAGGTCCCTTCCCGTGGCCGAGCCTCAGTTTCCACATCCATAAATGAGACAGTAATCCCTCCTTCCAAGCCCTGGCACCCAGAAGCTGCCAGCCTTCCTTCCTGGCACTCCCTGGGCCCTGCCCTTCTTCAACCCTGCAGCCCAAGGCAACCTCTGCACAGTAAACTCCTCAAAAGCTGCCTCAATGCCCCCTCCAAGGCGGATGCGTCCCCTATGACCTGTTCTTTGAGTCCTAATAAAACCGACTGCACCCACCTAAGCCCGACCAGGCCCTAGAAACAGTGCACCCCAACATCCTGTGCAGGAAAACAGTGCAGGGGTGCAGGAAATATAGGAAGGGGTGGGTGGCAGGAGCTGTAGGAGCTGTCAGTTATAAGGGAGGGCCCAGGGGGGCAGGGAGGGGCTGAGAAGATCCACTTCCCCTATCCCAACCTTCCCAGAGCTGACAGAGGACAGCCCTGGCGAGGGGGGGAGGTGGTGGTGGCAGTAGTGCCAAACCCAGGGTGCCCCAGGGGTCAGGGGGACGGAGGCTCTCTTAGGGCAAGGCCACTGCATCCCAACCTCAGGCCAAGGGCTCTGTCTCACATCCCCCAGCCAGGGCAAGAACAACTTGGCTCTGAGGTCACAAACCAGGCGGCAGACCTCCCCTGCCCGAGTCTGCAGGATCAGTATAATGGCCCTTCCAGCCTTCCCGGCCCTCAGGCAGACCACTTCAAAGGCAAAGGTTGGCAACCAGTCCCAGGGCTGGCTTCCCTGCTCTGCCACGCCCAGCCATGTGAGAGGACAAGCCACCTTACTTCTCAGAGTTCTGATGCCCTCGTATGTGAAATGGAGCTAAATCGTCTCTAATGCGCAGAGCTGGGGGCAGACATACTGGGTGCAAGGTCAGGCACACAGTAGGTGCCTGCACCTGTTTCAACTCTTCAGCCTCATGGCCCCGCTGTAAGGTTGGCCCGCCAGGGACAACTCCCATTAAATCGATCAAAAACATCCAAAGTGACAGAGAGTGGCCAGGGCCACTTGGATGCTGTGATTGGAGCCCTGGCTGAGCTCATTGCTGTGTGACTCCAGCTAAATCACTCCACCTCTCTGTCTCCAGTCCTCATCTGACTCACATGAGCTGAGGGCCCAGCACCTAGTGGGTGCCACGTAAATGGTGTGCCAGGGAGGAGCAGTGTTCTGGTGCAGCAGGCAGCGGCCAGGCTCGAGGACAGATCTGCTTGCCCAGGAGCCCACCAGGCGCTCACCTTGCTGTCTCTGGGGCCAACCTGGCAGGCTGTGGAGTCCTCCAGACTCAGGTCATCGCCAAGCAGGATGGACGAGGACCTGTCTGAGTTCAAGGAGAAGGCCTCCGTCTCGGCCAGCTGTACCTGCAGGGAGAGGCGGCAGCGACGGGTCACCCCTGGGGCTGGGATGCGGCAGGCCGGTCCTCCAGAAACATGCAGGGCAGTGGTCAGAGAGGCCCAGAGATCTGAGCACAGATGGCACGTCTACCCTGTGCAGGGACCCAGCCTGGGCAGGGGGTGGGAGATGACACGAGTGTCACAGGCAGCAGAGTGCCAGGCCTGGGCCAGGCCGGAGGGCAGGTGAGCTGCCGTGGGCTGTGAACCAGAGCTGGTCTGCTCGCCCCCAGGTCAAATGCCCCTCGAAGCTGCCTGGGTCTGACTCACCCGTGGCCCTGCTCAGGCTACTGCACGGGCAGGGGTGGCTGCAAGCCCGGAGGACCCTGGGGAATTTGAAGCCACCTCAGGCTGAGAGGGATCCCTGGGAGCTGCAACACCCCTGGGGAAGGTCTCACGGCCCCACATTGCTGGGGAGAGGGGAGAGGGCCCGCCTGAGCCTGCACAAGACAGGCCTGAGGCCAGTGGACACCCTCAGATGCCCATCTGGGAAACTCCACCTGGGGGTGGAGGCCAGGGCAGGGGCACCGGGAAGAGACTCTGGGGTGCTTAGGCCTTGAGTGCCGGGACGATGGCCCTGGATGACCCCATCATGTCACAGAAAAGGCAAACTGCACCAGAGGTGACACCTGGGCTTCCTGCCGGCCCCGGCAGCCCACCACTGAGGTGGGCAGCTGCCCTTTCTGAGCACCGACTGTGTACAGGCACAGAGCGGGACCTCGCCGCTCCCGAGGCCATGCCACACGCCTGCACGGAGCGGACAGACAGGCCAGGCCGGGCTCGGGGAGGCGGGTCCGCCACAGCCCCCCGGGCCAGCATCGGCCTAGCAAGCTGGCCAGGCCTCCACCCAGAGCTGGCTCTCCCCTGGGGCGGGCCTCCCACCAGGCCTCGTGCTGCTCCCACCCCGAGACCCCCGCTCCCCCCGAGGCTGCCATCACCTGCTGGTTGTCGTGGTGACACCTCCCGCAGCCGGCCGGCGAGGAGTAGTGGTGGAAGACGGAGCCCGACAGGTTGTCGATGAGGGTCAGCTCCCCATCCAAGGAGTCCTTGATGATTAAAGAGACGCTGTCCAGCCACAGGTTCTCCTAGGCGGACGGGGACGGGGTGGGGACAGGCGGGATTATCGGCCGGGTCGGGACGGCGGGGTGGGCGGGCACAGCTGCCCTCCCGGCTCTCCGCCCATGGCCTGGGCCCCTCATCACGGGGACGCCCCTTCCACGGAGCTGAGGGAGCGGGGCCCGAAACGACAGAGCTCTCTGCCCGAGGCCCCGGGCCAGCCACCCCCCGGCCCTCGGCGACCCCGCTGCCCTCTCCGGGCCCCGCGCACCTGGGCTGGCGAGTAGCAGCTTCGGGTCAGGCGGCCCTCGGCGTCGCCCCCGCCGCCCGCCCCTCCTGGCCCACGGCCGGGCACGGGCGCCCCCGGGGAGCCGGCGGGTGGCCGCGGGCCGGGGCCCGGGCCGTGGGCCATCTCCAGCTCGAGCTCGGCGTCCATCTCGGCGTCCTCCTGGGCCTCCTTGTTGCTGTCGTCCAGGTGCTTCATGAGCACGGCCACCACCACGTTGATGAGCACGAACTGGGCCGTGAGCACGAAGCTGACGAAGTACAGCGGCGACACGAACTGCAGGCTGCTCAGGCAGCTGCGCTCGTCCTGGGTGCAGTCCCGCAGCGTGTCCTGCACCCGGCGGCGGGGGGAGGCAGCCGTGAGGCCCGGGGGTCTCGGGCCACAGGCCTCATCTCTGCCCTCACGAGCCCCTCCCCGCCCAGCCCAGACCGGACTGTGGGCCGGAGCCCGGGAGCCTGCGCTGGGTGGTGGGCAGCGAGGCCAACGCCGAGGGCCTGGCACCCGGAGGAGCAGTGCCCGGAGCCCCTGGCCCTGGCCGTGGGCCCCCGGTCCCCTCTGGCCCTGGGCGGAGTCCTGTCCCCTGGAATCTGAGCACTGATCCCGGAGCAGCGTTTAGGGGCGGACAGAGACCCGTCCTGGCCTCATCTCCACCTCGCTGTGCTTCAGAGTCCTGGGCAGGTGCTGCTGCTTCTCTGTGCCCTGAACCCCCTTCTGGGTGCGACAGGGCGCTGGGCAGGCAGGGGGCCCGGGAGCCCTGGCTGTCAGGACACGGAACCCAGCCCAATTCTCCCTCCCCAGCCCACCCACGTGTACCTTCATGATCCCGTTCCAGTTGTCGCCGGTGGAGACCTGGAAGAGTGTGAGGAAGGCCATGCCAAAGTTCTCGAAGGTGGCGTGCCGGCTCATGCCCTCGCACGGGTTCTCGTCGTTGCAGACTAGAAGCAGAGTGGGGTCAGCCGGGCCCGCTGCGGAGCCTCCTGCACAGCCCACCCTGTGCTGCTGCCTCTAGGCCTCATCTCAGAATCCCCATGACAACCTCAGAGGTGCGTGTGGACTGTGCCCAGCCCATGGATGGAGAAACTGAGGCTCAGGGAGGTAGCACATAAGCTGGGACTCAAATTCAGGTGAGTCCGGCTCCTCCCTCCACCCAGGCATCAGTTCCTGAGAGAGGGGATTGGAAAAGGAAGGGCTGATGCCCAAGGGAGCCCCACTTTCTGGAGCCAGCCCTGTGCAGGGCTGGGCTGACTGTGGGCTGTGTTGCCCTTGGTCTGTGCCCTGGCCACTATGCCTGCTGGCGTGGCACTGGCTTGGGACATGCACCAGCAGGTGGAGCAGGAAGGGGCATCCCTGAGAGGTCAGACAGCTGGAGGGCTCCAAGTCGGGAGTCCACTGCACAGACCTGGGTGTGACTGTGGACCCAGGCTAGCATCTCTCAAAAGCTCCTATTCACACTGGGAGGGTCGCCCATCCATCCCCCCGCGGGCCCGCTGTGGGGGCATCTCCCCAGTACAAAGACAGTCTAGTGCGGTGGGGGGGTGTCTCAGGCCTCCCCGCCCTGCCGAGGCCCTCCACCAGACCTGTTCCACGCACCCCCTACCCCAGGCCTGCTTCGGGCATCACTCACCCAGCTTCCCGAAGAGCTCCACTCCCAGGGCGGCGTAGATGAAGAAGAGAAGCATGAAGAGGAGGCCCAGGTTGCCCACCTGTGGGGACAGCAGGTGGGGCTGGGCAGGGCCTGGGGGGGCGGGGCAGGTGGGCTGCAGGCAAAGGGCCTGTCCGAGGCTCAGGGCAGCCATAACATTTCACCAGGCTCTGTGCCCGTGTCTGCCACCCCTGCACGACCTCCTGGAGGGCAGGCCAGGTCCAGCACAGGGCACAGGACGATAATAAAACACATTTGAAGCCTTTACTGGGAGTGGCCTGGTTTCAAGCACTCCACATTCACTGCTCCACACAGTGATCTATAAGCTCTCTTTTACCCCCGTTCATCAGGTGAAGAAACAGATGTCCTGGGAGGTGAAGTATTGATACTTGCTAGTAAGTGGTATGACTGGGGTCAAGCCCAGCAGGCTGACACCAGGGTCCACACACACAGTCCATGCTACACCTGTGTGTGATTACTACCATCCCGTGGATGAATGGTGAGAGGGAGAAAAGGAAGTTGCAGCAATAATGCTACCTCCTCCACGAAGCCTGCCTGGATTCCTTCAGGCAGACGGGGATGCAGTCTGACTGCATGAGTGTAACTGGTGTGTCCTTGTCACTGTGTCTGCCCATCTGGGAAGTCCTTGAGAGCAGGGACATGGCTGGATTAATTCAGATCTGCTTCCCCAGGCCAGCAAGGGCCCTGGCCACAGAGAGGAGTGAACATAGGAATTATGCAAGACTGGGGGCCTCCGAAGCCTTCTGCAAACCCAGCCACCCCTGTCCCACAGCTCCTGTGGGAGAAAAACATTGCAGATTCCAAACCTAACTCAAATCTATCCATAGACCAGAGACTGCCTTTAACTCGTGTTATGGGTAAGATAAGGCTCAAACATGTTCCTGCCCTAGAAATGAAGTATCTCTGAGAACCCTCAGAAGACCTGCGTGAATGCAATCCGAGGATGTTCACATTAATTGCTGAAAAATAAACCACGGTAATCACAGACTCCTAATGCTTCTCTGCTGCAGACAAGGGTTTCCTTCCGAGCCGTGCTACAATCACACCAACAGTGTCTGACTAATTAAACGATGCTTGTTCATTAATGAAACAAGCACTCATTGAGCACCTCTGAGGCCAGTTGTGAGGCCCCGGTCGCCACAAGGATTCCAGCAGGGCCTGAGCTCTAAGCACAGCTTCCCACCCTGTGCAGGCCCAGGTCAGCATTTCTTCAACCTCACCCTTCCTACCAGCTCCCCCTCTTCCTCGCCCTCAGCACCTCCGAGTCTGTGAGTCTGCACGGCTACAGCAGCCTCCTCACCAGCCTCCCTGCCTCCAGCCTCTCCCTCAATCCATTCTCCTCACGGTTGCCAGAGTAACCTCCTAAAAGGCAGCTCTGCTTGAGGCCTCCCTTATCCAGAACCTCCCATGGCTCTCATTGCCCACAGGACAAAGCCCAAGTTTGCTGTCTTGGCATCTAAGGCCTGTGTGATCCAGACCTGAGGACCCCCTCCCAGCCGGATCTTCCACCCCCAGACTCCAACCACACAGAAAACAGACCCCATTTGCATATTCTGTTTCTTCTGCAGGGAAGGCCTTCTCTCTGTCCTTGCCTGGAAAATGCCTCCTCCCCACTCCTCAATACTCAGATCATGGGTCACCTCCTCTGAGAAACCTTCCCCGATGCTTTCTCCCTCTACGTGCCTGAGGCAAAGCCTGGAAGGATGGGGCTGAAGTTTCATTTTCATATCACTTTACATAGAACTGAGGAATGTCCAGGGTCAGCTAATAGATCTCGAGGGGTAAGCCCCTCACCCCAATACCATGTGGTTCTTGGCACACGCATCTCTTAAAGTATAATTACTAGCATGTGTCTCCTACTTGAGGCTGGGATCCCCCTAGGCATCTCCATGTGCCCTATGCCAACTCAGGGTTGGCCTGGGAGCCACCATGGGATGTCCAGGGGTCAGAACAAGGGGCCAGGGGGAGGGGAAGGAGCCAGGAGGCCAAGCAGGCTAGGGGCACACACTTGCCACCCCCATTCCTGTCCTTAGCAGACTTTTACATGGTACTTCCTCTAATGCAGGCACAGTTTAGCACTTGACAAGCTTTAACCATTTTAAACCTCACAACATCCCTTTAGCACTGCTATCATCCGCATTTCACAGGCAAGAAAACCAAGGCACGAGAAATTGAGCCACACACCTAGGCTCTCAAGGGGAAGAGGCTTTGACCGCAGGTAGACTGGCTTGAGTCTGGGTTCCAACCCACTTCCTGTCTGCACACCCCCTCGCCCCCCGTTCCCCCCCACCCTGCCAGCACTCACCCGTCTCCCATGTGACAAATTCCTCTGAAGGGATTTCATGTTAGGAAAGACCACAGCTCTCTAAATGAAAGCCCTTGCTTTCTATCCAGACCTGCTGTCAGCCGTGTCGCTTTCCCTTTGCAACTAGGCTGCTGGGAAGCTCACACCAAACTCGAAATGGAACTCATTAACATCCTTAGCCCAGATGCCTGAGAGCATTAGCTTTGCTTTCACCTTCCCTGGGCTGTTAATCTTTTACCCTCATTTTTAGCGTGCTGTATCTTTGCCCTTTACTTTCAGACACCTAACGTTCCTTAAGACTAGATGAGTCATAATGAATAAATGAATGTATATGAGGCTCACCTCAGAGCGAGGTGAGGACACACGGAGGGGAGGGAGGAGGGGAGCCATCAGTAGTCAGGACAGTGCGGGAGGGGGAGCCTGGGGCTGCAGAATTCCAAGGAGGATGAAAGATGCACCCTCTGGGGTCCTGACCCATCTCCCTTCCACTCACCAATGGGGGGGGCAGGGGGGGGAGGCTTTCCTAATTTCCCAGGGTTCCCAACTAGGTCAGGGTCTCATGCTGTCCCCTCCTGGAATGCCATATCTGTCACCTTTCCATCCACATCACCACCTTCTCCTACCAAGCCACCCTACAAGGTCAAGCTCAAAGTGACCTTGACGCCTTCCCTGATTCCCCAGTGTGGGGGCCTCTCCCCACACTGCCCTGAGGCCTCTGTCTTCCCCCCCTCCCCCAGGCTGGTGACTCCTGAGGGCAGAACATGGGTCCCCAGCGGCCAGCCCAGGGCCGGGTACACAGCAGGCATGGGCGAGCACTTGGCAAATCAGGAAGAAACAGGTAGAGGCGACCCGGCCCACCTCTCACAGCCCCTAGCTCACATATGCTTCCCTGGAGGCGGGACTCTGCCCTGGCTCCTGGCAGGTCTGGAGAGAAGGGAAGTCAGGGCCCATGCCCCCCCAGGGCCCCAAAGAGGGGCCAAAGGAGCGGCTCTTACCTGGGGCAGAGCTTGCACCACAGTGTCCAGTAGCGCCCGCATCCCTGTGGCCATCTTTAGCAGCTTCAGCACTGTGGGCGACACCCAGCATAGCCCCTCAGCCTGGGCCAGTGGGCAACAGGCGTGTGCACATGTGTACACGTGTGTGAATGCAGGAGCGTGAGAAAGTGGAGGAGCGTGAAATTAAGGATGACAGCTCTGGAATGCCGCTCTACAAGCACGTGGGTGCAGCTGAACTGGGGGCGGGTTGTGCACAAAAACATGGGTGCCCAAGGTGCAGGTATCAGTGTAAACGTCCAAGAGAAGGAGGGCAGGCACAGCAGGAATGGAGGGATAGTAAGTGTGTGAGTGAGCATGTAATTCACCGTGATGGGGCCACAATGACCAACACGTGAGTGCCCCTGGGGTCTCTCCCTTCCCCTCTGGCTGGAGAGCGCCCCAGTGTTACTGCTGAGTTTCTCCACCACTCCCCTCAGCACCTCGGAAACTGGGGGCAACAGGCAGGGCAGGTGGAAGGGTGAGCACTGAGGCAGGAGGTTTTCGAAAGAAGTATGAGGGCAGCCTTGGGGTGAAAGGGAGGCTTCTGGGAGAAGAAAGAGGATTTCAAGGACAGTGCGCCCCAGATGGCGTTGGAGAAATGCCAGTGAGGACCCAGTGTCTTCCCAGCTGCACAGGGCTCCTTTCAACCCAACGTGAGACTAGACTGCACAGGTCAGCATGTTATATGCGGGCGGGGGGGGGGGGGTGGTGGTGCAGGTGCAGGGTGTAGTACAGAGCCGTGGGGATGAGGGCGTGTGTGTGCGCGCATGTGTGCACACGGGGTGGGGGCCGAGTGTGTGTCAGGTATGGGCTCCTGCTGACTCCTGTACCCCTCCCTCGCTGAGCAGAAGCCCCATCCTGCCCCGCACCCCGCCCCTGCCTGTCCCCACCCCGCGGCCCCGCCCGCCCCTCACCCCGGGCGATGCGCAGGACCCGCATGATGCGGATGATGGTGGGGTTGATGGGCAGCGCCGCGTTGATCTCAATCTCCTCCAGCGTGATGCCCATGACCGACAGCAGCACGATGGCCAGGTCCAGCTGGTTCCACCTGTGCGGCCGGGCAGGGGAGGGCAGGGGTGAGAAGCAGGGTGAGAGGCACTTGAGGCTAGATACACCCCAGCTGGGAGGAACTTCCCAGCTCTCCCACTCTCCTGCCATGGCCCATGGGGATCCCTAACAGCCCCTCCAGACCCCCATGATTCCAGCTCCCTCTCTGTCCCCCACAGCCTCTGCTCCCTCAAGCAAGAGGCTGACTAGGCTAAACAAACATCTCTGGCCTCTGCAGGGAAGGAAGAATGGGCTCTGACTCCTAGGTCTGAATCTTGAGCCAAGTGCTCCCCCTGTATGGCCTTAGGCTACTCCGTCAACCTCTCTGAGCCCCATTTGTTCCCTCTGAAAAGAAGGACTAGCACAAAGTATGCCCCGCTCTGCCTGTGGGGTGTGGAGGACCCACAAGAGATGAGCTGAGGAGGGCTTGGAAGAATGCCCTGCACCGATCAGACTTGTAGGCAGCACCTGGGGTCCCTGGCCATCAATGCCCAGACACTTATTGGTTCCCCCCCTCCAGCTATTCCAGGCTTCCCCAGGGGTCAGGACTGCTTCCCCATTCTGCAGCCCACTCTTTGCTGCCCCAGCCCAGCTGCTCACCGGTCCTTGAAGAAGCGCCTCAGACCAAATGCCACCAGCTTCAGCACAGCCTCCAGCACAAAGACAGTGGTGAACATGTAGTTGCAGTATTTGAGGGCTGTCTCCAGAGACTGCAGGGGTGGCAAAGAGAAGCATGATCCAGGCCCCGTGACCTGTCCCTCACCACACTCCATCAGAAAATCTCTGCCTTTTAAGCGGAGAATTTACTCCATTCACATTTAATGCAATGATTTACATATCTGCTTTTATTCTTCTCACCTTATTCAATGTGCACTGTTTATCTTACATTGCTGTTTTCTTTTCCTTATTTCTGCTGGTCTGGTCCAACTGCCGCTCTATGGAGGCAGTATGGGGTAATGGTTAAGGGTTGTGGTTAAGAACCAGACTGCCTATATTTGAATCCAGACTCAGCACTTACTCTTTGTTCACTGTGTAACCTTGGCGAGTCACTTGACCTCTGTGGGACTTAGTTTTCAGATCTATGAATTAGGGATGTTAGTATCACCCACCTCAGAAAGTTGGGTGCTTTTTAATAAAAATTAAATGAGGTAATAGTCCAAGACCAGACAGAATAAATACTTGGCAAATGCAAACTATTATTATCCCATTTCTGCATGTTAATTTAGAAGTTCTACAATTACTAATCTGTTTCTCTGCACTCATAATATTCCACTCCTACCATTAAAAATAAGACACTAATTCCTCATCTGGGGGCTCTGCTCTCCCCTCCTTCCCCCACTCCAGTAAGTCTTTAAAAAGACTTGCCCCTACACACCCCTCATGTGTCCCTCACGCACACTGCCGGCAACCAGCTGGGAACTGGTCACCTCTCCTACCCCAGTGTTTGCCCCCAACGGTCCTGCCCCTCCCCCAGGCTCCATACGCTCAGCTGTTGAGGAGCCAGGTGGCAAATCAAAGTTCCAGTCCTGCCTGCACTCACTGGATGAGTAACCTGGGCAGCATAGTTTACATCTCTCAGCCTCATTTCCAAAATCTGGAAAAAGCCCCCATGCACACCTTAGGGTTGCTGGGAGGATTAGAGAGTTAATATCTGTAGCGTGCCCTGCAAAGAGTCACACTGAACACACTACAGCTACTGTCACTCATGTTCAAGGCTGGGCCCAAACGTCACCCCCCACCACCACCCCGCTCACCAGGACCTTTCCCTCTCACTTATCTGTCCTACCAGGCCCTGAGCTTCCTGAGCATAGGACCCCGTGTGGGGATGGCTCAGACCCAGTGATGGGGCCTTGCTGAGGACCCAACCCCACCAGGTGACCTTAGGCCAGGGGCCTGGCCAGGGCTCACCGTGGGCTGATTGTAGTGCTCCAGGGACATGGTGACCACATTGAGGCAGATGATGAAGGTGATGAAGATGTCCAGGTAGTGGCTGGTGCACATGGAGTGGATGAGCAGCCGGGTGGGACAGTAGGTGGCATAGTAGGGCAGCCGCTGGGCCTCTGCAGGGGGCACCGGGGTTGGGGGGCCAGACCACAGAGGGTTAGGGCCGAGGTGGGGGCAGAGCACATGGAGGGAGAGGTTGAGGGGGAGGGAGGCAGCAAGTGGTAGAGATGCCCGTCCACCCCAGGCCTTGGGAGAGTTAGGCCTCCTCCACCCAGTCAGGGTGCCTTGAGGAAAAGGGGTAGGATGTGAGGGAGGGTGGCAAAGAGGGACACTGATCCTACTCATCTACCCCAAACGTGCCCATGCTGGGGGGCCGGGTCTGCTGGGGGCAGGATAGGGTGTCCCATGGCTCAGCACTGGGCATCCAGGCTCTGCCTGGACTGAGCTGCAGGGCCTCATTCAGGTGGGCAGTGGGGTCACCACTGGACTCTGGGGGGACACCAATGGAGGACAGGTCAGGCCAGGCAGACGCTTCGTTCCCTTCCGGCTCCAAAGGCCCAGTGGCTGGGGTCAGGCCAGGAGGGACGAGGCAGCGGGCAGAGGAGCCCGGGACCGGGGCCCCGCCCCCGCGTCACCCACTCACTTCTCCGCTTCTTCTCCAGGCGCCGCAGCCGCTTCTCCTCGCGCCGCCGTGCCTCCTCGGCCTCCTGGTGCTGCCGGCACTTGTGGAAGTTCTCCACCACGACGCCCACGAACATGTTGAGCACGAAGAAGCTGACGATGAGCAGGAAGGAGATGAAGTAGAGCAGCATCCAGGGGTTGTGGTTGGGCACGGGCTGCGGGGACCAGACGGGGCTGAGGGAGGCTGGCCGGGCACCGGGGGGCCCACCGCGGGGGGCACTCCACCTCCCCGAGCCTCCGTGCAGTGGGGGCACCGACAGCAGCTGCCTGGGCAACTGGGAGATTTGAAGGAGGCAGAGGTAGGACGTGCCCACCCGGCCTGGCACAAGGACGGTGCTCAGCAAAGAGAGCCCTCCCCTTCCCTGCCATCTTTCTTCTCCCTCCCATCCACCACCTATCCATCCCCCATCCAGTCATTCATCCATCCACTGATCATCCACCCATTTATCTGCCCACCCACCTACCCATCCATCCACTCGTTCATCCACCTACCCATCCATCCACTCGTTCATCCACCTACCCATCCATCCACTCGTTCATCCACCTACCCATCCATCCACTCGTTCATCCACCTACCCATCCATCCACTCGTTCATCCACCCACCCATCCATCCACTCGTTCATCCATCTACCCAGCCATCCACTTATTCATCCCTCCACTCATCATCCATCCATGTATCCAACCATCCAACCACTTATTCATCATCTAGAAACAAGGCAGGAAACAAAGCAGCCAGCAGAGGAGAGAGCATAACCCTCATGGAGTCCGTGTGTGTGTGTGTGTGTGTGTGTGTGTGTGTATTGGTGGGGATGGCAGGCAGGAGTGTACAGACTAAGAAGTGAAGGAGGATGTCTCCACGTGTTCTATTCCCCCAACATCCCCAACCCCCACCTCAACCTCCAGCTCTAGAGGGTAAGGCCCAGGAAGCCAAGAGCCCCAAGTCACTTACAGGCCTAGGGATTACCCCAGCCCCGATTCCTTCACTGAGTGGGCCCCGTCGTGACCTAGAGCAACTCCTTGCTCCTTCTCCCAATGACCCCCGCAGCCAGGACACCTTCGACCCTGGACAGTCATGTGTCTTGCCTAAAGTCCCAGCCTAGCTCCAGAGGGGACCCCACTCTCAGGGGGATCTTGGGAGCAAGGGCTCAGGCCTCCTCTCTGGCCCAGCCTCCTCCCTGACCCCTTCTACCCCCCCACTCCCAAATCCATCCTTACCCAGGAGCTCCCAAGAAGCTCCCGCAAGCTCACCTCACCGCAACCCCTTCACTGACTCCCACTGCCCTCAGCTATGCTCCAGCCCTGGCTGCACACGCAGGTCTTCCTGACCTTCCTGCCCTTCTTACCTCCTCCACCCACCTCCTGCTACTCTCTTTCCACTCCTACCCCCGGGCCTGGCCTCACGACTCCCTAAGTATGTCACTCTCCTGTCCAGGCCTGTGCCTGCTGTGCCCTCAGCGGCTCAGCCCTGGCCTCCTCCTACACCCACTTCTCCACCCACGGGCTCTAAAGCCCTCTTGGCAGAGCCAGTTCACAGTGCCCTCCTTGCAGAGAGCAGATTTGTGGAAGCAAACAGAGCGGTGACTTACACCAGCCAGGGACTGGCCCTAATGGGGAAGGGTGCAGGCCAGGACGGGGAGGGGCGGGCTGTGGCTGACCGTGGGAGACACCAGCTTCAGACCACCCGCTTCAGACACCATGTCCCTCCCCTCTGCCCAGGCCAGACCCGGCCCAGCCACGCCCACCTGCTGGTCCACAGCAACGGCATCCAGTCCATTGTACATGATGTTCACCCAGCCATCCTTGGAGGCCAGCACAAAGAGGGACATCAGCGCCTGGAAGATAGGAGAGGAAAGGGTACAGGGGCGACGGGCACAGGCAGCTCAGGCTGCATCTACCTCCTCCGTAGCTCTGGGAGGCAGAGGGACCAAGAGGCCTTCCCCAAGCCCAGGGCAGAGCTGTGTCCTCAACCGACAAACATTTTCTGAGGACGCACTGTGTGCCTTCCATATGCCCTGCAGGCACTGCTGCAAGAGAATGAGCACTTGGTCGGGGGAACTCTTCAGAGGCAGCCAGCTGGGGGCTGTCATCTGGGACACCACCCAGATGGACAAGCCTGGCAGGCCCCCAGGACAGGGGACCAAGGGCAAGGCAGGGACTGGGCAGGGGCCTGCCTGCCAACTAGGGTGGGGAACAGAGGAGATGGGCAATGGGAGAAGAAACCCACTCTGCGCCAAGGCCTTGATGCACTTTAATCTCTGCCACAGCCTGTGTGGTAGCCTGTAACATGCCCATTTTACAGGCAAGGAAACTGAGGCTCAGAGAGGCCACACCTAGCGTAAGTGGCAGAGTCATGATGCACACCAGGTCTGGCGGACTCCAGAATGCCTGTCGGGGTCCCCTGGGTGGTGGGTGGGGACCAGGAACCAAGTGCCACTAAAGCACGTACTAAATGCCAGGCACCTGCTGGACACTAAGCCTCATGCTACCTGTGAAGTGAGTTCCACCCCTACCTGTTCTGTACAAAAGGAAATCAAGGCATGGAGAGCAGGACTGGAGCCTGGTCTGTAATCCCAGGGCTGTTGCCACCCAAGAGCTGTCACCCCCACCACCCGGGAATGGGTCAGGTCAAGAGCAGAAGGGGGTGCTCACCTGGCCCAGATTGTCGAAGTTGTACTTGTGATGGACCCAGCGGTAGTTGGCGGCCACGCAGTCGGAGCGGTTGGTGATGTTGCGGGTGTCTACGCCCAGACAGTGGTAGAACTTGCCCTTGAAGAGCTGGGGGTAGGGACACAGGGTTAGTGACCAGTGCCTCCAGGGGATGGGGGTCAGGTGCAAATCAGAAGAGGGACCCGCCCCTCAGGGGGCACTTCCTCTGTGCACAGCCTGAGCCAACCACTCCAACCCACCGTCTCTCTGAGTCCCCCAGTCCCCCAGCGTGAGGCAGGCCTCTGCGCATCTCATCTCACAGGGGAGGAAGCTGAGACCCAGGGGTGTGAGGTAATGTTCCCAAAGTGATTTGAGGTTTAGGAAGTGGCAGGGCCAAGGCCCACACCCTGGCCTGTCTGATTCCCAGCCCTTCCACAGACCCCAGAGATCAGACCCCAGTACCACACTGGGGATTTGGGCAGGGACTCCATGTGAGACAGTTGCCTGTGTGTTCCTAAGGAAGAAAGTCAGAGAGAAGTAAAGGGACCCTCTCTAGGGACCCAAGCCCTCTCCGTGTCAGCTGCCTGGAAGGGGCAGGGCCACTGTCCACACAGGGTCCACACAAAGCCCCTCTTGCCCAGGTAGCTGCGCTGTGAATCTCTCAGCAACCCCAAAGGACACCGGTGTGCGGGGTTCCTCCAAAGATACAGCCACAAACACAGGACCAGGTGGGGAGCCTGGGGGCCTCAGCACAGCGCTCAGACCCTCAAGAAATAGGGTTTCAGCAGCAGCTCAGACCGTAGAGGGCCCAGGTCATCCTGGCCACCCTCCAACACACAGTCTATGATCTGCCCCACTCCTCCCTGTCTAGCCCTGAGGCCCCATCCTATATCTGGGCTGGGCTCCAAACCAAAATCTGAGCCAGCTCAAGGCCCTGCCTGGGTCAGAGACCCTCCATGGCCCCTACCCCAGAGGAGCCAAGCCCCAACTTTTTAGCTGCCACTCCAGGTCTCCCCCACTCAGCCCAGCTTATCTCTCCATGCCAGCTGTAGCTCCCAGGGCTCTCTCCCCACACATGCCCTGCTTGGTCCCACCTCCCCACACGTGCCCAGCCGCCCCGACACACCTTCCCCCGACCGTGACCTGCCCAAACCACCTGTCCTTCAAGGGCCAGTGCCAAGGCCACCTCCTTCAGGCTGTTTTCCCCACTGTCCCCAGCCCAGCCCTGTGTTCCTGCCTACCCTGGACCCCTGAGATCCCATTTACCCAGCCTGCCTTGTGCTCAGCCCCTTTGGGCCGTGTCCATCTCCCTCCCTGGACTGGGGGTTCACTGCTGGCAGGCACCATGACTGCTCCACCAGGGCCACCCAGCACAAGGTCCAGAGAGTTAGGCGGGAGTGTGGAGCCTCTTCCCTGACCACCGAGCCCACCCCACCGCCTGCCCCACCTGAGTGCCCCTCACCTGCACCCCCAGGATACCGAAGATGACGAAGAAGGCACAGCAGATGAGGACGATGTTGCCAATGGGCTTGAGGGAGGAGATGAGCGTCTCCACCACCAGCTTCAGGCCGGGTGCCCGGCTGATGACACTGCAGGCAGGGAGGGGCCGAGGGTCCCCTTAGCCGTCAGCCGGGCCTGGTGACAGCCCCTACGTGGCCCCAAGTCACCAGAGCAGAGGCCCCCAGCCCCCAGATCTATATGCATAGCAAGGCACTATGCTTTCACCCCAACCCCTTGGGATCCACACCTCACCCTCCTCTAGGTACTAGAGGTCCAGAGATGGCAGTGAGCCAGCCAAGGACACCCAGAGAGTGGCCAGCAGCCCTGGGGGCCACCTTCAGGCCCTGCCTTCCAGCCCCTGCTCCAGGCTCCTCCTCCAGCAGCAGGGCCGACAGGCACAAGGCTGGCCCTGCTCAGCTGGTGCTTGGCACACGCTACAGAGGCCAGAATGGGCGCCAAGCGCTCGCGTGAGGGGTGCACGTGGACCCCGGGGGCTTCCCTGACAGTGCAGCGCTCCCCCATCCGCGAGCGCCAGGGCCCTCACCGCAGGGGTCGTAGGGTGCGCAGGAGCCGCAGGACCCGGAGGACCCCCAGGATCTTGGCTCCCCCGGCCGAGGCCAGCGACACCACGATGTCGATGAGTGACACAAAGACAAGGAAGCCGTCCAGCACATTCCAGCTGCTGCGCAGGTACGCCTGCTCCCCGAAGTACAGGCCCAGCGAGACCACCTGAGGGAGGGGCGATGGGCGGGGTCAGCCAGACTCCGCGAGAGGGCGGAGCGAGGCCTGGCGAGGGGCGGAGTCGGGGGCGGGGGCGGGAGTGGGCACGTGCCCTGCCGCCCCCTGCGAAGGCGAGCTATAGGTCTCCCGCTACCCAGGGAGCCACTCCCTGAAGCACCCTGGTTCCCTTCTCCCCGCACATGTGGTTAACCCAATTCGAAGCCACATGCTCTGGAAAACATCCTAGACAGAACTCTTCCGCTGTGTCCCACACCTACACCAGGTACCGCCGTGGCACTGGAAATGGGCTGTGAGCTCCTGCAGAGGGGGCACGACGTGGACAGCACCACCCCTTCCCCTGCCCCAGGAACCCAGCGCAGGGACTGGCACCACGCGGGGGTGGGCCTCCAAGGCCACCTGTGGAATGCTGCCGAGGGGCAGGTGAGTGACAAGCTGGGGGGGTGGGGGGGCCTGGGCCAGGGCCTGGGGACAGAGGGGAGGAGAGGTTCCAGGTGAAAGCAGGTACCTTCAGTGTCATCTCGCCCACAAAGATGGCTGTGAAGATGTAGTTGGACACAGTGAGAAAGATGCGTTCCTGAAAGAGCCGGGAGATGCCATGGGTTCAGGGGGTCCCAGAACTGGTCAGCCTCTGCCTTCAGCCAAGGGGCACCCAGGAGAGGTTGCCACTTCACAGTCCGAGGAGGCGGCCCCCTCTCCAGAGGCAAGCTCCCCGCCACACCTCCCTCCATGGCATCTAGTCTTGCTGAGATCTCCAGCCTCCTGAGCCCAGCATGCTGTCCCCCAGCAGGCCCTGGTGGCCTGTCCCTGTGCCTCATCCTCTGCACCTCCTGAAGGCCCCAGGCACTCACTGTGCTGCCAGCCTCAATCTGGGGCCGCTCCAGGGCAATGGTGATGCAGTTGAGGAAGATGAAGGCCAGGACAACATAGTCGAAGAGCTTGTGGGCGATGATTGTCTGACACAGGACCCGGAAACTGGGCAGGGTGGGCAGGGGCCATGGGAGCGTGGGTTAGCCCCTCACCCTGGCCAGCAGGAAGGCAGAAGGCCCAGGTGCACATGGGGACCGGGATGGCCTAAAGGAAGCTGACCCTTCTCTTCTGGCCACACAACAGGTGGTGGCTTTAGGTCTCTGCTCAGGATGCCCCCCTGAAGGATGCTCCACTGACCACAGTGCAAGCTCCTGGCACCACAGGATGAAGGGCACCCACCTAGCCCTGGCACTCACAGCTTTCCAAACACTGGCCCGAATCCCTGAGCCTTGTCCTCCAGCCACGTGGGACGTTGCCAGATACCCTCAGCTTCTGCCCTCAGGCCTTCCCTCAGGCTGCTTCTTCCACCTGGACCAGCCTCCACCTCTTCACAACCCCTTCTTCATCTACAGAATGCTGTCTGCCTCCAAAACCCAGCACAAAGGCCTCCTCCTCCAGGAAGTCTTTGGATGCCCCCCTCCAGATGGAAGCAACCCAGGTTACCCACAGATTTGTCTGATCTGGTGCCCAGCACAGGGATGGCCTAGAGTGGTGGAGATGCCCAGGAAAGCCCCGACTGGACCCCCTCCCTCCTCTACAGACCCCTCTCTCCCCTGCAGACCCTCCACAGAGCCGGGAGGGTCCTCTGGGGTATGGGGGACAACCCCCCCCCCCCCCCAGCCAATGGCCCTGCTTGGCTTGGCAGAAATCTCTCCCTCCCAGACATGTCAACCCCCTACTCTAACCCTATCCCAAGCCTGGCCCTGCCCACCTGTTCTCAGGGGAGAAGAGGTAGACAGACCAGTCCTCACGGACTTCGCACCAGTTAGGCTTGTAGACGTCAATCATCTTGCGGACGCGGAAGCACAGAGTCTGGCAAGGGGAGGACAGGGTGCAGAGGGGTCAGCGCTGCCCAGAGCTGCTCATCTCCACCCACCCTGGCCATCTAGCAAAGTGCGGCCACCGGATGACTTCCGAACTCTCCCAGCAAGACCAGAAACCTCGCCCCACCCAGGGCAGACAGGGAGGGCTTCTCTCCCAGGGGCGGGCCCAGCACAGAGGTGGACAGTTCCGGCCCCGCCCCCGGTTCACCCATCTGAAGCCCTCTCCCCATGGCCAGGCCCCCCCTCCCCCAGCCTTAGGTTGGGCCTCTGTCGGGCCCTCCCACTTCAGCGCCGTCCCTGGACCCCGCGCCCTTCCGTCCCAGGTGACCTCCTCGTGGTCCCCTCCGCGGCCCCTAGAGCCCCGCGCACTCACGTAGTCCATCTCCTCCTCGTCCTCCCCGCGATCCCGGCGGTCGTCCATCTTGGTGAAGACGTCCTTGGCGATGCTGGGCATCCTGCCATTGCAGTCCTCGTGCCCGGGGGCCGGGCCCGCCGCCCTCCAGGCCGCCCGGGGGTGGGTGCCCACGGCGGGCACCAGCTCGGCCAGGTCCACCGAATCTCTGGTGTCAAGGGACAGCGTCCGGCGGTGGTGGCGGTGACGGTGCGCCGGGTGGGGGCCATGATGCGCGTGGTGGGCGTGCGGGGCGTGCAGGGGCACGCCCCGCGGCGGCCCCTCGTCCCGGGCACCCTCGCAGGTGCGGGAGCCGCCACTGCGCTCCGCCGAGAGCAGGGACTCGTGCTCCGCAGATGGCAGCTTGTGCTTCAGGCTGTTCCAGCTGGAGCGGCGGCTGGCCCAGGCCCCGCTGCGGCCCCACGGCCCGTAGTAGGAGCTCCGAGAGCTGGACTGGGAGGAAGCCCGGGGCTCCGGTCAGCGCCACCACACACACCCACGGCTGTGGCTGAAGGGAGTGTGCACACCCGCTGAGGCCCGAAGAGGGTCGCCCACCTGGCCAGCGGGTGACAGAATGGGCTACACCCAAGGAGTCCTCGCCCTGCTCTGCCTCTCACTCCATCCACATCTACAGACACATGGACACCTCCACCATGTGGCTGTGTCCCTCCTGCCACCTCCCTTCTCTTGATAAAGATGCAGCAAGTTAGGGCATCTTCCCATTTTACAGGAAAGGAAACTGAGGCTCAGAGAAAGGCTGTAACTTGGTCATAGTTACAAAGTTTGGCAGTGGCAGAGGCAGATTCAAGCTCAGGTCTGCCCGACCCCAAGGCCCAGCTTTTTACCCCACACATTGCTGCTAAGACAAAACCCAACTCTCTACACCAGACCCGCTGGCATTTTTCATTCATTCATTCACTCATTCCTTGTTGCCCGGTCCTGCTCTGTCCCTGGGCACCCAGGAATGCAACAGACAAGGTCCCTGCCTGGTTCTGGCTGGACAGTCAGGTGCCCTAAGCCTAGGTACCAGTCTGAGGCCGGACTGGCAGACACTTCTTCTCAGGGTCCCTGAGCACACACCCAGCAGGGAGCAGCCATCTGGAGCACCCCACGAGGACTCACCAGGGAGCGCTGGTCATAGCTTATCCTCCCCAGTGACATGACACTGCTCTTGCGGGAGCCCAGGGCCATTAGCACAGGGTCTGGCTGCAGCGAGAGGCGGGGGGCAGATGCTGCAGCCCCAGTGGGGCCCAGATGTCCACCCAGCGGGAGATTGGGGTCCAGGTGCCCATTGGGGGTCATGGGGATTGGGCAGAGCTTGGGATCTGGAGGGTGCAGATAGAGACAGAGGGAGGGGCAGACAGGAGGACAGAACAAGAGCAAAAGAAGCCATGAGACAAAGAAACAGACAGGGACGGTAACCAAACGAAGAGTTTTTCTGGAGAGAACACCTCCACCAGGAAGTCCTCCTGGTTGGACCCCATCACATATGCCTCCTCTCTGCCCCATCTGCAAGGCTCTCAGCTTTATTTTTGGATGAGTGGATCCCTTGCCTTCTGTGTTCAGGGCCAGCTCTGAGCTTCACCCAGCATGGGAACTTGCTCCCGTGCCCACTGCGGGAAGAAGGCAGAGCCTGTCCAGTCCGCTTACTGAGAAAGACACAGCACGGGATGGGGAAGTCTCTTCCAAGCTGCCCAGTGGTGTTAAACAGAACCCAGTCATCCTGAGGCCCAAGGTACTTCCCAACAGGCCACACTGTGTGGAGGAGTGAGGGTGGCCTGCAGCCACTCCTGTGGCTAGAATTCAGGAGAGCCATGGATGTCACTGCCCTTTTGGAGGTTTAGTAGTTCTTTCAATTATAAATGTAAACAATAAACTGTAGAGAATTAGCAGTTCCGGGGTCTTGGCTTGAGGGGAAACCAGATGCTGTGTCCTCTGCCCACCCAGATCTCTGCGGAAGAGCCCTGGCCTCCCAGGTGATGGGTAGAGGTCCATTTACCTCCGCTGCCATCCAGGCCCTCCTGGAGCTTGTCAAACACCTCCATGTTGGATGAGCTCTGGTCCTCATCCGAGTAGGAGCGATTGGCGTCACCCTGGGAGACCGTTCCTCACATTGGAACGAAAGTCAGCTTAGCCCTTCCCTCCCTCCTGAATTTTTCAATGGGTGTTTTCACACACACACACGCACACACCCCATTTTACAGATGGGGAAACTGAGACTCAGATAAGGGAAGTGAAAGGCTAACAGGCACCTAGGCCACAAATCCACATCTGCCTGATTGTAAGTGTCTCCAACGCCTCAGAAAATGGAGGAGGCAGGATCCAGAATCCCAGATCTTGGGGACCTAGATCTAGAGCCCAGATCCTAGATCTTGGGGACGTAGGCCTCTCCATCTAAGGACCCCTGGGGGAGAGGCAGGCATCCTAGATGCAGCCTCCATTTGCACACTTCCTGTGATGGGAAGCTCACCGCCTCACCGGCAACCCCCTCCTCTGGACACCTGTTGTCTGCTAGAT
This sequence comes from Hippopotamus amphibius kiboko, assembly GCF_030028045.1. Taxonomy (NCBI): domain Eukaryota; kingdom Metazoa; phylum Chordata; class Mammalia; order Artiodactyla; family Hippopotamidae; genus Hippopotamus; species Hippopotamus amphibius. The sequence goes on from NC_080192.1 coordinate 8,912,946, forward strand.
GTTTGAATCAAAGTCCTTCTCCATCCAGACACCCCCCTACCCAGTCTCGTGCAGGCCCCAAAGGGGTGCTTCCTCCACCAGGGCCACAATCACCTCCGCCTGGAAGCCCTCCACCAGGATGGCCACCAGCAGGTTGAAGAGCACGTAGTTGCCGAAGGTCATGAGGGCCACGAAGTAGAGGGAGGCCCAGGGGGAGGTGGAGGCCATGCCATTGTAGAGGACGACGTTCCAGTCCTCCTGGGTGAGGATCTGTGGGGGGAGGGGGACCACAGCTCAGTCCCTGGGTATCCCAGGCCCCAGCCCAGCCCACCAGATGCCCCAGCCACAGGCACACCGCAGCCCACACGCACCTACAGCATCCTCTCACACACACTCTGGCACACCCAGGGGCCTCGCACATCGTGGCCTTGGCTGGGAGCAGAGCCGCAGACCCGCATACACGCAGATGCACGCACGCCTTGCTCTTCCTGCTGCCCGGCCTGCCCACAACCTCAAGGCCCGTGTCACACACTCCTGCCCTGACACTCGCTCCCCACTGACTGGTGCTCCCTCCTGGCTGCTCCCCATCCCCATCCTCTCAGCCCCCTATCCCATCACCCGGGGCCCAAGCCCACCCTGCCTCCTCACCTCGTTCCTTCCGCCCCCACCACACCTGTGTGTACACCCCCACTCAACCACAGTCACCGTACACATGAGGAAACAGCCTCAGGGAAGAATCCTAACCCCAAAGTCTCCGGGCAGGCGTGGAGGGGCGGGGATGGGCACCGGGCAGCCAGTCTCACTCCCAGAGCTGGTGCTGCACCAGCCTGGCCACTGGAGGCCGGGGTTGAGGGGCCCCCTTGTCAGCCCACTGCTCTTCCCTGGACTCTCTGAGGCTGGGGGCACCGCCAAAAAGCGATCCTGGGAGAAACCTCTTCCCGGACACACACAGGCACATGCCGGGGCCCACCTGGAACACCGTGACGATGGCCCACAGCAGGGAGTCGAAGTTCTTCCTGTCGGGGACCGTGTCTCCCGTGTCCGTGCGGAGGCTGAATTTGCAGCCAAAGATGTGCATCCCGAGGATGCTGGGGGAGGGGCAGAGGTGGCTCGGGGGGCTCACACACACCGAGCTTTCTGCCCACCCACCTTGTCTCATTCTCGGAACAACCCACTAAGATGGGAGGGGCCCGTGTGAGTCCCCTTTCCACAGCTGTGACACTGGGGCGCAGAGGGGCGGGGCTCGCCCGGAACCATGGGGGATTACGTGATGGTGCCAGGATTCATACCCAGGCCCGGGGTGCTGCCCAGAGAAGCTCAGCCAGCCACACTGCCCCGGGCTCCCGGCCACGGCCTGGCAGGGCCCGCAGGTGTGGCCGCGGGGTGGGGGGCTCACCTGAAGATGAAGATGAAGAGCATGAGCAGCATGCAGAAGGTGGCCACGTTGTCCATGGTCTTCATGAGCACCACCAGCTGTCGCCGCAGCGCCGGCATGAAGCGCACCAGCTTGAGCACCCGCAGCAGCCGGAAGGTCCGCAGCACCGACAGCCCGCCGTCCGCCTGTCCCACGATCTCCCAGATGCTGCGGCCCGGCCGGGACGGGAGAGAGGCGGGAAGGGTCAGCGGGAGGCCAGGAGGAGACCAGGGCAGCGGAAGCAGGAGAGGCCGGGTGGGTGGAGAAACGGACAGCTTCCATCATCCACTCATTCATCCAACGGGTATTGTTTCACAGGGCGCCGCGTCTCGCCACGCCCTAAATCCGGGGCTCTGAACCTGGATTCCGCGGACCACCCCCCTCAAGTCTATGGCCCAGGAACATCACTGACCTCTTTTTGAGATTTAACATTCTTTTGATTATGAATGTCGACAACAAACAGCAGAGAATTAGCAGGTCTCACGACCTTGTGGCCCATCGAAATCACTGATACTTTTCTATCACATGACGGCCCACACAGATGTTTCCAGATATTAGGCACGCTCATCCTTTCTTGGGAATGATGGCAGCCATGGACCCACTGCTAGATCTTGCTATTTAATAAGTTAATCCAGAAGCACATATCTTGCTAAATCACAAATTTTCAGATATTTTGATAACTGTGTTTCAGCGTAATTAGCTTCCTTTGATTTTATGCACGTCATGTACTGGCTGGGGTCAGTGCATTAAATTCCCCTCCCGCCCCGCTTTGTTTCCAGGCCCACAGGCTGGGGTGGGGGTGAGGCAGACGGTCGGCACCTGATGATGACAATGATGCTGTCGAAGATGTTGTAGGGGTTGCGCAGGTAGTCGAAGAGCCCGAAGGCGGCCAGCTTCAGCAGCATCTCCAGGGCAAACATGCTGGTGAAGACCACGTTGCAGATTTCCAGGATGTTGGTCAGCTCCTCGGGCTGTGGGGGTGTCGGGGCAGGGGACGGGGACCCGGTCAGGCCAGAGGGCAGCCGTGGATCCCCCACTCTGGACACCCATCAGATCTAGGACCCCTGCGGAGGCCTGGCTCTGCCGCCCTGGCTCCATGACCTGCAGGTCAGTGTCCTTGCCGGAGCTCTGCCCTCCCCCTGCACTTGGCCTCAAGAATCTTACAGCTCTGCATCATCTCTGCTGTCCTGAGAGGTCTCCTGAGATGGGACCCCACGGGGCTGACCTTCCACAAATTTGGCAATGGTGCTGGTACTGCACACTGAGGGCTACATTATGATACCCATTCTACAGATAAGGAACCTAAGGCTCAGAAGCCAGCCAGAGATTACACGGCTAGACACAGAGCAACACAAGAAGGCAAAGCAGTGGCTGCTGAGACTCCCTGTTTGCCCACAACCCTAACCCATGTTGGGAGCACGTGCAGGACCCACTCTGTGAACTCCATGCATCCTGTCACTTGGTCCCTCACAAGAGCCCGTTATGCAGATGAGGAAACAGGTTCAGAGAAGGCCTGTCCCCTGCCTGAGGCTGCACCGCTATTAAGGAGGCAGAGCCAGGATTTGAACCCAGGCAGCCGGGCTCCGCGGCTCCACCCTCAACCCCGGCCTGTGCAGGCCTGCCCGGCCTTCTCCGCCCCCCTTCCTTAGCAATGGCCATCTCAGGACTGTGGGTGGCTGGAGACCACCTGCCCTGTGAAGGGAGGACAGAGACCACGCAGCTACTGTGTGCCACCACGGCTCTCAATCCACCCGAGCCCCTGCTCAGGGGTGCTTGCTTCACCCGCTTCTCGGAGGAGGACACGAAGGCCCAGAGAGGTTGACGGTCAGAGTCACCAGCCTCTCAGAGGGAGCCTAGCTCCCCTGGCGGCAGACCCTCCTTCTGCCCCTAGAGCTGTTCACCTGCTGGTTACGAGCAGCAGGAGACAGCCCTGCAAGTGGGACCACTGAGGAACCCCAGTGTATGAAACAGGCCACCCTAACCGCCCCGACTGGGGGCGGGGTTCCAGGTCCCCCCCTCAACAGCCCAGGCTTCAGTTTCCTCATCCACAAAATGAAGGGGTGGAGTGAGATGAAGGCCACACAAGGCTGCAGCCCCTTCTCTCCCCGCCCCTCCCCCGGCCCCAGCCCCACCAGGACTGGTGAAGTGTCTGCTCTCTGCTCACCACTGAGCCGGGTTCTTCCCACTGAGTCACAGAGAAGGGAAGAACCATTTGTTAGGCCTGAACATGTGCCCGTGCGGAGCTCGACCCCAACACAACTACTGATGCCTCAGTCAACCTGTGAGGCCACTGTTAGCATCTCCATTTTACAGGTGAGGAAACTGAGGCTCAGAGACGGGAACGGCCTTGCGCAGAGCCACCTGGCAAGGCTGTGGCAGAGCCACCAAGTTAGACTCCAAACTGCTCTCCCAGTACATCCATCCATCTCGCCCCCAAACATCCATCCGTCATCCACTCGTCCATCGCTGCATGCACCCCACAGGTCTCCCGAGCATCCGTCAGGGGCTGGGCTTGTGCTACCCAGGGTGGGCAGGGGTGAACGAATCAGGACACCCTCCCTTCCCTTGAGAAGTGCAGGCTCCGCTGGCAAAGCCCAGCACGCAAGTTAACAAACCAGTCGGCAGGTGATAGAAACAGAGGGAAGTTGAGGGTGGTTTGGGGGAACAGGGACAGTGGAGGTGGGAGCAGCTTCCTGCAGGAAGTGACATCTCAGCAAGACCTTAAGCCCGAGAGGGGGAGCAGGTGACAGGGAGAAGAGAAGATGTCCAGGCAGAGGGACCAGCCTGAACGAGGGCTGGGAGGCGGCAGAGCTCCCAGCATCAGCACTGCCCACCCAAGCCCAGCCCCCCACCCCTCAACCGAGCAACAGGGCCTCAGGGGCCTGACTCTGATTCCACTTGGGTCAAAAGGAGAAGAGGAAAAATAACAACCCAACCCTCTGCTTCCTGCTTGCTGTCTGGGAAATCTAATAAAACTGCCAGGTCCTCTCAAGGCCAGATAAAAGAAGGCACCATTTCCATCTGTAATTACAGTTGACTCACAAAATGGTCCCAAAAGGGGAGTGGGACCCCGAGAGAGGTCCCCAGTGGGGGAGTGGCTGGGGCCTGGCATCCCTGGCTGAGCCAGGGCCCAGATGCTGCCCAGAGCCACGAATTTCCCAGCCCGCCAAAACAGAGATGAAAGATGTAGATGCTGACGGTCCATAATGGCGGTCACCCTACTCCGGGCCACACGCGCTGCACACACACGCCCGCCCACCCACAACTGATGCAGAGCCCGCCGCTCTGCTCTCCCCGAAAGGTCACCCACTCGGTCCCCTCCTCCCTCGCAACAGCTGTTTCTCTAGTCAAGTGCACACCTGTGCATCTTTTTCTAATGGACCATCCATCACTCCTGTGAGCATTTTTCTGGGAGAGAGACAGCGAGCGGGAGAGAGACAGATAGACAAATATAGACACAGTGAGTGAGAGACCAAGGGGGGAGCTATGTGGAGAGGGACAGGGCAGCCACAAGCGAGATGGACAGAGAAAGACTCTAAAGAGAGACAGACAGGCAGACAAATATAGACCCGGGGAGTGAGAAGCAAATGCAGGGTGGTGGAAAGACGAGACAGAGAGAGAAAAACAGAGATAAACACATAATGAAGGACCAAGACCATGACACTGTGTGAGTCAGAGACAGAGCCAGAAAGTGAGAGAAGGCAGGCTGACAGACAGACAGACAGACAGACAGACAGGCAGAGACTGCAGAGAGGTGGCTGGAGGTGGCAAAGACCCACCCAGTGTAAGAGGAGGTGCGGAAGGGCAGAAAAACCAGGTCACACCAGGGGCAGGAGGATAGAGGGCCAGTGAGGAGGGGCTGCAACCTGGAGGTGAGGCCAGAAGCAGAGGGAGACAGGCAGGGGCAGGGCCAGCTCATCCCTGGCGGACACCAGGCTTGGGAAGCCCGGCTGCCCAGCCTCTGGCCATTTCTGCAGGAGCAGCTAAGGGACCAGCTGGGCATGGGTCTCTAAGCTGCCCCCAGGAACCCCACAAGCCCAGCATCATCCCCATGATAATGGCAGCTGGTGTTAAAGCATCTCCCATGTGCCAGGCGGTGCTAAGCACTTTCCATGAATTATCCCATCTAAGCTCAAACATGACCCTATGGTATCCCCATTTTACAGCCAGAAAACCTGAGGCTCAGAGAGGAGAAGTGACTGCCCCTGGCCACAGCCAGGCAGTGGTAGCACCAGATCTCTAACCCAGGTCTCTTCCCTCTGGCCCGCCCCACCTCCCCATGGCCCAGGTGCCTTCACCTGCACTACTTTTCTGGCTTGAGGCTCCAGCTCAGCACAGACATGTCACTGCCCTGCTTACAAGCCTTCCACGACTCCCCACTCTCCTAAGGATAAAGCCAGTCTCAAGACCCTTCATGAATGGACAGCCACCAGTCTCCTGGGCTGTCTGCCCTGCCCCATGTACACATCCTCCTTGAGGGCTCAGGCACTTTTGTGGGAATGCCTATGCTCCGGGTGCCTGTATCTGTCTGTCCCTCCTCTGTCTAATGAATCCCAATCCACCTTCAGGATCCATCTCCAGTGCCACCACCTCCAGGAAGCCTTCCCCAACTGCAGCTCATGCTGGTGTCTCTCTGCCCTAAGCCCTCACAGAGCTGGAATGTCAGGCACTAAGCCACTCCATCTTCCTCTTCCTAGAGTCACCCCAGATCTGGGTTGGCAGTGGCTTGATGGGCTGCTGAAAGAGGATAAAGCCTGCTTTGACCCATCCACTGACTTAGAGGCCTTGGATGCTGTCCCTTGGGAGCTGGAGTCAGTGGACATGCCCCAGCTGGGGTCAGTCCTGCCCCACGGAGACTCCCCTGCCCTGCTACCCATTCAGCCTGATCCTCTTTTTGTTGTCCGATATGGTGACCATCCTCTGGTTCCAGGACAGCCTTGTCCGGCTCGGGAGGAGTGATGGGCCTGGACGGGCAAGTGCTGGGCGAGAGAGGGGCTGAGACAGGCTACTCCCATGAGAGGTGCCTCCCTACCCACCTCCGGTCGGCTTTCTGGAATTTCCCATTCAAGCTCAGCATCTCAGAGCCCAGCGCTGACAGCTACTCACCACTTCACGCTGGGCAAGCCAGTCCACCTTTCTGAGCTTCAGTTTCCCCATCTGCCCACTGGGGACAAGACACTCACCCTGCCTGCCCTGGGGGCTACCGAGAGGATTACACTGCGAAAAGATGTGACAGCAGGTGATGACGGAGGAACCTGGCTGCCCAGGCCGACCCCACCCACCTGCCTGTCTTGTGGCCTCAGTCACGGACGGTCCTGGGCCCACTCCCCTCCAGGGCTATGCAGGGTGGGGGTCAGACTTCAGCACCATCTGACCGCCTCATGGGTCACCCATAGGCCCTTGGCTGGCTGACCCCTGCCTTCCCCTGTCATCTCCTCCCAGGCCAGTCCCTGCAAGGAGTATCTGTGGCTGCAAGGAACCTGGTGTCACCTCTTGTGATTCTGGCAGCAGTGACCACTAAAGGCCACGGTCACCCACAATCTCACCTCTCATTTGAGCATCTGTGACCACAGAGGCAGGGGTGGCCCCACTTCACAGATGGAGTAGAAAAGTGATGCCAAGGCTCTGTCCTGCCCTCACCACCTGCCTCCCCACGCACACCCCCATCCGGTGGCCACACCAAGCTCCCTGCTGGCAGGGTGTGCAGCGGGGGCGCCCAGGATGTGGTCACCTCCCCCACAGGAGAGGGGCTGCACCCGCCTCTCCTCCCCGCCCCCCTTCCTCGCCCTGCCCCCTGGCAGCCCTGGGCCACCTCTCTTTGCAGGCGCCATCTCAGACGGGGCTGCTCAAAATAACTTCGGGGGCGGATGCTTCCTGCCAGCAGCAGAGTCTGGGAGTGAGGGGTGTGGAGCAGAATGACCGGCCCCCCATAAGCGGGCCCTGCGCAGAGCTCAGCCAAACAATGGCTGCCACTTGGAGACGCTTTAAAGAGAATATTTTTAAAATTCTCCCTCCCGCTCACTTTTTCCCTAATTACTAATTTTTTGAGGCTCCAGACGGCAGCTGGTAAACTTACCCCGCGGATGGTGGTGTGAGGCTCCAACAAGAGTCACAAATCTTTCCTAACTAGTGGGCACCTACTATGCGCCAGGCTTCTTCATGCATTTAAACCCCACCCCGCGACTGTGGGAGGAGAGGTCCATGTGCCCATTTCCAGATGGAGACACTGGCTGAAAGAGGCCAAGGGACTTGCTCAAGGCCACCCTGCCGGTCAACAGCAGAACCAGGGACGGAGCCCAGACCTGGGGTGGTGGATTGCAGCTCTCTGGCGGTGGCCTTCAGAGTGTGGGCAGGGGTGTGTTAATACCTGCTTTCAGGACGGCTGTGAGGACTCAATACACCAGGCTGGCTCGGGGCCTGGCACTTAGTAGGTGCCAGGGAGCCGATCCCTGTGACGGAAAGGGCATGAAGTTAGGGCACCTGCTCATGGGTGAGGAGGCCAGCGAGGAGCCTGTGAAGGGGTGGAGCCTGGCCAGTGAGGGCAACCCAGTGGGGGAACCAAGGGGGGCCTGCAGTGCCAGAGAGAAGAGGCTCCCCCATCTGGAGGCTAGGACGTGTGCCCAAAAGGATGTGGCAGAAGCAGTGAGGGGGCACAGGCCAGGCAGGGAGACCCTGAGGAAGCCCGGGTAGAGACCATGGCCTGGCCCAAGGCTGGGGCTGCAGGGAGAGAGAGAAGCTGCACCCAGAGAACTGAGCCGCCCCGGCCACCGTGTTGCCTCGTACGGATGGCTGAGAAGGCAGGAACCAGTAGTACACTGGCAAACGGGCCTCTGAAAAATAGCCCTGATTTGCATCGTATGTCAATTCCCATGGTGTCAATACTCCCACCATGGCCAATTTCAAGCTACTAACTGTAAGGCTGGGTCTGCAAAATCCTTGAGTATGAGAAAATTGGCTCTTGCAAGCTGGTTCCACAAGCCACTGGCAGGGACGGTGCTCAGGTCCTGGTGTAGCAGGACTGGGCCAGGCACCTTTGGTGTTGCCTCACCCAGAAGCTAGAGCCAGCACCCCAGCAGCGCAGGTTCCCTGTGGGGCCTTCCCCGGGGATGCTGGGCTGGGCAAAGGCCAGGAGGCTGCACCCTAGGCGAGGGGGTCCAGGCTGCCTGTCTCACCAGCTTTACCCCACAGAAAGCCTCCCCAGCCCTCCCCAGAGACACTTTTAATTAAGCCGGAATGGCTGGCAAACAGGCAGCTCCGAGCAGAGCGTGGCAGCAGCCCCAGGGGCCGCATTTAAGTAAATTGAATGGAGCGTGTGCCTGGTGAGCTGATGAAGAGGGAAATGAGAGTGTGGCCCACCACGGGGCACAGTGGGCGGGTGGGCGGGCAGGCAGGGGCCCCGTAGAAAGAGGGCCAAGGGGAAGCCAAGGGGGCGTCGAAACCCTAAACTCTGCGGCGGTGTCAGTCTTGCCACACAAAGGCGTGGGTTCAAATTCGGTCCCTGACTGGCTGCGGGACCTTGGGCTAGTGGCATCCCCTCCCTGGGCCTCAGGGTCACCACCAGCCAGAGGGAGTGCCTCATGGGGGTGGGGTGCAGGTTAAGGGAGGGACCCCATCTAGCGGCTGGGGGACAGTGGGAGCCAGAAAAGGATGTTTTTCCAAACGGATCCAGGGCTGGACTTGTCCAGGCTGCCACCCTCGGTGTGACCTATGGGTTAGGGACATCTGTGCTAACCCCCCACAGCCCTCCATCCCGTATTCCCACAAATACCCTCTTGTACACATCTTCCCTGTACTCCTGCCACCTCCCAGGAGCCATCCTCTCCCCCATGCGCTCACCCCCCTCGGGGACCCTTTCTCCGAACTCATCTCCCCTCTGACCCCCCAGCAGTACCCCTGATGGCCCAAAGGGCCTGGGCACACCATTCAACTCAGCCAACACCCTCCCTGCGCCCCACGCACTCAGAACTGAAAACAGAAGAAACCACAGGTTTGGCCAAGAAGGGAGACGGGGGTATAGCTTTTGCAGGGGCAACCCCAGGGGCCCCTCAGTGCCCTGGAGCTGTGGTGAGGGGGGAGTCAGTGCAGGGGTGTCAGGGACAGGAGGATGACCATCCTGCTGAAGGTATTGATATGTCATGGGTGGAGGCGCCTTGAATGTTAGTGGCAAGGAAAGTCTGCATTTGGTGCCAAGAGCAAAGGGGGCTGTGGAAGTCTGGGGGCAGGGGAGCTCTCAGCCGCAGGAAAGATCACTCCAGCTGTTCTGGAGAGAAAAAACAGGAGGGCTCACGTGGAGAGGTGATGAATGGAAGTTAGGATCCGGCAGGGGCTGGCGGGGGATGGGCTTGCGTGACCTGGTGTCCACGCTGAGAGGCTCAGAGGGAAAGGAACCGCATCCCCCTGTTCTTGCCCCAAGTGGCCATTCGGTCACGCATTCACCCTGAGCCCCGTCTCCTCTGTGCCTGGCCCTGGGCCGGGCACTGAGGTCACGTGGCTGAATTGGGACCCAGGTCAGGGGAGACAGACACACAGCGGGTGTTTGACAGGCCCGGGCACGCACGTGCCAGCCGCCCCGTACCCCCGCCCCGCACTGGCCTGCTGGTGGTGCTCGATGCCCATGCTGACGGTGTTGACCAGGATGGCCATCATGATGCCCCGGTTGAAGTACTTGCTGTCCACGATGCCCCGCAGCTTGGCTCGCGTCTCCCGCCACACATCTCCGCACAGCCGGGCCGCCCCGTCCGCCTGCCCCTCCTCGTCCTCCTTCCCCAGCTCCGAGGAGGCCCCGTCCTCACTGCTCCGGGTCCCGTCCCCGCCAGCCTCATCCTCGCCGCCGCCCGAGCCCCCGGAGCCCGAGCCCTCCTGGCCCGAGTCGCTGCTGCCCAGGCCCGACAGCCGCCGGCCCGACTCGTGCTGGCAGCGGGGGCAGCTGGCGGCGTCGGAGGACAGCGTGGCAGAGATGGGCTGCACCAGCGTGTGGGGCGCCGGGTCCTGGGGGCTGTGTCGGGGGCACAGCTCTGGAAAGCAAGCAGAGGTTGGGGTCGGTGCCTCGGGTCCCACAGGAGGAAGCCCCCACCCTCCCTAGGCCCGGCCTAACCTGGGTCACCACCCGTGTGTGTGGGGGGGGGGGGGGTGAGCCCGCAGGGTCTGCCTGGAACCCGCCAGCCCCGCCTGGAGGCCGAGTGGCTGCTGGTTCCTGAGGACACGGTTTCACCCTCTGGGCATTTTTGGCCCCTGATGAAAAGCAGGGGCCAGGAGCACCCACCCCGCAGGGCCGTGGGGCGGATTCTCTTGGTTAATACACGGGATGAGCCCAGAACAGTGTCCTCGCTCCGTCACTTCCTGGCCCGCGGCCTCGGGTCAGTCACCGAGAGACCCTCCAGGAACCCCAGCCCGTCCCCACCATCCTGCTTCACGGAGCTTGGAGAAAGGCTGACAAAGGTAGGTGTGGGGGGCAGACATCCTTCAGAGGAAGCCAAGGTGACCTGGCGTTCCTCAATTCTCCTGCCCGCGTGGGGGGCCTAGCGCCAGGGGAAAAGGGGGCGGGGCAAGCCCCCACTCTGGAAGCACCATCCCCCACCCCCGACTTCCCTCTGCACAGCTGAGTCAGAGTTGGCCCTGGGGAGCGGTCAGCAGGGCCCCACACAGAGGGAGGGTCAGGAGGTGTCATCCCCAGCGCTGCCCCGGGGAGAGTGTGAGAAGCTGGGCCAGACTTGAACCCAAGGTCTGTGATCTGTGAACCATTTCAAAGAGGTGTCAGAGAGGCTCTTTCTGGGTGGTTTGGCTCCTTCTTTATATTTGTCTATGTTTTCCTAGAATAAACATGTTTTGCTTGTGTAGCAATAATAATAATAAAACAATAATGTTAAAGGAAAGAAAAACCTGTAACGTCCACCCTTCACTTCCACACTTGCTTCCACACATCTCCCTACGTCTGGACAAGGCTCTCTGACTCATTCACCCTCCAGACCGGCAGGGTGGCCAGAAGGCCAGTGGGCCCACCTCAGTATCTGCGGTCACGGCAAAGCCCTTTCCAGCCCAACTTACATGGGGCTGGGCACCCCGACACTTGTTTCCCAAGGAAGGGAGATGGGGGAAGCACGGAGGCGCAGGGCAGGGGGCGCGACCGCCCTCCAGAAGCCTGTCTAGGGCTTCTCTCCACCAAATTTCCCTGGAGAGGGTGGTGGGCGGCGACAGGAAGCCCCGAACAGTAAACACCCCGCCCCCTGCGTCATCTAGGAACACGGGGTGCCAGCCTCACCCAGACCCCAGCTCCCCCGTCCACGTGCTGGGCCAGCCCACGGGCCACCTGGAGCCTCCTCCAAGACCATGCCTGGACGGCTGGCGCCCAGGGACGGGTGGGCGGTAGCTCTGAGGATGAATTCTTTGCCTCCGAGTATCTCAGAATCCCAGAACGCGAGAGATGCAGGAGCAGGGCCTGGGGGTGGCTGACACCCACAGCACACAGCCTCATCCTCACTCCCCGGCGGGGAGACGGAGGCCTGCAGCGGGGCCGGGCGGGCCACGGTCACAGCTGAGCCTGCTCTGGGGTACCGTCCTGATGCCGACTGACTTCCTCACGGGCACCAACTGGGGGCAGGACTGGGCCTGGGGTGGGGCCCACCTCCTGTGGTGCCTTTGCCCCCTCCTACGGGAGTGGTTCACAACCCCCTGGATGTGGGTTCAGCAGAGCCTGTAACTCTGACATCCCCGATGCTGAGCTTTAGTCACTGACACACTGTGTGACCTTCAGTGACTCCCTTCATCCCTTTGGACCTTAGTTTTCCCATCTGAACACGGGGGCTAATATGACTCTGCTTCCTTCTCAGGACTGTTTTCTAGAACAGATGAGAAAAAGAATGGAGAATGCTTTTTAAGCCTATGCTGCTAACTCTCTGGAACCGTCTACCGTCAAGCAGGAGAAATGGCCCCAAGGCAGGAGCAGATCACAGTGTGCGCGCGTCCCCAGCATGCCCCACCTCTGCAGGGCTGGTCAAAGCCCTTTTATTCCAGGTGCCCAGCACCGCTGCTCAGGTGTGCGAGCCAGCAGGCAGGTGGCCACAGGAACTCATGGTGGGGCAGGGAGGATGGGGGCGCCAACAGGCTGTAGTGGCAGAGGGATGTTACAGCTTCACGAGACTAAGGTCGGACAATTGTTCCTTCCTTCAAGCGTGGCTCCCAGGGCAGAGCCTGAGTCCGTGTGCGCACATGGGGTCAGAAGGGAATTCCTCCAGCGTGGGGCTGGGTCCCCCAAGCCCAGGGCTAGCCCAGGCCAGGCACCAGCACGTGGTCGGGAAAGGGGGGCAGGGAACCGAGAGGTGTGGACTGGAGCTGCCAGGGGAAGACCCGGGTTCTGAACTTGCTGAACACCTCTGCTTGTGCTGGGAGATAGGCCATGTTTGCCAACAGTGCTGTTTCTGAGTCCCCAGCTGGAGGGGCGCCCTAGCGGCCAGGGGAGGCAGGGCCACTTACTGTAGTGCCTGGGCTCCTTGGCGTGGGGCCCGGGCTTGGTGGAGCCGGGCGTCCCCGGGGCCTGGCGCCGGCTCTGCAGGGCCTGGTAGAGGCCCAGGGCCCGGCGCTTGGCCTTGCGCAGGATGTGGCAGACGTACTGGAAGATCTCCTCGTAGCAGTCGCCAGGCTCGGCGTAGCTGGCCACCGTGCTGGAGGACAGGTAACGCTGCCGCTGCTCCAGCATCAGCCGGTGCTCCCGCTGCTTGGTCTCCGAGAACTGGGTCGCTATGACAACGAGGCACAGGTTGATCATGAAGAAGGAGCCCACCTGTGACCAACGGGAGGAGAGGACAGGGACAGGGACAGGGGGACGGTAGGGGTGAGAGGAGGTGAGGGCAGGGGGTGGGAGGGTGCGAGAGAGAGACAGAGAGGTGGAGAGAGAGAGATGCGGAGACGGTAATGGAGACGGCGGGACAGAGGCAGGGCGAGATGCAGAGGGATACAGAGGCAGAGAGGAAGACCGGAGCAGGGGCAGGGGCCGATCCCAGACACAGAACAGGGAAAGAGACAGCCAGAGACACGGGTGCAGAGAGACGAGGGCAAGGAGAGACACCAAGGGAGAGTGAGCCAGGCTCAGAGAGGACAGAGACGGAGGGTGTGGGGGGCACAAGTGACGGGGGTAGGTGGAGATGGGGAGAGGGAGGAGGGGAGGGTGGAGGGCCCAGAGAGACGGAGAGGCACGGGCACAGATAGGGACAGGAAAAGATCGCTGAGGCCTTACTCTGGGAGGAGGCCGGCGCCCGGGACAGCGGTGGCCCAGGCAGCTCCCCAGGCCCCCCCGAGGCCCGCTTCTAAGCCCACTCCCCTCGGGTCCCCAGGCCCTGGCCACGGCTGCCCTCCCAGCTGGGACACCAGCGCTGAGGCCGGGGAGGGAGGCACAGCCCTCCGTCAGGCTACCCGGGCCCTGAGTCCCACCCCAGCCCAGCCCTCACGGGGGCCCCTGCCTGGACTTTGGCTCCAGCTGGGCCTCCAAAAAAGAAAAGAGAAGTTTCCCTCAGAAAGGGTTTAGTTGTGAGGCTTTGTCTGTGCTTGCATGGGGTGGTGGGGACGGGCTGCCCGGCTGGTGCTAGGGATTGTGCCACCTCAAGTCCCAGGGCCCAGCTCCAGGGGTCTCCGGAGGCAGAAGGGCCCCAGTTGCCGGAGGCAGGCTCCTCTCAGGCACGTGCGAAGCCTTTGAACAGACTCAGCTGCAGACGCGCGCCTGCCAGCGGGAGCGGGTGGTGTGTGTCGCCCTCCTCCAGGCTGCCCGCCAGAAGCTCCCTGCAGCCCGCGGCCCCGGTCACGGCTTCCCCTTCCCTGCTCTCCCCTGCAGGAGGGGCTGGGGAGCTGGGGTTTGGTGGGGAGGGGATGTGGGGGTAGGGGGCCTTCCTGGCCCAGAGGACTCTGGGAAAATCCCCTGCCTCTAAAGGAAGAAGGTGCGTCACTCATCTGCTCTCTCCGCATTTCCTGGTGACCCGCTCTGCAGGCCTATGTGAGGGCCACGGGCCCTGCCCGCTGGGAGCTCACACCTGGCAGCCTCTACCCAGCCTGCCTCTGCGGCTCCTGTCCCTGGGTGACCAGGCGGCTCCCTGTCCCCTCTGGACCTCCATTTCCCCATCAAAAACAGAAGGCTGGGACAAGCTTAGGACTTCTCCAATCAGAAGGAGCACGGGGGACCTGAGTCCGAAGGCTGAGGACCCCTCACCGGCTGTGTGGCCCAGGCCAGGCACCTCACCTCTCTGGGGCTCAAGGTCAACACCTGAGAAATAGGCACATGACCCTGGGTGGCCAGGGCTGTGAGGGTAAAAGGACAGCTTGGTCACTCAGGCTCTGCTCGCCAGACCTTTCCCAGCACCTGGAAAACTCAACCTCCCGCCTGCACCCTTTCTCCTGTGACAGGGCCACCTGGGGCCCAATAATGGCAGCAGGGTACATTTATGGAGCACGTACTGTGTGCCAGCGGCGATGTAGGCTGCAGGCTCGGTCTCCTCTAACCCTCCCCAGGGCCTGTGAGCCACGTGCCCTCACGGTTCCCTGCCTCACTGTGAGCTTGGGGAGCTAAGGGGCCTGCCCAGGGTCACGCTGGGGGTTACCAACCCCAGACTCCACCCCTAACTCCATCAGAAGCAGATGAAGCGTCCTCCAGCCTCTCTCTGGAACTCCCGCCTCCTCTCGCACCCCCAGTGGTTCACAGTCCTCCCACTGCAGGATTCTGTCTGGCGTCAGGGTCTCTGGGAGGCACCCCCTGCCCAGAAGGCTCTTCCTCTGGCTCTTCCCCCTCCAGCCTTTAGGGCTCAATTCTGCCATCACCTCCTCCAGGAAGCCTCTCACTTCCCCCATCCCTTCTCCAAGCTGGGGGAGAGTCTCCTGTGGGCTCCCTCAGCCTTTTGGGCTTCCTTCTGTGATGGCTCCTAAGATGTGGTCTGGTCCCTGTCTGCTGTAGCCCATCTTCCCCCAAGAGACTGAGCCCCGGGAGGGCTGGGCAGGGCTGGCTTACTGCTCAGCACCCAGCACTCGGCCCAGGGTGTGGAGCAGTGCCGGGTTCTCCGAATGTGCTGGGGAACCAACAAGCTAGTGGCTGGACAGTGATGCTAAACGAGGCCTGGGTGCCCTTCCTTCTACCTGGGGTGTCTCCTCACAGGTCCAAGGCCCCAGCACCCCCAGGAAGGCATCGAAGCTAAGCCAACAGCGGGTAAGTCTCCGGTCAGCTTGTCCTGAACCCCCAGGTCAGAGTCCCAGCAGCCCAGGATGGGGTGCTGTCCCGGAGCCCCAAGCGTGTCCTCTCCCACCGCCAGGAAGCCAGAGAACCCAGCCCTGCAGCAGCAGGGAGCCAGCAGCGACTCTCCCAGCAGTGAATCACCTTGACATCTGGGGACTGTGCTGTGGCTGAGGCTGCAGTCAGGCATAAGGTGGATGAGTTTGGCGGTGGGGGCTGCCAGAGAGGGGGCCCTCTCTCGGGGTGGAGAGAGCTCCCCTTCATCTCCAGGACTCCCCCACAAGGCAGAGCTGCCCGAGAGGTGGGAGTCCCTCCAAGAATTTCAGGGAGCTCCACCAGCTCACAACCAGGCTCAGTCTCCCCTGCAGACCCTGCCCGGGAAGCAGCCCCAGGCTTCCGTTTCACAGAATCTCATCTTCCCGCCCCAGGAAACGAGGGAGGTGCCAGAGCCCTTGAGACGCTTCCATCCTGGGGCTGCATCCCTGCTGTGGCCATAAAAGAATGTCTTCCCAGAGACTACGAGGCAGAGAAACACGAGCAGGAGCGGCGGGTGGACTTAAATGCCCAGAAATGAGAAATGAAGGCAATGGGAAGTGATGGAAGCCTCCCGCCACCGCCCCCAACGAGCTCCCTCAATCATCCGCGGCTCGGCTGCATTTAAAAACTGCCCCTCCTGCTCTCTGCCACCCAGCTCTCCGGGCTCTGAGGGGCACCTGGGGGACTCCTAAAGACTCCCTGGTCCCCTGGGCCACGGGTCCTCAAGCTTGCCCAGTGAACCCCAGCTCCCTGACACTTACTATGATAAGCAGGATGAAATAGATGAAGTTGTAGAAGGAGTGAGCGTCCATCACATAGTACATGATCTCCACCCAGCCTTCCAGAGTGATCACCTGCAGCAGGGCAGAGCAGAGAGGGGAGAGCCTGAGATGGCTGAGCCTCCGGAAAGGCGGGCAGCAAAGGGAGTGTCCCCAGCAGAGGCCCCACTGTGTGCCGTGACACTCTACACACGTTCTCCCTCGTACTTCTCCCAGGGGCTCCCCCAGGCAGTCATTCTCATTCCCAACACGCAGCTGAGGAAATGAGTTTCAGAGAGGTTAGGACACCTGCCCAGTGTCACACAGCCAGGATCGAGTGCACCAGGGACTTAACCTGGTCCCTCTCGCTCCAGAGCCCCCCACCTTCCAGTCTCCCATACCAAGGCGGGAGGACGAGAAGCAGGGGGTCCTGGGCCCAGCTCCAGCTCGCCCCTCAGGACACTTTCTGAGCCTCAGCTGCTTCTTCAGTACGTGGGATTAACAGAGCCCGCCTGGAAGGGCTGGCGCGCAGCTCAGCTGAGCCCGGGAGTGTGGTTGTGATGAGCTTGGTGTGACTCTGTCCCCCATACACTTTCCCATAGAGGAAAGCAGAGGAGCCTTGGGCGGTCCTCCCCAGCACCGCGGTCTTGTTCGCTTCTGGCAAAGGCACAGAATAGGAGACCTCTCAGGGCCAGAAGGTCTCCAAACGCAGCTGCTGGGCGGTGATCACATCACACCCTGCAGCTCTGAATTCTGTGATCCTGCTGTTCAGCCACCACCTTCTGTCCCTGCCCCATCCTTCCTTCTGGCGACAGCAGGAGGCAACCTTGACCGGGCAATCACTTCACGCTGGGCTCTGCTCACGTCATCTGGTTTATTCTTCTCAACCACTCAAGGTGGGGAAAGCTGTTATTACCCCCATTTTAGAGACAAGAAAACTGAGGCACAGAGACATCAGGCAATACACCCGAGGGCCTACTGCCCTTTCTTCAGACCTCACTCGCTCTGTCTGTAACATGGGCATGACAATGCCTGTTGCGCCAACAGGTCGGGCAGGTTTCAACGACACGGTTGGCAAATGCCTAGCACAGAGCCCCACCTGCCAGGTACAGCTGCTCACCCCACCCCTCCCCACCCCCAGCCTCCAGGGCCCAGCATGGGGTCCGGTGCCAGCCCCCAGGGCCTCACCTGGAAGATGACGATCCAGGCGTAGCCGATGTTGTCAAAGTTGATGGCGCCCTTGTGGGGATTGGCGCTGCCCGTGCGGCACACATTGTAGTAGCGGTTCCAGTTGACGCAGAGCCCGCTGGCGTTGAGGTCCTGGCGCCCCGCCCCGAAGTCATAGACATCGTCCTTGGACAGGCAGCACTCGCGGCCCTGCTCCTTGAGCGGGGGGATCTCGTGGCAACCCATGATGCCATTGTCCCCCGACAGGGAGCAGATGAAGGGCATCTCGTCGTCCTCCTCCGGCTGGTAGTAGGGGGGCAGGGCCACATCCCCTTGTCTGTCCACAGGTGATGGTGGGGAAAGAGGAGAAGGGGAGGGGTCACTGCCTCCCAGCATGGCAAGACTGGCCCAACAGGCCGTCATCGCCTCTAGGCCTTTGCACACGCTATTCCCCCTTCCTGGGACACCCTTCCCCACCTCTGCCGTGGTCACAAAAACTCCCACCTACCCACGGGGGGCAGTTCCAGGGTGGTCCCCCTGGCCCAGGAAGCCTTCCCTGGGGGGGCCTCAGGGAAGACTGGGCCCTGCACTCACCCCCATTATTTCTCTTGGGGAAAAGGCACCCAACTCCCCCTGGGAGGCAAGGATTGGGTCTCAGCATCCCTAGTTACCCGCACACTGTTTGGTCAGAGCAGAGTAGGTGCTCAATGCACAAATGCTAAATTTTACTGATTCAACAGAAGAAGGTAAGATACCTTCCTGCCCCACCCTCTCCCATCTATGTGACCTTGGGCTGTTCACTTCCCCTCTCTGGACTTCAGTTTCTTCATCTGTAAAACAGAGATGACAATCCCTGTTCTGCCCATCCTGGAGGGCTAATCTTTGATTCACTGCAATCCCAATGGAAATTCCAACATGTTTTTGTCTAGGAAATCTGGCTAGATGGTTCTAGGATTTATATGAATGGCAGAATCGTCAAGACAACTTTTTAAAAGAATAAAGATGAGTGGAGCGCAGCCCTACGAGAGATCAAAGTGCTCTACAACTATGATGTTAATACAGGGTGGCATTGCAACAGGAACAGAAAGTTTCATGGAACACCACAGAACACAAGGACAAACCCAGGTACAAAAGAGAATTTTAGTATATTATAGAGAAACCTTCTCAGATCCACGGGGAATGGAAGGACTAGTCAGTAGATGGTGTGAAGACGTCTGCTATCCATTTGGAAAATAATAAAGTTAGATCCTTACCTCATACCATATACAGGTCTTGAAGACATGGTAACAAAAGGAAAAAAGAATGTCTATTTATCTCATCATTAATTGCTTATGTTGACTGCACATTGAAAATAATATTTTGGATGTGTTAGGTTAAGTAAAATATATCATAAAATTGAAAATAATAAACTTCTGGTGGATTAAAAAGCATAAATGCAACAAAAATAACCACAAAAACATTACAAGAAAATATGAAATATTTTTGTTAACTCAGGATAGGTAAGGCCTTCTTGTTTAAGACACATAAAACCCAAAATCTGTAAAGGAAAAGGTTGACAAGATTGATCATATACAAAATTTCTATGAGACAAACGACAGTAAACAAAGCAAAAAGACACACAACAGATTGGGATGAAGCAGAGGTAGGCAGAGTTTTTCCATAAAGGGCCAAATAGTAAGTAATTTTTTACAGACCACGTGGTCTCTGTCCCAATCATGCAACTCTGCCATTAAAACACGAAAACAATCACAGGAAACAGGTCAACAAGTGCACATGGCTGTGTTCCAATAAAACTTTATTTGCAAAAACAGGCCAGAGTTTGCCATCCCTTGGGACAAAGTAGTTGCAACATATAAAACAGATAAAAGATAACCATCTAAAGTATATTAAAATCTTCTATAACAATAAGAAAAAGAAAAAAAAATCCACTGGGAGAAAAAAGGACAAAAGACGGAAAATTCACAGAAGAAATCAAAATGGCCAACATACAGGGAAAGATGCTCACCTCACTAACAACAGGAAAATGCAAACAAAAATAACAGTGAGATCATTTTACATTCATCCGAACAGCAAACATGTCAGGGTTGATAATACTGAGTGCTGGGAAGGGTGTGTGCAGACAAACATGCTAATACACTGTTGGTGGGAGTGTAAATTGACACAACCTTTTTAGAGGGCAATTTGGCAACGTCCATTAACAATTAACATGTAGACATCCAATCAAAATACATATGGTCCCGTGACAATTTAATAACAACACTATTGCAATTCAGTGGAAAAACAACAGTCTTCTCCAACAATGGTGCTGGGACAATTGGTCAGCCACATAAAAAAATGAATCTTGACCCCTATCACATGCCATACCAAAAATTATTTGAAATGGAATATAGGCCTAAATGTGAAAGATAAAAACAAGAAAGCTTCTCAAAGAAAACACTGGAGGATAGTTCGTAACCTTGGATTAGGAAAAGATTTCTTAAACTGGATACGAAAAGCAGTACTAGGAAAATGATTGATAATCTGATCTTCATGACAACTGAGAGCTTCTGTTTATCAATCGAATGACACCATTAAGAGAGTGAAAACAGAAAAAGAACAAAAAGAAAAAAGAAAATTTTAAAATGAAAAGAAAAAATAGGAGAAATATAAAAGAACAAAAAAAATTTTTTAAGAAATAAAAAACAAAAAAATTAAAAATACCTTTAAAAAGGAAAAAAGATGAAAACAGAAAAAGAACAAAAAGAAGAAAGAAAAAAGTTTTTTAAGAAAAACAGAAAAATATATAAAGAACAAAAAGAACTTTTTATTTAAAAAGAAATAAAAAAACAAAAAAGGAAAAGGAACAAAATTTTAAAGAAAAATAACAAAATTAAAAATATATTTTTTACAGGAAAAAAAAAGAGAGCGTGAAAACAAAACTCAGACTGGAATCAAATATTTGCAATATACATATATCCACCAAAGGACTCAAATCCAGAACATAAAGGGCTGTTACAAACTTATAAGAAAAAGGAAGGCAATCCAACTTTAAAATGGCAAAAGACCACACAGACACTTCACAAGAATATACCAATGGCTGATAAACACACAGAAAGGTGCTTATCACAACTAGTCATCAGAGAAATTCAAATTAAAACCACAATAAGGCACCACTGCAGTCTCACTAGAATAGCAGAAATTAAAGGACTGACAATTCCAAAGGCTGCTAAGGATGTGAGGCAACTGGAACTCTTAGACTTTGCTAGCGAACATTTAGTGCAACCATCCTGGAAAATGGTTTGGCAAAATCTACTAAAGCCAATAAACATCTGCACTCCCTTAACCCAGGAATTCCACGCCTGGGAATTTACCCAAAAGAAGGAATGGCCACATCCACCCAAAGACATGGACAAGAATATTCATGCGTCATAGTGCCGAAGAACCAAAACCCACCCAAATCAACAGGAGAATGGAAAAACACGTAGTGGTATATTCACTCTGTGGAATCCTCACAGCAACGAAAAAGAAGGAAATACACACGCAACAACTTGGATGAACCTCACAGACATTGAGGCCAAGCATCAGACACACAAGGTAACAGCCTATATGATTCCATCTGAAGAAACCTCAGAAAGAGGCGAAGGGAATCTATGGTGACAGAGATCAGAATAGTGGCTACTTTGGGGTGAGGGGGAAGGTGACTTGGAAGGGGCAGGAGGGAGCCTTGTGGGGCTCAGTGAGTTCCTAGGGGTAGATTTACACTGGTGTACAACCCAGGTAAAAACTCACTGAGCACTTAATAGCTGTGCCTGCTACTGAATGTAATTTGTGCCTTATCCAAAAAAAGCATTTAAAAAAAGTGGACACGGGGGCATAACATACCTCTTTTTTTTTGAGCTTTGCTTTACTGTGCTTCTTACAAACTGAAGGTTTGTGGCAACTCTGCATCAAATAAATCTATTGGCACCATTTTCCAACAGCATTTGCTCAGTTCGTGTCTCTGTGTTACATTTTGGTAATTCTTGCAATATTTAAAACTTTTATTATTATTATATTATTATACTTGTTATGGTGATCTGTGATCAGTGATCTTGGTGGTTACTGTTACGACTCACCGAAGGCTCAGGTGATGGCTAGCATTTTTTGGCATATTTTTAAATTGGAGTATGTTCTTTTTTTAATACTATGGCACAATTGATAGACTACAGTATAGTGTAAACATACCACGCACTGGGAAACCAAAAAAGTCGTATGACTCGCTTTATTGTGGTGGTCTGGAAATGGACCCGCAGTGTCTCTGAGGAATGCCATACACTCTGACGAGTGATTAAGAATCTAGCCATTCATCACAAAGATCACAAGCATACACGATGCTCCCTGCAGGCTTGTATGTTAAGAGCAAAAATTTGGAAACCACGCCACGCCCATCAAGAGAAGCTGGCTCGCTGGACTGTGGTTCATTCGTGGAATAAGAAACGCTGATGTAAAACACACTCAAGCCACGCTGCCAGAGCAATTCGCATTTTTAAAACCTGTCTGGGGTGTAAACAATCATGTGTGTGCATTAATGCCTAGACAGAATCCGCAAGAGGGGACCAGATGCTTTGCAGAGGACACGAGGCCAGGGCTCAGATTCCCAGCCTTGCCACTTCCTAGCTGGGTGACATCGTCCTGATTCTGTGCTCATCAAGAACCCTCCCACTGACCATCTGGGGTCTCCCCAGGGGTTTATGTGCCTGGAGGGATGCTCTGCACATACTCCTTGGGGAGCAGTCATGGCAGGCTTTAGAGTCGGGGGAGCCGAGGTTCTAATTCTATCTCTCACTTCGCCAAGCTGGGTGCCCTGGAGCAAGATGCTCCTCTCCCAGCCTCGGTTTCCTGGTCTCCATGTGGGATCAAAAGTCAAGCATCACCTCCACCGCCCCCGTCACACAGGAGCGTGTCATCCTTGCTAACCAAGTAAACAAACCGGTCTAGAGACACCCAACAACCAAGAAAATACACTCACAAGTCAGGTAATTTCAGGCAGAGATAGTACCCCCCAAAATGAAGCAGGATAATGCGTTAGAGAGTCTGGGGGTGGGCAGTGGTGACGGAAGGCCTCCAGGAGGAGGCAACATTGGGTGTGAGCTGGGATGATGAGAAGGGGGCCACCTCTCAATGACCTAGGGAAAGATCCATGTGGGACAGAGGGGCCTGGATGTGACCTGAACCCCCAAAGCTGAGACCTCATACCTGCCTGTCTCCATCTTTGAAGGTCAGACCAGGAGAAGCAGAGTCTTCCTCTCCTCCTGCCCCAGGCCCAGCCTCAGGGCCCACCCCTTCTGAATGATGTAGGCCCCCTCCCCCTCAACAGGGCTCTTACCCACAAGAGGGTTCCCGTCTCTGGTCTGCCCAGGTACCCTACTATTCCCCCACAGCGATGGGCAGGTGAGCCAGTCCCTCCCCCAGGCTTCCCCCGGCTCTCCACTTAGCTCCACTCCCACAACCAACAGTCAGGCTGAGAGAGAGAGCCCAGCCCATGCCTGTGCAGAGTCCCCACACTCCTGCGGTCCTCAATTTCCAAGAGCAGAAACTCCACCTTCTGCTGCATCCTTGGCCCGAGCATGGGCTGGGCGAGAGCCGCCACTTGGATGAGTTTGTCGTGTGACAGGATGAATGAAAATGCTTTTCTACTTCTGTCTCCCTGGGACCTGACACAGAGTAGGAGGGCACTAATGCTTATTAGTGAAACAGAATGAAAGTACAGCCATGTCCAAACACGCATGGCATGTGCGTACACTCAAAGACGCTGCTTGTCCCTCATCACTGAGATTCTATAGATGTCACATTTCTCAGACTACTCAACCCAACTCCTCGGAGAGCCAAAGCTTGATTTCTGTTTATATAGCATTGGACACTCATCTCTCTGAGTCCTGCCCACCCCACTGCTTTTAGACACAAGTGGGCTGAATGCGAGCTGACCTTTCCCTGATGACTCAGAGTCACTGATAGGCATGTCTGTGCTGTAAGTAGAGAGCCAGGTGCCCTGTCTGCTTTTGAGGTTTTCCGTCTCTTTTTCCCTTGCTGTCATCGCTTCTGCTTGAGTCTTAACTGCCCTTTCCCCTCCTACCCGACCTCCTTCTAGTTTGTTGCTTCCACTCTCTTGGTCCCAATTCCCAATTCCCAAGTATCAATAAGTTAGGACTATGTATTAAGTAAGAGTCACTAGGAGCTGAATTAGCATCTAAGGGCCTGTCTTGGACAGGGACTCTGTGATACCAATTTTGAGATCTCAAAGGCCTTTTGTGATGATTTTGGTGTCCAGGAATTCATAAGAGACCTACCACCAACTCACCTGGGCGCATCCCTTAATTTCTCTGCACCACTGGAAATAAGGATTGGGACCAGGTGCTCAATGGGGAGGCCTTCCTAGCCCTGAAACATTCAGCCCCACTGCTGCCCCAGGTAAAGCTGGCCAGGAGCCCTGGGGCAGGGGCGCATGGGGCTGAGACCAGGGGCTGCACTCACATGGTGAAGTTCTCCTCCAGGAAGCAGCGGTTGCGCAGCAGGCCTGCCCAGAGCTGCACGCCAATGATGCCAAAGATGAAGAAGACAAAGAAGCAGAGCAGAAGGACATTCCCCAGCATGGGCAGCGTGTCCAGGAGCAGGTTCACCAGGATCCGCATACCTGGGAGAGGGAAGGGTGGAGGGATTGGCAGACAAGGGCAGAGGTCCCAGAGAGGAGAGAAGGAGAGCAGGGTTAGAGGAACAGAGAAGGGGTGGTGGGAGGAGAGGTAGGACACGGGAGCAGGGGCTCCTTACTGCCCTCAGCCTGCTCAGTGGCCACCAGACAGACCTCCTCCTTGATACCTGTCCCTCCTCCCAGAGGCATGGAAATGGCTCTGGGCCCCAGTGCACTTCCACTAGATCATGGGCGAATAAGCAGGCATTTTTGGAGCACCTTTTGTGAGCCAAGTGCTTCTCTGGGTAATGCACAAATATGATCTCCTTCAGTTTCCATGGCAACTCTGTGAGGGTGGTAATATTATCCCTTTTTTATGGAAGAGGCAACTGGAGGTTCATAGAACTGAAGCTACTTGCCCAAGGTCACACAGATAGGAAGCAGTAGTCTGGATTTAAACCAGGTGTCCTGACACCAAGGTAGCACTCTTTCCACAGCCCCCAAGTACCCAGAGGCCTAGGACTGAGGCTGGCTCATCTCCCAATGCCCAGCACGCACCCAGGATGGGCACAATAGGTGCCTAATAAATGTCCTTCATCTCCGGAGCAGTCAGTGGTCCCCTGACCATGCCAGGACACATCAGTACCAGCCAAAACCACCCTGCTGATCCACCCCACTGCATGACAGAACCAGGCAGAGCTCTCAGAGCCACCTACACAAGAACCTCAGCCAGCCGAGGGACTCAGTCCTGGCCTGATGCCAGAGGAAGAGGACTTATTCTTTCCTGAGAAATAGCTGCAACAAATGAGCCAAGCCAGAGGCGACACGAGGAGAAAATGGGGAAATGAGAGCAGATACAGACATCCCCAGGGAGGGTGACAGGGTGACCTGAAGGGGGCTTCAGGCAGACATGGGAAGGGGGTCAGAACATGTCAGTCACTTCGTGGGGAGGTCTAACATCCTGAAAGCCCACAGGTAGCAACAGAAAGCCTGTGGAAAGCACATAGCCTCTGATTTAGAGATCCTCACCCTGCTGACCTCTGGGATCTGCGGGACCTTGAACCTGTCCCTTCCCCTCTTGGAGGACAAGGCCCCTCAGCAGAGGGGCCCAAGAAGACAGCAACCACCCTACAAAGATTCTCCAGCTCAGGGGCCACACCCAACTCTCAGCAAACACGGGGGCTCCCACCCCGCAGAGAAAATGGAGAACATGCTCAGCATCTGGCCCTGCTCCACACACTTACCGCCCTTCACATCTGTCTCCCCATCCTTCCCTCCTGCCCCTCCTGCCCTGGGCTGACCCATGTACCCCCTCCATGCCTCTCTCTCCCTGTGGGCTCAGCCTCCCCACTGCGAAAAGCACCCAGCTCTCCCAAGTCTGGATAACAACATCCACTGTCACAGCTTCAATAACTGCCTGCATGTCACCCACACCCTCCTGAGTCCTCAAGAAGATCCAGCCACCCCAGTCACTGGAGAATCCACAGGAATGCAAGCCCCAGAAAGGTGGGTCACCTCTGTGGTTTTGCCCACCTCCCCGCCTTTCCCAGGCCTATGAAAACAGCACCATTCCCCCATGCCAGTCCTGTGGTTTGGGTGGGCTGACATGGAGATTACATGGCCTAGGCCTGACCAATCAGCATAGTCTGTTCCTCTAGCCTCAGTGATTGGTGCAGGATGGTCATGTGACTCCATCCAGGACCAATGAGAGTCTGCACTGAGACTTCTTCTGGAACTACAGGAAAAGAGATGCTCTCTTTCTGCAGAGGTTGCAAGCTGGGAGGAGTTAACCCTGGAGATGCTGGGGCCATCTTGCCTCCCAGGGATAGTGCCCGCTTAGGGTTGAAGCTACCCAGGGAAAGCAGAGCCCAGGACAGAGAGGGGGCGATTCCTGATAACGCATTCTAGAACACAAATCTGGGCATGTCATCACTATGTGTGAAAACTGCATTCTTACCAGTTACAGAAGCTGGGGTTTATGAAGTTGTAGCAGGTGGGGGGAGGTCCCTGGAAGGACTACAGGAGGTCCATGAACCTTATGGAGTTGCTACAAAATATGTGAGTATGATGCCATGGATTTTTTCTGGGAAGAAGGTGCACACAAGTGTCTATGGTCCCAGAGAGTGTCACGAGCTGCTGGGTCACCCTTGAGTGCACACCCCCACAAGATCCTGTGATTCCTGCCTACCTCTCGAGCCGCATCTTCTTTCCCTCCCTCTGTCCTGGGTGTGCACCCTCTGTCTAGCAACATCAAATTATTTAAAGTGCCATAAAGTTACCACGGGATTTCACACCTCCATGGTTTCTTACTCATGCTGCTCCCTTTTTCTAGAACACTCTCCCACCTCTCTTGTGCCTGGTAAACCCCTATTCAGCTATCACAGCTCAGTTAAGGATCTGCTTTCACTCTGTAAAGACTTCCCATACCGTTTCTAACCCCATCCCTCTCTCTTCTATTGTGGGCAACCTCAGCACCTCTGACCTAGCCTAGGCTGCCATGTACAGTTGTGCAGGTTGCATATTGCACAACCTTGGAGGCACCATTTACATCAACATCTAATCTTCTTCTAACCCTAGTGTATAGTCATCTGTTTACTCTTCTATCTCTTCCACTGGGCTATAAGCTCCTGGGGGCAGAGGCTGTGTCTGAGTCACCTCAGTGTTCCTGGAACCCAGCAGGTCCTGGCCCAGAGCAGAGGCTCAGCCAACACTTATCGAATGACTGCTTGTGAATAAATGATGTGCTAAGTCATGGGGAGGGAATGGAACATTGGAGAGGGGAGGATGGAAGGATGGTGACAAGAAGAACAGTGGCCCTGTCCAGATTTTTATTTATTCCAGGGGTGATGGCCGAGGTAGTTATTAACAAGGGTAATTCCTTGAGATCTGCATCACGAGCTCTGTATGGAGTGATTTCCAATCAATAATTAATGCCCACCCCCTTCCTCCCTCCCCACAAAACTAGGTCAGCCTCCTCTTGGGAAAGGCAGTGGGGCTGCCCTGCAAGCTCCTGCTCTCCCATTGAGAGCAAGCCAGGGTGAGTGAAGCCTCAATACCCCACCTCCCCACACCCGCCCCCCTAACAGGGTAGCCAGGGGGTGTGCAGAAGAGGGAAGTGAGAAAACAGAGCAAGCACCCTGCAATCCATCCAAATGTTAAGTCAGTTGCAGGCCTTTCTGGTGCTCCATCATTCATTCATTCATCAAACACTTAGAAATACTGCTGCACACCAGGCACAGTGCTAGGCGCATGGGGAAACCTAAACTCCCACCCCCCACCCAGCATGCAGTCTGCCAGCAGGGGGACAGGGGACTGCAGTGTTGGGGGAAGGGACCATGCCTAGGGAGTGAGGGCAGCTCCAGGCACCCCCTGGAGGGGCTGACTTGAGCTGGGCTCTGCAGGAAGCCAGGAGCAGTGGCAAAGGCACAGACAGGTGACCATTCAGAGGGGGCATCCAGGCTTGTGCTTGAGGGTCTAAGGAGAGCGGGGCTGTCTGCTAGGCGGCTGGCCAGGGAGGCCCGTGGGTAGATTTCTAAGCAGGCCAAGCCCTTGATCAGCTCTGGGCTTTAAAGGGGAAGGAGAAGTCCTGGAGGACAGGACAGAGGACAGGACAAAGGCAGGAGGCAAGCAGGAGGGCCGGGCAGTGGCTGAGAGAAGGGGCGGGATCAGAAAAGCCTGGAGGAGGCGGCTCCTGCAGCATCCCAGCCCCGCTGCTCCGTGCCTGCTCCCCCGGGCCCGGCCTTTGTTGGTTAATTAATTACATTTCCCAGTTCTCCAGGACACTGCAACTCTGAAAGACTCCTGAGAACCTGCCCGGCTGGCTTCCCTGAATGGCAGCTGGTTCCTCCTCCCCTCCTGCCTCCCTCTGCTGAGCTGGGCCCCAGCTCACTTCACAGCCCCCCTGGGGCCCAGGGAGTCCCAGAGCCACAGAGCCAAGGCATAATTAGCTAATTAGGGACTCAGGGAGAGTTCATCACTTCCACGCCAGAGAACAGGGGCCATGGGATTAGGGGGCCAGAGAGGACCCTGCGAGAACCCGGCTAATCCTCCTTTCATTCCCACAGTCAAGTAATTAGCTAAGGCGAGTCTGACGGTTCCACTCTGCCCTTAGTTCCCCTGGCACTGGGTACAGGAGAGAGAGACAGAGAAGGTGAAACAGAGAGAGAACTGTAGACAGAGAACAGAGATGGAGAGAAAAAGAGACAGAGAGAGACCGCCTTTAAGACCCATCACATTCTGCCTCAGACCACCTTTTCTGCTCCTCTCCCTCCACACCTTCCCCCAGCCAAAGCCTCCTCCTCCAGGCAGCCTTCTCTGATTCTCACCCCCAGATACTTATGAGGGCCTCCTGCCTTGAGTTCCCCCATGGCTCTCCCTTTTCCTCTCTCAGGATGAGCTTACCTGATTCAGCTCTCTTAGTGTGACTTTTCAGCCTGGGGTGGAGAGCAGGTGGACCTTGATGAGGGCAGGCTGCAGGTGACCCATGAGTGTGGTTGAGGGCCCCGCTTCCCTAGTCAAGAAGGGATAGAGGACCCTGGAGTCCTCAGAACACCCAATGTAGCCCCTACCCTGATGAGCAGCCAGAGCACCAACCCAGGACAGGACATCTGGGTCCCAGTCCTGTCTGGGCAGCCTTGAGACAGAGCTTGCCCTCTCTGGGCCCCCATAACCTCATCTAGAGGACAGTGGTTTCTATCCAGCCTCAGAAATACCCCAATGCCAGGACACCTCAGAGGGGGGTGCCCCCAAAGTCAGGAGCCTCCAGGAGCCCAACCACCCTTATGGGGAAAGTGTAAATCCCTAACTCAACTGCCCCCACCCCCTCCTCACAGGCCCCCACAACCAGGCTCCAGTCTATCTCCCAGCCTCACCCCCTCTGTCCTCCATGTCACACCTGAACCTGCTGCCCCAGCCAGACTGCAGTTGCTCCCAGCGCCCCGACTCCCCACCTCTGCACACACTCTGCCCCCCACGCACACCACCCTCCCCCACTCTCAGCCACAAGGCTTCCTTTACTATCGTGCTGCTGGGAGCAATGCCAGGTCCGCTTCCCAAGGCAGGACGGGGTCCACACTGGAGCCAGACTGACCCACTTCCAATCCCTGGAGAGCCCAGGTTCTGGGTCAGCGCCGGGCCCTTGCACATGCTCAGAAGGCCATCCCGTCTCCATTTTTAGACCTCGGCTGCGTGGTCACTTCTTCTGGTACCCGAGTTGGGCTCGGGTGCCCCTGCAATGAGCTGCCACAGCCCCATCCTCGCTCCATCACAGCACTTACTACACTATCAGCCTTCATCACAGCTCTGCCCTCCTCTCCCCCCAGGGAACCAGAAGTGAAAGGCCCACCAGGGGTGCTCTGTGTCCTCCCATCCTGCCCAGAGCCTGGCCCAGAAAGGCCCCTCCGAGGAGGGCAGCTTGAATGAATGCAGGGGTGATGGCTGAGTGGGCATCCCCATTCGACAAATATTCAGTGAGGGCACTGTTTTAACCTCTAGGGATACATCAATTTTTTAAAAAAAACACACAAAAGGGACTTCCCTGGCGGTCCAGTGGTTGACTCCTCGCTTCCACTGCAGGGGGTGCGGATTCGATCCCTGATCCGGGGAACTAAGATCCTGCATGCCACGCCAAAAAAACCAGAAACACACACACACACACAAAGTCCTCTGCCCTTGTGCAGCACATACTCTACATAGGGGTAGGGAGACACACACAGAGAAACAGCAGACATAATAAGTAAGCACACTTCCTCATTTGTTGGGTGTGAGCGCTACAAAAATAAAAAGTAGAATGGGGGAGGGGATAGGGAGAGCCAGGCCGGGGCTGGGGGTCAGGCTGGTATAAAATAGGGGCTGGGAAAGGCCCCACTGGCCAGATGCACAGAGCAGCTGTGTGCACACCTGGGGAAGAGCTCTCCAGGCAGAGGGAAGAGTCAGGGCAAAGGCAGGAGGGAAACGGGGCTGCCTGCAGGGAGTGTGAGACTCTGGCTTCCACTCGCGCTGAGTGTTGTGGGCAGAAGAGAGATGTGGTCTCCCGCTGCTGGGGAGAAAATGGACTGGGTGGGCCAGGGAGGAAGAGGGAGGCCCGTTAGGGGCCCCAGCCTGCAGGATGGTCTACAAACGCCCCTGTGTGACCCCAGCGTGTGCACATCCATCTCTGGAAAGGGGGCCAGGCCTGTGGGCTGCATAGCCAGGAGCGTGACAGTGGCCACACGGTGGCCGCCTTCCCCGGGACAGAAATGTGGAGCACTGAGGGGGCACCCGGAGAGATGGGCCCCTGCCCGGTGCCCTCCCTGCTGAGGTTGCCCAGGTCAGACACTGGGCTTCCTCCGTGACTCTCCAGGATGGGGACTGGGCCTTCCATCCACCTGCTCCACTCCATCCCACCCGGCCTGGCCCAGCCACCGCTCACCTGCCATCCTGACAGCGCACATCTGGCTGGTCCAGAGGACGTGGCAGTGGAGGCGGCGCTGGCTGGGTTTGGAGACATTCTGAAGGTTGACCCGAGGGGTGGGATGTGGGTGTGGGTATAAGAGAGGAGCCCGGGCATCTCCAAGGTTGGGAGTCTGAGGCCAGAGGCATGGAGCGGCCCTCAGGAAAGACGGGGGTCTGTGGGGACATGTGGAGTCTGGGGTGCCTGGTGTATACCCATGTGAAGTCGCTTCGTGAGACCTCGGGGTCTGGGATTCAGGAGAGAGGAGTATGGCCTGGAGTGTCACGTGGGTGGCATCAGGGTAGAAATGGTCTCTAGGTGGCATTTTAAGTGCCAGGAGCTGGGGGGGACGAATGACAGGTGGGCAAACTGATGGAGCTGCTTAACCTTTTCACCCCTCCTCGCCAGGAACCCCTCAGACCAGACCTTCTGCCCTAAAGAAAGCTGGACAGCCGCCAGGCAGGGGGCCCTGGTGGCAGCGGGAGGCCAGGGGATGGGGTGCATTTCTTGACAGGCTTCTCCCCTGGGGGTCCAGGGTGCTCTCTGCAGACAGGGACTGTCAGCCCAGATTAGCACAGCCACTCTGCCAGGCCAGCTCAAGTAGAAAGAGCCGAACTCATGCCAGCCTCTGCCCGCGGTACAGCCCGCAGCCAGAAGGAGGGGGGCCAGGCCCGGGGCAAGGGGCGCCGAGGCTGTGGCTGGCCCCCAGGGCTCCCCTCTCTCCCTGGTCTGGCCCGGTCAGTGGAGGGCGCTGAGCAGCCGGGAGAGGCCGTCTGCTGCTCCTGCCATGGCCAGTGCCAACTAATCAGGGGCACAGCGGGTACCGGGAGGCTGGGCCAGGCAGCACACGGCCGGGCTACCAAGGACACAGCCGCTGGCCCCAGCCCAGCTGGGGAGGGGCCCGTGGGCTGAAGAGCGGCCTCGGTGCCCACTCCTGAGATAAGAAACAAGCCCCAGGCAAGGGGTCTGCAGCCCTGCACCCTGCACCCCAGGGGAGGCCTTGGCTCCTCCCCAAGGTCCTAGAGGGTGGGCCTGGCCCTGTCCCACTGAAGGTCACCCCCCTCACTGTGGCCCCTGCTGCCTTCTTACTCTTTGTCGGTGGTCCTTCCCCTTGGCCCCGATGCCTCCGTTAGAGCACATGTCTGCTGGCCCATAGCTCCTGGCTTGAGTGTCTGCCCACAGAGAAGGGGCTGCATCTGAGTCTTCTCCATGCCCCCACATCTGACCCAAAGCCTGGCCTCGTGGCCCCTTCGTGGATGCTACTTTGGGAGAATGGATGATTGGATGAATGGATGGGTGGAGAAATACACAGTGGCTCTCTCCCTTGATCTGGTGTCCTGTCCAGGAAATACTCCCTCCTGACTCGTAGAACAGAATTTGACCCTGGAGTGGGTATCTTCACCCCACCCCCATCCCAAACACCTCTTCCCTCACAGTCCCAGCTGCTCTTTCCTGTTCCCAAGTCAGGTTCTCTTCAGATGTTCTGGCCAGATGGTCTCCCGCCCCACCCCCACCTCTTCTGAAAGGCAGCAGCCCCAGAAATTGGGCCCCTCCACTGCACCTTCTCTCTTCTCTCCCCACCTCCCTCCTTCCCTCCCTTCCTTCCCTGGGGGCTGCCGGACCTTTCTTCCACAGGGCAGCTGGGGGACACTTGTGGGTGCCAAGGACAGACAGTCTGAAGTCCAAGGTCCTGAACCCCAAGACCCATTAAACACACACGCAGAGTGAACATGCTGAGATTCTCAGGCAAGCTCTGTCTCAAGGCCTCCCAGCCCCCTTGCCAATAGACACGGGTATGAGATGTGGGAACGTGATCAACCTACAGCATCGGCACCTTCACTGGGCACCTTCTAGGAGCACTTGCCATGAGGATGTTTCGCTAGCCCAGAGCCTAGCAAGGGAGGGCTAGGACCCCATTTTATGGATGGAGAAACTGAGGTTCGAGAGGTGGAGCCACTGCCCAAGATCTCAGGCACAAACCCTGGTCTAACTGCCCTGGATGCTACAGTCCGAAGCCCCAACACTGGGATCCTCCCTCTGTGAGGAGGGCAGGGATGGGGCAGTTCACGGGGCACCTGTTCTAAACCTGGCGCTGCAGACTAAGCCACATGGAGGTGTCTTGTGCCATTCTCCTTGTGCAGATGCGGACCCAAAACAAGAGAAGACTCTTTCCCCACGTCCTGCAGCTAATTAACACAGGACCAAGCTTTGAATGCTGGCAGGGCAACTCAGAGGCCATGCTCTGCACTAACCACTGTGAAATCCTCCTTCCTGCCCTGTCTCGTTCCCCTCGGGCTGCACGGGACCCGGCACCACGAGAACTCTACACCCTGACGGTGAAAGGCGTTCGGAGGTCTGGGGTACACCAAATTTGGAAGTGGATGGGGAGAGAAGGGGCCTTGAGGGCATTACTTCAGCCCATGGGGCTTTTCTGCTTTGACCTTGGATGTGGGTAGGGGTCTTTCCTGATGCCCTGCAGATGGAGTGGGTGGCTGAGATGCCTATGCACTAAAAGGAAAGGAAGGAGGTTGTGAAAAGGAGCAAAAAGCTCTGGCCAGCTGTGTGGCCTTAAGTAGGTTACTCAACCTCTCTCTGCCTCAGTTTCCCCATCTGTAAAGTGGATATCACAATGGTACAACACCCTAGGGCTGCTGTGAAAGTGAAATGATACAGCCCATGTAAAGCATCTGATAAACTTTAGCCATTTATCATTATTAGGATATCCCTAGAAGATGTGGAATGCTGACCTCCCACCTCCCCATGACATGCAGTCCTCTGTCCAGCCCCACTGTTCCCAGGACAGCTCCTCCTCTCCACTTTGGCAAGTGCAATTCCACTCCATCTGCAGGGACCACCCTCCCCAGACCTCTGTGTCCTTGGTGAGCATCTTCCAAAACCAGCCTCTGTGAAGAGGTCCTGACGCCCCCACCCTCCACCCCCAATGCTCCCAGCACTTTCTTCATAACAGTAGCACCTATTGACCACTTACTGCATTCAAGGCTCCGTGCTAAGCTCTCTACACACATGAGGGCATTTCATCCTTACAAAACCATTTGGAAATTGGTATTATCAGCCCCATCTTCAGAGAGATGGAGGTCCAGGGTCCCATGACAGGCAGGCGAAAGGACTAGAACTGGGGCCTGTCAGTACAGAGCAAATCTCCAGTCCCAGGCCTGCAGCTGGAGCCTGACAGGACTATCAGCTCTGCCTCCCTGTCCTTGGCTCCAGCCCATCCCAGCCCCAGCCCGGAGGCCCCTGCCCGAGGTGGCTTCTTGCGGACCCAGGGACTGTCAGCTGAATGGGGCTCCGGGAGGTGAGCAGGGGCCCAGGCAAGGCTCAGCACCCCTGGCAACCGCACCCAAGCTCCCCAGACCTCCCTCCCAACCCCCTCCGCAGCCTGGGCCAGGGTGTGCGGTGGCCAGGTGCACATGTGGGCCAGCAGCTCAGACCCAGCCCGCTCAGGCTTTAGCAGTAACGGCCCTAGTTTCTGACTGGAGAAAAAAGCACTTTTCATATTTAAATGGCTTGGCCAATGGGCTTTGGGAGGCACTGCAGCTGATCAAGGGGTGTGTAGGCTGAGTGAGGCCTGGAGTCAGCTGGTACCAGGAGGGGGCACTTTCAGAGATAATCCAGCCCCATCTTGCCAAGGCCCAGAAAGGGATAGCAACTTATGAGAGGTCACACAGCGAGAAATCAGAACCCAGACTCCTGACTGGCAGTTAGTCCTTCTTCCCTGCCTCCCCAACCTTGTCCTCCGTGCTATCTCCTTCACCCACCAGTGGCTGAGCAGCCAGGACAGACCCGCAGGGGTGGGGTGGAGGGACGTATTTTACGAGGTTCTGTAAAAAGCACCACGGCTCCCGGGTGCCCCATCCATCCTGGACAAAGTCAGAACCACACATCTAATCAGTCCCTCCTCCTGCTTTGTGCAAATAGGGAAACCGAGGCCCAGAGACACCCAGGGGCTTCCCAGGTCACGCAGCAGACTCCCCGCAGAGCTTAGAAGCAGAAATTACATCCCTGACAACCCAACTGAGTTTTCCTGGTTGGTCGTGTTTTTAAACTACTTTTTAAACTGCAGGCAGCCACCCCCCACTCCACAGCTTTGCAATTAATAACCCATAATTTGACTTTGCCTAGTCTCAATTCTCTAGCTTGCCATCTAGTGGCCACATTGAAAGCTACAGGCTATTGTTGAAAAGAAGGAGTCCCAGGGCAGAAGCAGCTCGAAAGATAAATTAATGGGAGGACTTGGGATGTTCAGGGAAACATCTAGGAAAAAAGAAGGCAAGCAAGCAAACCTCTCAGAGAGACACGTCTAAGAGTCTGTGCTCCGCCCGCTGGCCACTCACTCCCCAGTGACTCTGGGCAGAACACCTGGCACCTGGGGAGGAAGCTGCCCCTTCTGTAAATGAGGGTCTGGATCAGTGGACCTGCTCGAACAGCCTGAGGCTCCTGTTAGTCAACTTGCTCATGAAGATGGATTTATCTTAAGGTCCCTTTCCCGGGGGGGGGGGGGGGGGGGGCATCAGTTATATTTTGAATTCTAGAGGGTTCGTGCTCCCAACAACTCCCCCAGGCCAGGTTCTGAGAAAGGCCAGGCCAGGTTCGAGATTCCTCTGCCAGCTGCGAGGCGGAATCAGCTCAGAGTGGGAACAGAACTGTCCGCCTCGGGCCACCCCGGGCCTCCCAGCGAAGCCTATTAGCAGGAAAGAGGCCCCTGAGGATAGACCCAAACTTCTCTCAGGGCCCTCAGGGTCACCCAGCCTCCAAAATCATAGCCTCCAGGAGCGCAGGGCGAGCCACAAATGAGCAAATGAGCTCCTCACGCGGGAAGCGAGGGGGGGGGAAGGGGCGGGGAGGAGAGGCATGCAGGCCCACACCTCCGCACGTGCAACCCCCATGTGCACACCCCCCACACGTGTCCACAACCCCAACTGTGCACACACATACACCTACAACACACGGTCTCTCGTGGATACAGAGACCCGCACGCGCACAGTCCGCGCACACACAGCACAAATGTACAGAAACCCACCCCCAGAGAGACACCCATGCCCTGTGTGTCTATCCTGTCCATCCCCCACCCAGACCATCTCTTCTGCAATGTCCTGTCACATCGCTGTTCCCATGCCTGTCAGATCCCGAGACCTGACGGAACGTGCTCAATGTCGGATTGTGGACAAACGCCCCTGTGTGACCCCAGCACGTGCACATGCATCTTTGGAAAGAGGGCCAGGCCTGTGGGCTGCGTGGCCAGGAGCGTGAGAGCGGCCACGTTGTGGCTGCCTCCTGAGGGCAGCCCCTACCTTCCCCTGGGACAGAAATGCGGAGCCCTGAAGGGGTCCCCAGGAGAAATGTGGCCCCTGCCCGGTGCCCTCCCTGCTGAGGTTGCCCGGGCCAGAGGCTGGGCTTCCTCCATGACTCTCCAGGGTGGGGACTGGGCCTTCTGTCTCCCTGCTCCACTCCGCTCTGCCCAGACCAGCCATCACTCACCCACATTACCGGAGCAGTCCTCCGTGTCCACTTGCTCACCTCTGCCAGGCATTTCTAAAACACTCCCTTCGAGGCTCAGTCCCTATGCTCTGCTGGGTCTCAGCTCAGACACCACCTCAGACCCCAGGGCCCCCCACTCTGCCCCTCCCTGCACCCCCGTGTGTTCCACATGCCCAGCACCCCTCCCTCTGAGCACTGGCTGCACCGCCGCCCTGGCATAGGACAGCTGCTCGACACGGGTCCACTTCACACCTATTTACTGAGCACCTTCCACACAACAGGCACAGTTCTGGGCGCTGAGAGAACAAAGTCCGCCTTGTGGTCAATTTCCCAGTAGGAGGTGGGGCCTGAGGGAGATGAACATGCACCCCTGGGGAAAGTGTTCTGGTTAGAAAAGGGCTCCAGTTTAGTCCCTGCCACTGACCTGCTGTGTGACCTTGGGCTGGTCATGGCCCTCTCTGGGCCTCATTCTCCTCATTTGTTAAATGGGGTAAAGATGGTTTTGAATGAGGTGATCTTTAAGGTGTCTTCTAGGCTTGCTGGCGAGTGGGAAGGCCAGAGAGAGGCTGCCACCTAGGATGGCCTTTCTGGATGTCCCTTCCCTGCCCCTGAGGGAGTCTCCCCAGGACAGTGGGAGGGGGCAAAGGTGGTACAGCTGAACTGCTCCTCCCCACTCCCCCACAGCTTTGGTTCTCACCGCTCACACCCCCCACCACCACCTCTCAACCCCTCCCTCAGGACCTTCACAGCAGCTCTCAGGGGCCCCTAGAGTTTCCCATCACATCAAGGCTCATGTATGGGGAGGTGACCTTGTATGAGCGACCTTGAGATCCCAGCCCTCCAGGATCCCCTCTGTACCTCACCCAACCTGAGCCAGCCTGTCCCCTGCCAGGTCACCTTGCTCTACAAATATCCTGGAGCATGGCCTCCACTGCCCCGCCAGGCCTGCCCGGGCTGGCCAACACGCTCTGCAAGCCCAGAGTCAGGCCAGCCCCACAGGCACTCATGGTGGACGGCTGCAGAGAGGTGGGCAGGGAGGGTGGCAGGGACCCCCAAGGCCCCAAGGCTGGGTATTGGCAGAGTCGGGTAAGTGTTGACTGTGGAGGAGGATGAGGTACCAGGAGCCCTCTCACCTTTTACAGGTGGGAAAACTAAGGCTCAGGCAGGGAAGAGAAGTAAGGATTCAGACAGAGCCAGGGAAAGAGCTGGGCTTGGGACACACATAACGCTGCTCAGATCCCTGCCTGGCCCCTGAATTGCTGTGTGACCTTATGGAAGCCACTTAACCTCTCTGAGCCTCACATAGGTTGTTGAGAGGGTTAAGTCAGCCATAGGCATGTCAAGAGCCTGGCACACAGGAGGTGAGCGGATGCTCATAAAAGTTCCTGTCCTTCCCCATCAGGGCTGAAGTCCCCTACAGGCAGGGCCCCCCCCCCCTTCCCTGGGTCCCCATCACATTCCTGACACAGGGCAGCGGAAAGTCAGGAGACCTCCTGGGCAAGTAATCTCAAGGCTCCAAGTCTCGGTTTTTTCATCTCAATTTTTCATGGGAATAGCCCACCTCCTGCCCAAGGGGCTGTAAGGCTCAAAAGAAATCACAGAGATGAAAAGCTCTGAAAGCTGTATGAGTCTGGGCAGATGTCAGGGTTTGTTGTATCAGATAACCTCTCTCAGTACTAGGTGGGTGGACAGATGGATGGGCAGCCAGTCAGATGGGGGAGCGGGTGGATGGACCTGGGGGCGGCGGTGAACCTATTGGGGGGGGTGGGGGTGAGTGGGTGGGCCCAGAGCTCCAGCTCCAAGTCAATCAGCACAAGTCAGGGAGTCGGGAAGCCCCTCGCCAGAAGAATGCTGCCCGATGCCCTCCCTCAAACCAAGAAGCTTCTTGGTTTTTCCCACACCTGCCACCTTGACAGCCCCCCCACACACAAGGAATCTTGTCCCTGAAAAGCCAGAACTTGCTGCAATCTGAGTCCTTCTGGGACCCAGAGGCGCCAGGGCCACCCTCTAGCATCTTCAGGCCCAAACAGTGGCCCATGAGCCCCTGGGAGTGGGGCCCACATTTGTCCGGTCACTGAAGGGTCCCGTGCCCAGCACAGCACCCAGCCCTGAGGTGCCCGCCCGTCGCCGCTGAGTGAGTGAGTGGCTGGGCAGGCCTGGGGCAGGGCAGGAGGCACCAACTCACTGGGCACACGGTTGATGGCTTTGAGGGGCCTCAGGACGCGCACAGTGCGGATGGCTGACAGGTTGATGTTCTGAAGGTCCAGGGAGTACTCGACCATCCTGCAAAGAGAGGGGAGGAGAGTGAGGCCCGGAGCACGAGGGACAGTGGGGCCACGGCCAGGCCAGCCATGCCCACCCCTGCCTGGACGGGGTAAGAAAAGCAGTCAGAACCCTGGCTAAGCCCCAGCCAGCCCTGTGGCCTTGGGCTGTCTCCTTGAGCCTGTCTCCTCCTCTGTAAGCACAGCAGGTGACATCCACCTCGTGGACTGCCCTGAGGATCCCAGCAGATGCAGCCGGGGGCAGAGGGAATGGAGGAGCAGAGACCCTGGGTCCCCACTGCAGGCCCGGTGTTGTGCCGGGCAGCTCCTGCCCCCACTTCCAGGGCAGCCTCTGAAACCGCGAGAATCCTCCCCATTCCTCAGAGGGGAGAACGAAGGAGCCAGGAGGCCCCCAGGCTGAGCCCAGATGGTGACTGGACATCACGGTCAGCAGTATCTGCGACGCCTTCACTGAGGACAGAGGCCAGATTGGAGCGCCCAGCCCTCCATCTCCCTAAGTCCCCAGAGGCCCCTCAGGTTAGATGCCCGGATTTATGATGAGATGAGGCTGTAAGAGAGGTAACATCACGTGTCCCAGGTCAGCCAGCAAACGGGTAGAGGCTCAAGCCAGGATTCACACCAGTTCCGTTCCCCCACCCTCTAAGCTCTACCGTGGGCTCAACGAGGTCAGGCGCAAGCTGTACTCGGCCGGCAGGAATAATCCCCTCTTTCCTGGGCACGCGCACCGAGCCAGCACCTGCAAGGCGCCCAGGCTCCAGCCTGGCGGGCTCACTGCCCTGCCCTGCCCCGCTCCAGGCCTTTCTTCCACCGCCCCTTCTGCCTGGACTGCCTCCCGCATCTCTTTCCATTGAAACCTTACAGGTACAGATGCCCCTGGAGTCCTGGAAGTTTCTTCACACCTGTGTTCATGATAAATCAGGCCAGTCTAGGTGCTACAGACCCAAGGATGACCCAGACTCAGCCCCTATGCTCAGGAGTCCACACTCAGGCAGGGGAGAGACTCAAAGCAAAGATGGCACTGGAGTCCTCACCACTGCCCTAGTTCTTGTCCTCGGGGCCTCACCAAACAGATCCACCCTCCCCTTCCACCATCAACCAGTCTTGTAGATTCTCAGAGGCGGTCTGCCTCCTCCAGGAAGCCTTCCCAGATCTCCACAGGAGGCAGGTCTCCGGGGCCTCCTCTGTAGTTCCCGGCACGTCCACCAGATCGTCCCTGCTTGGCCGCTACCCACCCCTTTCCCCTCTGAAAGACAGGTCCCAGGGGCCTACAGCCCCATCCTGACCACAGATGCCCCAGTCCTCAGACCTGGGCCCCCCACCCTGGGACTCTGGCACGGCTGCCAGCTCCACCTGTCATCACTGTCAGCGGGAAGTGAAGGCTTTTCCTACACACCATGCAAACCTGTCCGACTGTTGTGAAGCCGCCGCCCCCTCCCGCTGCTTGAAGAGTCATTGAGCGAAAGCTTCGTTTGCCTGAAATGCCTCCATCCACCCCTCAGCTTTCTGGGGCACAGGCTCCGACTCCCATGCGCTCACATGTGCTCTCTCTCTCTCTCTCTCTCACACACACACACACACACACACACACACACATACACCATAGAGTCAAACACCTGCATACAACCATCGGTGCACACACACATCCACACTCACTCCTGTCAGAGCCCCAATTCAGATGAAGGGAAGTGACCAAAAAAGTAACAGAGACCTAAGAACTAGAGACAGAGACCAGGGGGAGCAGAGGAGGGGGCAGGAGGGGGTGCAGAGGGGCAGCAGCCAGGCAGAGAGGGTGAGGGCGGAGGCGCCCGGGGCAGAGGGTGATCTGAGCAGAGGGCGCCGAGGGAGCGGAGCTGCGTGAGGATTCCGTGCGTGGGTGAGCCAAACTGTCATTTTCGTATTTGGTAGCAAGAGCTCTCCACGCAGCCAGGGAGATGTGAGTGATGGAGGCGCTGCGGAGGAGGCACACGCGGGCACACAAACAGGCTCTCACACTGGCACGTGCGCGCACACACACACACACACACCAGGCCTAGGAGAGCCACCCCATGGCAGGCCGCCAGGCCCAGCTCCAGCCAGCCCCTCCCCGATGCCCCACCCCCACAAACACAGACCCTCTTCCTTCTGCCTGGTCCTCCCCCTCCGGCCAATGGGCTCGGTTTATGCTTTGCCGGGTGTGCTGGAGGTGGGGGTTCCCAGCCCACGCCAGACTGAACCCACCCAGGTACTACATCCCAGGAGCCCCCGGGCACACCTGCCGAGCTCCAGCAGGTGCCAGCCCAGGAGTTGTTCCCATCCCCGTGAAGTCTCACGATAAAAATAAATAGACGCTTCACAGACGGATGGGTAGACAGAGAAAAGCGAATGGTTTTTGAGGGCCTCTTGTGTGTGTTCTCATTACTTACCTGCGTTAACCTGCTCAAGCCCCCTCTGCATTACTCAGCTGCTGTCTCATCCCTCGCCCTGCTGCCCTGGACCACAGCAGACCCACGACTGCAAGCCACACCACTGGCCTGCCTGCTCTGGGAGCCCTCAGGACAATCCTGTCTGGTCCCTGACTCTCCCGCCCCACTCTGCCACACGGGCTCCGTGCCCCCTCAAGGAACCCGCAGCCCACAGTCTGGGACTACTGGTCCTTAATTAAGTGAGGGGCACCCACCACAGCCCCTGTCCCAGGAAAGGCTGGGATGGGGGCAAAAATGGGAAACTACAGATGCCCTGCATAGTCAGGTCCCCTGGTAAGAAACTGGGTTCACCTGCCCTATGAGGGTCTCGAAAGCGGGGAGGGCTGGCCCCTGGGTCTTGAGTGAGATACAAGTTATGGCTGGGGGTCGCCGAGGCCCACGATGACCCAGAGTTAGTAAGCTTTAGGGTCTGAACACCTCCTAGACCCCAACCCTCTCACGGGAGGCTGTTCTGACTCGCCCCCATCTCTGAAGGGGACTAAGCCACCACAGCCCAGCAGACCCAGAGCGACCCCGTGGCCCAGTCCCTTCCCGTCCCCTCTGACCTGATCTCTACTGCAAAAACTCCACTGAGAATTCACCAGTGGCAGCCCTCAGGGTTCCCACTGGAAAGCCCCCAGGAGAAATACCTTGGAGAATCGAGCGTCAAGATCTCAGCTCTGAGCGTCCTGGCAGTTGAATCAGAAGGGGAAATGCGATAAAGTCACCGAGTTCATAGCAGCATAAGTGACCTTGGCCCTGTGGATTCTTCCAGGTAGTCCATCTGCCTGAACATTTCTTTCAGGTCCTAACTCTCTCTTCTATACTTCATGAACCTATAGGGGTGGGAGGTGTCCTCCTGCAGCCACATCTCCCGTCTGGGGGAGCAAGACCAGGTATAAATGCTTTCAGTGAGAAAAAGCAAACAGCAGGTGCCCAGTGAGGGATCCAGCAGTTCTCATTGTTCCCTGAGGGGAAGAGGATAGAAAGCTGGACGCTAGAGAAGCGTGGGAAGAGACGGGCCGAGCAAGTAGCCGGGAGGTGGGAACTGCGGGTTTAAGTCTCTGCCCTGGGACCACGCTGTCCTGATGGTGACTGTGCTCCAACAAGCCCAACGTGGGACAGTCGCCGACAGCGCCAGCACCCGTCCCCTGTCCCCCTCAGCTGACAGCCGCAGCAGCCACCTGCCTCCGCCCCACACAGCCCGTTAGCCCAAACCTCCTACACCTCGAAGCTAGATGTGTCACTCCTGGCCTTAAACCCTCAATGGCTCCCCACTGCCCTCAGAACAAAGTCCAAGCCCCTGACCATGGCCTTCAAGGCCCTGCAATCTGGCCTCAGCCCCCTCCCCCCACCACCTGCTCCTACTCCATGCAACTCAGGCACCAGGCTAGGCCCACCAAGCTCACCAAACACGCAACTCTCTGCGCCCTTTCCTTTGCGCAATGCCCATCCTCCTCACTCTCATCCTTCGAGACCCCCTCCTCCTCCGAGAAGCCCTGCTCACCCCCTCCCTGCACGGCAGGATGAATTCCCC
Organism: Hippopotamus amphibius kiboko; assembly: GCF_030028045.1. NCBI lineage: Eukaryota > Metazoa > Chordata > Mammalia > Artiodactyla > Hippopotamidae > Hippopotamus > Hippopotamus amphibius. Next base: position 8,955,332 of record NC_080192.1, read on the forward strand.
CCTCTCTGCTCTGGCTCCTTCCGCACTCTGTTCACATCTCCTGTCTGGTTTGGGTTCCCCCAAAGCAGACTCAGCCAAGGGCTTGGGGGCAACAGTTTATTTGGGAGGTGATTCCAGGAGGCACAGAGTGGGAGTGGCAGAGAGAGAAAAGCCAGAGAGGGGCTGTTCACGAGCAGGTTACCCCGCAACCAGGCTGCAACCCAGCAGACACCCCGACAGGCTGCGTGCCTCAGACCTGGACCAGCGAGGGGGGACTGCAGCGTTATCAGGGACCAACTGGCTGGATGCTGGCCGGGCACCTCCCTCCAGAAACACAGCCCACTCCAGCCCCGCCACGCACAGCCAGCACCCCGGGCATCCATGCAGTGTGAGAAACACCTGCGATGGAAGATGCCGCCTTCCACTCCCTTCCTCCTCCTCCCCTCTGGGTAAGAGCTGAGGGAGCATCCCACCTCCACCCTCCAAAAAAAAAAAAGAAGGTGAAGAGGGCTGCTCTGTGGGTGAATAACCACCCGATTGACTTCCCTCAGGCCCCAAGTAAGACATCACTGGAGGGAGTGAGAAATTAATCCCTAATTACACAGTTACTTTATCGCGTAGCTTCAGTGCTAAAAGCCTAAAAAAAAAAATCAACAAAACCCCCCACTAACTCCTGCCAGCTCCCAAGTGCCTAATTAGGTAAGTAATTTTGCTTTAAAGCGAGCACTTTCGTCCTGACATCACCCCAGGAGGAGGGTGACTGCACCCAGCTCCTGGGTGTCATGTCGTCTAGGGAGAGGGGCTTGGGTGTGGCCGTGCTGGGGTGGGGGCCGTGCCAGGGTGGGCAGGCAGAGTGGTCATCTGCTCTTCAGGGCCCTCCCCACGGATTCGTACTGAAGAGCCGCCCTCCCCCACTCCCAGTTCCCCTGGCTCCCGGGACAGGCCCAGAGACCCAAGCTTGGTCAGCCAGTGGACACCATCCACCAGGCCACCACGACTGGTTCAGGATGGGTCGTGAGGGGCAGCCAGCCCTTGAGCTGGGACCGCAGGGAAGAGGTGCTCTCCCTGGCTAAGCCACTGCCAGGAAACCCGGAGGCGCTAATGGCCATCTTGCCTCCGTGGTGGCCCGAGAGTTTTGCCAACTCAAAGGTAGGCTGAGGCCAGAACTGGAGAGAGGCAGGATCCTGACCATATGGTTCGGGCCCTCCCTCCAGCTGCACCCGAATTGCAGAGCTGCTCTCTGTCCTTCCCAGGCAGGTGAGCCAGTACATCCCCTTTGGGGCTTGGGTCTCATTTGAATTGGGTTTCTGTCACTGGCAACTCAGATTCCTGCTGATTCAGGGGGGTTTCTGGAGCACTCAGCATGTGCTAAGCACTTCCCACCCCTTCCCATGGTGGGATTACAGCGCCCACCAGAGATGAGGAAGCCGAGGCGCAGACAGCGCCTGGGTCACCCAGCTGGGTAGCGGGTGTCATCAGGCCAGGCATGAGTACCTCCCACAGCTGGCCAGGTGGCCAGGAAGCACCAGGAAACTGGATGGGCAGCACGTGGAGTAGGGCCAGCCTCCACAGGGGCAGGGCTGCCCGACAGTTAGAGCATGGAGCCTAGGTTCCAATCCCAGCTCTGCTGCTACTGCACCATGTGACCTTGGGCAAGTCACTGAACCGACCGCATGGGGGTGTGAGGAGGATGAAATGCATTCAGATTTGGATTCAGTGCCTCGGACAGGGCCTGGCACAAGAAGGAGCCAGCTATTATTACATCACAGCCTTTTTCGCTGCCTCCGTTCACCCTGACCCAAGAATCACATGCTACCTGCTTAAACCCTTCCCTGCATCCCATCTCCTGCCGGGGAAAGCTCAGGCAGTAAGGGCCTCTGGAAACTCTCTGACCATGACCCCAGCACTGACCACCATTTGCCCTGCAGTCCAGGGACACCCACCATCTCAATTTCCCAGAGTGCACCTTTGCCGCTGCCAGTACCCTCTACCTGGAGGGCCCTACCCAGCTTTCCCGATCCCACCGCCAGGCAGAACTGAACTCTCCTGCTCTGTGTCCCACTGTGCCTCTGCAAGGGCACCCCTGGGCCTGAGGGGTGCTCTTGTGCCCCTGTTCCTCAGGGACTAGCTCAGAGGCCTAGTTGAGTTCCCAGCCCCCGGCCCAGGGCCTGGCTTGGAGGCGACTCCCCCTGCCAGGATGTCAAACAAATAACTTGAGGGACAAGATCAGGAAAAAAAAAGAAGCTTGGAGCGACATAAAATGACGGAGATTTAACATCTTTCCAGGAAATACCCCTCCCAGGAGATGATTCCTGTGTGTTGCCGATAAAAATAGGGTGTTTCCTCAATCTTTACAAGGGACCCACGGGGGCTTTCTTAAAATGTAATGTAAGATGTAGCTAATGGAAAGGAAGCTGAGATGCTGGAAATGGCAGAATCATCTGTCAGGAGGCAGCTCTGTGATGACTCAGACTTGTGTTGGTTGATAACTAGGCCACCAGCCTGTGCTACTATGCCGGCACCCAGCACGTAGTAGGTATTCAGGGGAGGGAGGGAGGAAGGAAATAATAGAAAGGGAGAATCAGGGAGTGATAACATTCACCCTTGACTTTGGCCAGCGTTTTATGATTTATGGGTCATTTTTACCCACGTATCCTCACACAAATCCTATGAGACCAGAAGAACGGGGTTTCTTAAGCCCACCTGACAAAGAAACTGATGCGCTGAAACCAACTCAGGCCAAGTTCAGAGTAAAGGGGGAATTGGGGGCCATAAAAGAATTTGGGGACCTCAGCAGCAGGAGACCCCAGACCTCTCAACAAGGCTCCACTCAGGTGACAACATTCCAGTGACTTCATCTCTGGGTGGAGTTGCCAGATACATACAGGACGCCCAGTTAACTTTGAACTTCAAATTATATCTTGTTGAACTTTGAACAACAGTATATAATTTTTTTAGCATACATCCCAAATATATCTCTTGATGTGCCTCCCACAAAAATCAGCTCCCTAACTCCAGAGTAATCTTGGCACCACGGCAGGTGGGCACAGCGGCTGGAAACCAGATAGAGATTCTTTTGACTCTACCACAGCTTGAGGGAAAAGTCCCTCTTCCGGGACTCACCCCACATCCTTCAGAGAGCTGGTAAGGCTGCCCAAGTCCTCCAGGGCAGATCAATTGGAATATTTTGGCCTCTGAAAAGGTAAAACCCTTCATGCTGTGAGTCAGCATGGGCTCTGGGGACGGTCGTACATCCCAGATCTGGTCCATACGGGCTGTGTGCCCTGAGGCAGACAGCTAACCTCTCTGAGCCTCCATTTCCCCATCTGCGAGATGAGGTTAACAACCCCAAGTTCTCGGGGCTGTGGGGATGTAAGAGAGCACAGCCCAGTCAGGAAACTTTCGTTCTGGCAACCCACCTACGCAGCAGTGCTTTGTACCTATCTAGAGCTCCCTTCCCTGCTTGCAGAGTGACGGCCTTGGGACTTTCCAAGTCCAACCTCCTCACTCTCAGGTCAGCTGGTATGAGAGAGCTCACCCTCACACCCAGTGGCAGAGGATGGGTCTTGACCTAGGTCTGGCCAATCAGAGTGCTGCCTCATTTCGGCTACAGGGATTGGTTCAGGGAGGAGCACATGGCCCACACCAGCCAATCCAAGCCAAGGAGGCTCTGTTCCACTCTCGTTGGAGTGGCTGAGAAAGAAAAGGTGTCTTTCTGTTGAACCCAAGGGAGGAGGCTGGGCGATCTGGGCTACCAGCTGCCACACCACCCCCCACCCCCCTCCAACCAAGATGAAAGCTGCCAGGGATGGAGGTCGGCACGAACCAGAAGAGTTGTGGGACGGGACACACACACTGCCTGGTGACATCTTTCAGGATTCTAGTTTGAGCGGGTCCTGAAATCGGAGACCCCTTGACTTTCAGTAAAGGAGATAACAAGCTCCCTTAAACAAGGTTCGGCAGGTTCCTGTGTGTATAACTGAGAGAATCCTGACTGATTTATGATTGACTGGTGTTTGGCTTGTCAACCTGTAGCCTGAGAATCTCTGGTGATTTACCCCCTACCCCGCCCCCCCATGGCATCTAGCATCCTGTTTCCATGGAAACGGACCAGAGCAGTGATCATCACTCTCTCTCTCTCCCTCCCACTTCACTCCATACACAAATGAAAAATCATCCACACCAGGATCCTCCCTGGAACCTTCCCAGGTCCACACCCACCAAAGGGCCAGTTCGGCTAAAAGAAAATGGCCCCAGATCCCTCCCCCTCCCCCCCCCACCACCCCAGCTCTGCGGCGACTGGACACAGAGATACAAAATAGACAAGTCATGGAGCCTCCCTGCTATGCTAGCCTAGGGCCAGGCTCCAGGGACTACAGGACGATAGCTCAGCCTCAGCCCTGCCGTGGAGCACACAGGCCTTGGAGCAGACAGACCTGTAAGGCCCAGGATAAATCAGGGTGTAAAGTCAGAGGCAGAGGCAGACCCAGGAGGATGCCCTGGGCCTGCTGACACATGGAGTGTTTCCCTGACCCAGAGATCCCGCACATAGAGCCATGCAGGAGGGTGGCCGGCAGCAAAGGCTTCTGGAAACAGCCCAGTGGTGCCCCTCTGATGCCAGTAACCACAGCGGGTCTGCCGGCAGTCACGGGCCTCTGCAGAGCTTACATGGGTTGGTAATTGACTTTAGATTTCTCAACAGATCACGTGCACCCCCAGTCAGCCCAGGCAGTGCTCCCGAGGCTCCAGCCAGGACTTGCAGACATGGTAGGGCCACAGCTTTGGCCAAGAGCAGACGAGGGAACTCAGGCCCTAGGAGAGGAATGTGGCAGACTCCGAGAGTTGCCCACCCAAAGTACATTCTCTCTTCTTCCAATCTTGCCTGGCCCCAGGGAATAATTCTTGGTTGATTTACCTGAGTTCAATCATGTTTTCTATTTTCCTAGCTTCCCTTGCAGCTAGGGATGGCCATGAGACCCAGTTCTGGCCAAGTGTGCTGAGACAGGGGAGGGATCTAGAAAAGAAAATGTTGTTTTCCAGATCCAAGTAGACAGACGCAGCTGGCACAGCCCTGTCTCCCTTCACCCTTCCTGCCTTCAATGCAGACAAAATGCCCACAGCTTCAACAGCCACCCTGTGACCATGAAAGAAAGACCTGGGAAATCACAAGGACGTCAGCCCCCACATTACAGAGCCATCACTGGTAACCACAGACCTCAGAACATCGTGTTACGTCAGGAAAAACACCCGAGGATTTGCACAAGCCACTGCTGCGCATATGTTCTGTTACTTGCAGCCAAATGCATCCGCAACAAATACACCCAGCAAGTTACACAGAACCAGGATTCGATCCCAGCCCACAGAACCAAGCTGCCTGGGTTCAACTCCTGACTCTGTCCCTTGCCAGTCCGTGACCTCAGGTAGGTCACTCCCTGTCCCTGTACCTCATCTGTGAAGTGGAACTGACTGCAGTCCCTTCCTCGTAGAGCTAGTCTGAAGATTAAGCCAGATAACACACAGCACCGGGACCATAGTGAGTAGTCAGCAAACCAGTAGATGCTCTTATTTTTATCACCTGGATAATGCCTAAGAGGATTCAATTCCCTTTGCTTTTTAAAGTCCCACTGATGGGGCACTTTGGACAATAGGAACTCTCAGCAAGCAACCACAGAAGGGACACGCCTGCCTGATCTTTTTAGAAAGCTCTAGTCCAGGGCTAAGGAACAATTCTTATTGACATTTTGTTTCCCGAGAGCCTGTAAAAGTCAGGTTGGAGAAGCTGTTCTCCACACACCCTCGGGAGAAGCTGTTTCCAGGGTGTAATAGATCCTAGTCCAGCCTCTTCTTCGCCCGCCGTGGCCAAGGTACAGAGTTCCCGATGGTACTGCTATTTGTGTTAATATTATTAACGATGACAGAAATTCTTACAAGGAGTCCCCACTGTTCCGTTGACAAAGCACATCTGCTTGTCATGAGAATTAATTCAGATCCTGGACACAGATCAGAGATGGATTCTTCCTCGTGCCTCTCCCCCTTCCTGCGGTTCCCAGAACTGGGAATCATGCCCTCCACTTGAAGTGCCCCGGCGAGGGGCTCTAAGAGGGTCAAGTGAACTAGACCCACCTGCATCAGGGCCACCTGGACATCTGCATATAATGCAGATTCCTAGGCCCTCCATACCTGTTGGGTCTAGATCCCTGGGTGAGGCCCAGGAATCTGTATTTTAACATGTGCCCCCATAATCCTGTCACTGTCTGAATTTTGAAGAGCAATGAGGAAGGGTACAAGGCTGTGCATATGTTTGAGGATTGGGGAGACTGCCCGTTCCTGACCTGCTCACACTCATCTCTCAGCTGCTCCATTTTCCACACCAAGGCCCTTTCCAGGATACCATCATAGTCAGAAGTTTCCAAGGCAGGACTTCCCTGGTGGCGCAGTGGTTAAAAATCTGCCTGCCAATGCAGGGGACGTGCGTTCGATCCCTGGTTCATGAAGATCCCACGTGCCACAGAGCAACTAAGCCCGTGCACCACAACTACTGAGCCTGTGCTCTAGAGACCATGTGCCACAACTACTGAGCCCATGCACCACAGCTACTGAAGCCCGTGTGCCACAAGTACTGAAGCCCGCATACTCTAGGGCCCATGTGCCACAACTACTGAGTCCACATGCTGCAACTACTGAAGCCCACGTGCCTAGAGCCCGTGCTCCGCAACCAAAGAAGCCACTGCAATGAGAAGCCCGCACACCACAATAAAGAGTAGCCCCCACTTATCGCAACTAGAGAAAGCCCACGTGCAGCAAGACCCAACGCAGGCAAAAAAATAAATTAAATAAATAAATAAAAGATCTATCTTAACGTTTAGAAGTTTCCAAAGGACATCAGACTCAAGGCCACTCCTGGTCCCTGCACTCGTCCCAGGCGGGCCCACACCAGCCATGCCCTTAGCAAGGGCTCTGGCTCAGCCTCATTCTGGAAAGGTCCCTACAACCTAGCCCTACAGCCCTGGCTCAACCCACTCCAGACACCAGTCATCACCTTCTTGGAGAAGGTTTTAACAGAGGCACCTGGGCCCCTCCCCACAGCTGTCAAGGGCCATTTCATGTTGTTGATTAGGGGAGGCGGTAGCATTACCAGCTTGATGCAGCAAGGGAGATACACAGAAAAGTAAATCTCGAGTTCAACAAGAACGTCACTGAATATTTCATGACCTCCTAATGGACTAAGGCAGAAAAGCATAGCTTAACTAAGACAGTGAGATAGGTTCAACAATTACGCATGGATTAGTGGGGCTTCGTCACACACTGGAAGAGAGTCTCTAGTGAGGTGCCACAGGGCTCGCTGTCCTGGGCTGATCAAGCACAGGAAGTAAATGTAATGAGTGACTGAATCAAGACTCCAAGATATCATAAGATGAAATTAATAACAATAAATGCAAAGTTTGGAATTTGTGTTTAAAAAAAAAATCAACTGTGCCTTGTAGCTCCAGGGTGGGAGAGACCTGGCTTGGAAAGTGAACACGACTTAGGGGTGGCAGGTAGCATGGCCCCTCAACAGGTCACCACAATCCCACATGGTCCTGGGGCGAGAGCAGTCCCTTCTCTCCTCCATAAGTCATCATTGGAAAGTTGGGGTCCTGCTCCCCAGCCAGGGACCAAGATAGCCTGAAGTATGTCCAGCAGGTGAGGCCACCTCACCTGTCCCTTGACAAATGGTGGGAGGTGCTGGGGAGGCTCAGGGAGGAAACAAGCCACTTTCCAGTTTGTGGAGGCTGTTATGAGTCTGTCAGGGAGGCACCTGCCCGTGGGCTCCAGATCTCTCTGTGCGATCAGGCCCCTGCCCCCCTCTCCGGCTTCATCTCTCAGAGCCCACCCACATCCCGGATCCCTGGGCTCCGACAGATACCCTCCCCCACCCCCTGCCTGGTCAGCTCTTACACTCCACCCCCCGCCCCTCCCGGCCTCCCTTCCTCAGGAAGCCATACGCTAACCTCCCCTGCCATCTAAATCAGGCCCCCATTCCCCGCCCTCACGACCCTCTATACGTCTTTGCAACAACACTGGTCCCAATTTAGAATTTATTTAGAACTTTATTATCTGTTTCATATCCATTTTCTAAGTCGTAAGCTCCATGAAATCTCGGCAGCATCTGTCTCGTTCCTCTCGTGTCCCCGCTGCACAGCACCTGGCGTGTAGTAGGTGCTCAGTAAATGCTGATTCTGTGAGTGAGGAAGTGCATGAATGGTCCCATCAGGTGGGAGCTACATGAAGACACATTTCAGCTCCGTGAAAGAACTTTCTAGCATGTTAGGCTATCCCAGTTTGCAGCCGGCTGCCTTATGAGTTGCCCCCAGTGGCAGCACGCAAGCAGGGGCCGAACGGATGCGGAGGTGAAGGCTCTGACCTCTAAGGAACCTTCCAGTGCGGAGGTTCTGTCTCCCCCATCGCTTGAAGAGGGAGCCAGTAATTTGGGGAAGAGGAGGAGCAGGAAGGAAGAAAACATCCTCAGGATGGCAGGCCTGTTACTCGGGAAACAGGACATTTATAGCTGTGAGCCTGGGTGGGACTGGTGGGGGTGGGGGGGTGCGCGGCAGGGCGGGGCTCTGGAGCCCAGCTTGTGGATTCGCATCCTGCCCTCGGCACCCACACCATCCCTAGGCACCCACACCATCCCTAGGCACAAAGGACAGGAAGGACCCAGGACGGGGATCGGTCTGGGTCACCAAGGTTCCCAGCATCCAGCACTGTGCTGTTCACAAAAATGTCTCCACTGAACCCGCCCCCCCAGCCAGGACTGGCAACGTAATTTGCGGGGCCCAGTGCTCAGGGCACGCGTAGGGTCCCGTGTTCAAAATGTATTAAGAGTTTCAAAATGGTGAAAGCAGAGCATGAAACCAAGCATGGGGCCCTGGGGGACTGCACATGTGCCCATCCCTCCCTGACCCCAAGGAGCATGCTGGCCTGTAGACCCCACCCCATCCTGCCCCCCACCCCAAGGACCAAGAGAAGATACCAAACGGAGACCTCGCCAAAGCACTGAAGCCGGGCCAGCTCCGCACTCGGCTCAGCTTAAAGCTTCATTGTCTTTATTTATAAAGACGAGCCAGGGGGATCACTAAGCACCAGAGGAGACGCTTCGAGTCCAAAGGGCAGAGTAGGGGCGCTCATGGGAGGCAGTGAGTGGAGCCAGCCGAGCAAATGACTTCCCTGAAACAGGAGGTAAGGAAAATCACCCTCAAACCTGGAAATTCAGCAAAGGGAGGGCAGCAATTCTCGCAACGTCATTCGGAACATTATTTAACAGACCCATCTGAGGATTATTTCATCATCTGGGAGAATATAACTTTGCTTGACTCACTCTTTACTGTTAATGAAAAGGCTGGCTGCTGTGAAATTACGTGTGAACTTGGAAATATTTGTAAGTGATTTCTGCCCAATATAAAAGATAACCCCAAAGGTTATGGTTTTATGACCCTGTAAGGCCATCAACCAGCTTTGATTCCAACCACGTCTTATCCCCACATTTTTTTCTCCAATGCCTGTTTTCCTAATTTTACTGATTACCATCCTGCTGGTTCCTCATTAATGAGTTGAATAAGCCTGTGATACATGTTCCTTCTAAGGTTTGTGTGAGGGTAATTCTTTTTGAACTTCTTGGAAATTATGCTTTGACTTCAGGATCCGGAAAGACTTTTAAGGAGCCTAATTTGTATCTATAAAGAGATATGAATGAATATTGCATCCATGAAGACAAGCTGCTCTGAAAAATAAGAAAGTCAAGAGCCAGAAGCGATCCTGGGAGCTAAAAAGACACAGAGGAGATGAACGCTTCCATTAGGGGCAGTAAATAGAGAAAAGGACATCGTTAGTGATGCAGAAGGCCAAGTCAAGGAATTCTCTCCAAGCACAGATGAAATCCGTGAGAGAAATGAGGGAAAATGCAGAGATTAGATAGAGGAGGGAAATAACCACTTACTGGGAATTCCAGCAAAGAGCAGAGAAGAATGGGCTATCACCAAAGAAAATATGGAAGAATTTTTTTCTGACCTGAAGGAATACAGGAGTTTTGAATTCCAAAAGGCCCCTCAGGGAGCAACCCTTCACTTATACCTGCCCTCGTGAAATGTCTAAATTCTGAAGGTAAGGAGAAAACCTAGAAGCGTCTAGGCAAGGAAAAAGCAGGTTGTCTCCCAAGAAAGAAGAACCAGATGTATTGCAGCCTCGGCTGCAACACTACAGTGTCAGTTTCGCTGGTATCATGCGCAGGGTTCTGAGGGAGAAAAACTATGGCTCTAGTTTTTCTCGGTGCAGACAAAAACTGCCCTTCACCCATGAAGATCAAAGGAATATATGTTTGGACAGGCAAGACTGAAAAATGACACTATCCAAACACCTTTTCTTTTTTAAAAAGAGACTGGGACTTCCCTGGTGGCGCGGTGGTTAGGAATCCGCCTGCCAATGCAGCGGACACGGATTCGATCCCTGGGCCGGGAGGATCCCACGTGCCACGGAGCAACTAAGCCCGTGCGCCACAACTACTGAGCCTGCACTTTAGAGCCCGTGAGCCACAACTATTGAGCCCATGTGCCACAACTACTGAAGCCGACACGCCTAGAGCCTGTGCTCTGCAACAAGGGAAGCCACTGCAGTGAGAAGCCCGCGCACCGCAACGAAGAGTAGCCCCCGCTAGCCCCAACTAGAGAAAGCCCATGCGCAGCAACGAAGACCCAACGCAGCCAATAAATAAATTAATTAATTAATTTAAAAAAAGACTACTTAAGGATGTCCTCCAGCCAAACCAAATGAGACTCAGAATGAAGAATTTGACAAAGGGGTGACACAGCTCCCAGCATAGAGATCCAACATTAGCTTCTAGTTTGGTCTAAATCATCGCTGATAATGTGGTTGTGAAACTGAATACAGCTCTGAGGAAAGGATACTTGGAAGAGCTAGCGCATTTAAAAGGATGCCAGTTGGTGTACCCCCCAAAAAATAATAAATAAATAAATAAAATTAAAAAAAAAAGAAAAGGATGCCAGTGAGCGAACCACTGCCCTTCAGGACACATCTGTGGAGTTCAGCAAACACTTGGTGATACTGACTCCCCATCTCAGCCACATGCCTGGCCACCCTCCCTGCCCCTTCTCAAGGGCATCACACACGTATGCTGTCATGCACACGTATGCACGTGTGCGCACTCTCACAGACACTGACACGTGTACACACACACTCGTGGGCCTCCAGCCTTTCGCCTCCCCCTTCTCACCTCTGCCATATTGACCATTACTGGGCATGGTTAACACCTGTTCGTCCTTCAGCTCTTGTGTGTGTGTCGCCTCCTCAGGCAAGTCCTCAAGTCCCTGTGCCTCCAGCCTGGCCCAGAAATGCTCTCAGAAAATCATAACGCTTTCCCAGAGCCATGGTCTCAGTGTGTGGCAGGTTCACCTGTGTGGCTGTTGGATGTCTCTCTCCAGATGGCAGTTGGGAAGGACAAGGCCTATGTCTGGATTTGCCATTCCTCCATACCCCGCATTGAGGACAGCGCTGACACTTAGTAGGAGCTTACTCAACCCCTGGCTGTTGGATAAATGTGTGAATGGGCCATCAGCCTGCTTTGACCCAAGAAAGCAAGGACAAGGCACAGAGCAGAGTCCAAGATGCTCCGAATGGGCTAAATTGTCACCTGGCCTGTCTCTGACTGTAGCTTAAGTCTTGGCAGAAATAACCACAGTTTGGAGTCAGACAGCACTTGGGTCTGTGCTGGATCTCTGACTTGCCGAGTGATCTAGGATGATAATAATAATAACAGTAATAGCTGGGGCTTCCCTGGTGGTCCAGTGGTTAAGACTCCATGCTCCCAATATGGGGGGCCGGGTTTGATCCCTGGTCAGGGAACTAGATCCCGCATGCCGCAACTAAGACTCAGCACAGCCAAATAAATAAAGAAATATTTAAAATAATAATAATAGCTAACATTTATTGGGTGTTCATTTTGATGTAGCTACTATTCATTATACTATCCCATTCCACAGGTGAGGAAACTGAGGCTTAGAGAGGTTAAGTGGCTTTCTCAAGATCATAGTGTAAAACAGACCCAGTATCAGCTGACAGTGCAGGAAGACACACGATTTACCCAGATGGGGAGGTGTGAATGTCTGTCTGTCCAGGCCATTCAGGGAAAGGACATCATTCCTTCTATCGCAGGGATCCAGGAGGGACCCAGACAATACCACAGAGCTTTATCAATATTACCAAGAAGCCCCAGGGATTATTTAAGTTATGTCTGGCATGCACCAGAGGCTAGGACCTGTCTGATATGGTCTACCTACCCTGCCATGACAATGAAGAAATCCAGTCGGTTCCATGTGTCCCCAAGGTAGCACTTCTTGCCAAAAATGCCCAGGGCCACCATCTTGAGCACCATCTCCATGGCAAAGAAGACAAAGATGAAGTCATCAAAGACCTGCAGGGGCAGGAGGAAGGCAAGAAGCAAGGGACAGCGTGAGGTTCTGGAGCAGGACCCAGGGTCGGAGCCATGGTGTGAGGTGGAAACATGGGCACAGACACGAGGGGCCGGGGAAAGACCTGGAAACTTCTGCTCCTGGGCAGGGAGAGAACCTCAGAGATCCTCGTCCAATGCAGTCAATTCACAGATGAGCAGGCTTAGGCCCAGAATGCAGAATGAGTCTGCCCAGCGTCCTCCAGCCCCCTCTATCTGTTCCCTAAAAGCATAATGACAAGGGACCTAGATGAGAGAGGGGCACAGGGAGTCTCCCTAACAATTGCCATGTACTGGGCTAGACACTTGGCTAGGCACTCTCTCTTCAATTCTCACAATGACCCCATGAATGCTCCCATTTTACGGATGAGGAAACTGGAGCTCAGGTTGCTTAAGAAACTTGCCACAGGTCACACAGCAGTGAATGGCAGACCAGAAATGACACTCAGGTCTGACTCCAAAACCCACGTGGAAGGAGCTTTCTCAAAACAGGCCTACCACCCCCACTGGGCACAGGTCTCAGTGCTGCCTTCCTGTGCTCAGAAAGGAGGCCCCAAATATGCCCCTAGTCATGGGCTCAGCTGACTGTATATTTCCTGAGGATGGGGCCCGGGTGGCATTCTTCTTTCCAGGATCAGTGAAGGCTCCAGTCAATTTAATTCAACACATGGGCACTGGGCACCTTCTGTGTGCAGCACATAGGCTGGGTGTCGGGGACACGGCGATAAATGCTAGGTAAACTCACCATCTGGTAGGGAAGCCAGCCTAGTACCCACTGAGGCTCATTGGTTCTAACTCCACCCAGGACCCTGGGGCTGGCCGAGGAGCTTGTTGGACCCCACTTGGACCACAGACTCACCCCAGGGATTCTAATTCTGCAGGTTTGGGATGGGTTAGGGGCCTGGATCTTTAACAAGTACCCCAGGGGAACCTGAGACACGGGGCTTGCTTAGGAACCACTGAGTCCTGTGGGAACACAGGAAGCAGAGGGCAGTTCCTCCCGGGAGGAATCTGACTTTCTCGAGGAGACAGAATTGGATGTTTCCACATCTGTAAAATGGGTATAAGCCTAACACCCTGCACTACAGGTGTACATGTGCTGCAGGGACCAAAGGTCCGGACTCCATGTGGGCCCTCGGTGAGATGAGAATGGGAGTGGACCAGGAGGCCGCTCCTAAAGGCATCGACAGAGTTATGGAGCTCAGCCTTTGTTCCATGAGCACTAGGAGGGAAGGGCAGGCTTTCTGCAGAGAGTGTCAGGTCACTTGTGTTTTACCGGATGGAGGGTCGGGGTGGAGATATCAGGAGGAAGCTGGTAGTGGGAGGAAAGGGGGGCCTGGACTAGAGCAGAGGCCTCAAGTTAGAAAGGAGGGGATGGAAGGGAGAGGGGATGGAAGGGAAACAGGTAAGACCAGCTGGGAGTGAGGAAGAGGACAAGAGGAGAGAGGCAGGCCAGGTGGTGAAGACGTGGCTGGGCGTGGTGGGGCGGGGCATGGCAATTATGGGCGGGGCATGGCGGTGTGGGCGGGGCATGGTAGCCGGCCTCACCTGCAGGATCTTGCAGCGGTCTGACAGGCAGTCCATGTCGTCGCACGGCTGGTACATGCCAAGCGTCACGCAGTTCAGCAGGATCACCAGCATGCTGATACACTCAAACCATGTGCGCACCAGGTCAAGGACAAAACAGTTGGGGGACCGTGGTGCACCACTAACCGCAAACACAGGCACCCACCCCGTTTCCCTCCAGGTGCCTCCCCCGATGCGTCAATGCCCACGTTTTCAAAGACCTTGGAGACCTTGGAGTCAGTCTACCCCTCTTACAACAGACATAGCCATACGTGCAAAACCCACCAGGGAACCCAAACCCCAAGCCGCCACCTGCCAGGACCCCCCACCGCCTTGCCCCAGCCTGAGAGTTCCCCTCAGAGCCAGAGGGGGAGAGGTCCCCAGAGGCCCAGCTGGCGGGCCATCTCTGGACTATCCCAGCCTCTCTATCTCTGACCACCTCCCTCTGACTGTCATTGTCTCCCTTCCCTGACCATCCTTCCCCTCCCGGACCCATGTCCCCTCCATCACTGCCCAGACCCTGCAGCTGAAGCCTGCAGAGGGCCCGCCCAACGTGGCTGACATTGGCCGGACACCCTGTCCTTTTCTCTCCTCTCCTGTGGCCAGGTTACAGCCCATCACCAGATTCGGGCACATCTGTACCTAGGCCCTCCCCAGCCCCTGCACCAGGTGGGCTGGGGCTCAGCCTCCCCAGGCCTGTCCAGGAAGAAAGTCTCCTGCAGCCACCAGCCTTGGGCAGGGCCTCAGGGGCACGTGCTTGGACCCAGAGGAGTGGGCTCCCCAGGCCAGGTCGCTGTCCTCCCTCATGCCCTCCTTCCTGGCTGGTTCCTGCCCAGTCTTAGAGCACAGCTAACTGATGTTCAGTGCCACCCCTCCCTCCCAAACCGCCTAGAGTCCTAGAACCAGGGGGGCCAGAGCTCAAAAGGACCTGAGGGCCTGGGTCATTCACAAGTTATCTTGCTGACATGCTCGCTGTCTTTATCTACAGATAAAACCTACTTTCCAAGGGGATGGGGGTTGCATTCACAGCCCTGACAGCAACAGGCATCTAGGAGGAGCTCAATAAATGTCTGTTGTGATTAAGTAAATCTCTCTAGGCCCTGCCCATTCTGACACCCAAGGATTCTTGAGTGTCCCCAAATGAAAGTCCTGGCCCCTCCATTTCAAAGCCCTTGCTCTGAGCTCAGATGTAGCTATGGAAGCCAGACCCTCAGCCAGACCCCACCCAGCACGGGGGTAAGTACCTCTTGCATGATGGAAGGCTGACCTAGTTTCCTTGGCAACACCCTCCCTCCCATCCCTGGCCCTCGTTCACCTTGGGATGCTGCCGTCCCTCCCGCCTCCCCCTCAGACCCTTCCTGCCCCAGCCGTGCTCCTTCCTGCCCCCCCAAACCTCTGCCACTCTCCCACCACAGCCTGTAATTAACTTCAGTCGCTGCCAGGGCCCCCTTCTAGCCCAAGCATCGCTCCAGCAGCAGCTTCATCACTAATTAACTTTTTTGAAGTTCGAACGTTCTAATTACCAGCGAACATCCCCCACCCCCCTTGCCTTTCCCCACTGCCTGTCGTGCTCTTTCTCCTTCTAGCCACCTCTTCTGCTCCCTCTGCCCTTCCTGCCAGTTTCAAGTTCAAAGCGCACTTGGCAGGTATCTCTCAGGAGCCTGGCGCCCACCCCCCCCCCCCCACTTCATTCTCACCAAGGCCCTGAGCAGTGGAGGTCAGCAGGTCCATTTTACAGATGAGGAAAACTGAGGCTTAGAGAAACAAGGGGACTCTCCTAGGTCACATAGCTGGAAAGCACCAGAGCTGAGATTCATAGCAGGCCTGCTCTCCTCTGTGACACAGGGCCCATCCCTGCCTGTGTCTTCCCCCTCCCTCCTCAGAGGCCTCAGCCCATCCTCAGCATCTCTCACGTGGACCCTGCACAGCCTCCCTGCTAGTCTCCAGCTCTGGTCTCTGCCCCTCCAATCTGCCCTGCACATGATCCCCAGGCATTCACTGTGTGGCCAACACTATCCGAGCTCTCCGCACGTGCTCTCTCATTTAATCCTCCAGCACAATTATAAGTCCCATTTACATGAGAGGAAACTGAGTCACAGAAGGGAACACAGGGGACTTTCCTGGTGGTCCAGTGGTTAAGAATCCACCTTCCAATGCAGAAGACTTGGGTTCGATCCCTTGTCGGGGAACTAAGATCCCACCTGCCTCGGAGGCAACTAAGCCCATGTGCTGCAACTACTGAGCCCGTGAGCCACAACTAGAGAGAAGCCTGCGCACTGAGAGATCCCAATGTAACCAAAAATAAATAAATAAATAATAAATATTTAAAAAGGGAAAAAACACAATTTGCCCGAGGACCCCAGCTGGAAAAAGGCAGAGCTGGAATACAAAATCAGAACCTGCTTTTCTTGCCTCCAAGCTATTTCATCACTGCCAGATCAATCTGGCTGAAGCGCAACTCTGATTATACCTCTCCCTGTTTCAAAAACCTTCCATGGCTCCCCAACACCCTCCCTGGCCTGACACTCAAGGCCTTCTACACTCTGACCTCATTGAACTCTTCCAGCCTTACCTCCCACTGGCTTCAGCATACGTTGAACTTCTTGCTGTCCCCAAGCATACCCTTTGCATGTACTTTCTTCTACCATCTTTACCAGGCAAACTGCTACTCAGTCCAGGTCATTTGTCCCCTCTTCGTGCAGCTTCCCTTGAAGCACCTTTCCCCACTCACAGTGGTGGCTCAGCCTCCTCTCCAGAAGTGCTCCCCACCCACCTGGTCTAGCTCATCTCAGAGTAATGAACTTGGCAGTAATCACGACTACTGCGTGCCAGGCCCCTAGGGACATGGCCCTAACTCTCGTCACAGCCCACTGGGGGCAGATGGAGAAACGGCCTGGAGAGCTGGAGTGACCTGTCCAAGGTCACACAGTCAGCGAGTCGCCCGAAAGGTCTGACTTAGTGGTGCCGGAGCCGCGGCCACAGGGCTGCTTCTGTTTCTCATCCCTCGAAGGGGCAGATGGAGCGGCTTTCACCTCGAGATTACTCAGCTTCAGACACTCAGAGATGGACAGTCTCAGCCCTGCCCCAAGGCGCTCGGGGAAATCCCAGATGGCAGAGCCTGGGCCCTTTCCAGGAGCCCACGAGGCTCAGAAGTCAGGCCAGAGCTGGCATCACTGCCCGCGGTTCCTGACATGCTCCCCACTGGCTCTCGGATCAAAGGCAGCAGCCCTCCTTGAAGTTAAACCAGACCACGTGGCGTGGGGAAGGAGAGTGTCAGAGGGAGTAAAGGTCCCGGGCAAGAGACTTGGTGTCCTGGCCCAACGCCCAATGTTGCCATCATTAGTCGCAAGCACCAAGGAACTCTGAAAACCATCAGGCAAAGCTCCGGGGTTCTGGGACAATGTGAAGGAGGACACCTCTGTCCTCTCTGTCCAGAGAGGGTGGTAAGGGATTCCTAGGGAACAGGGCAGGCAGGGGCCTGAGTGCCAGCTTCACGAGGACAGGGTGTCGCCAATGGCCCCGTGTTGCCTCCCACAGCGAGGCTGAGGGCCCCCGCCTGCCACTGGCGACGGTGCAGTTAGGACCCTGCCCCCTGGCCCACTTTGCCACCCAGACCCATATCTGTCTCCAGGGGACCTTTGCCACGGAACAACCCCATCGAGGTCCTTAGAGAGCACCTGATCCCATCCCCCACTGCACAGAGGGGACACAGAGGGGCAGAGAGCATCCCAGTGACACGGTGAGCCTGGAGCAGAAGTGACCCTCAGACAAGAGACTCCCCGCCCACAGGGGTCCCCGAGCCACGGCTGGATTCCACACCCCGCCGAAATCCCACATGTCCCCAAACATCCAGGCTCCACCTGTGTAGCAGCAGCCACTAGGCACAGGTCACCCCCAGCCTCCCACCTCCACCCCCTCCCCCATCTCAGCCCCACCTCCCGCCAGCCCCGCCTTGGGAGCCTGCTCACAGGGCATCCCATGGTCCCCAGAACTGGGGCCTCAGAGGCCAGCAGTGAATTAACGTGCACCTATTGAGCTCCTCCTGTGTGCCAGGCACCAGGTTAACCACAGCGATAATGGTAACAATGCAAACACATCTCAAGTGTTCTTGAAGGTCTGTGTGCCAAGGAGCTTTCTAATTAAGCAGCATGTATTATCTCATTTAAAACTTACATGCCAGTCCAGGCCCTATTCCCAGGGCCCCAGGACACAGAGCCCTCGTAGCCATGAACTGAGGACCAGGGCTTGTCATGTGTGTGCAACAGGGAAAACCCCTGTCCTTGTCAATCTCTTCTATAACAGGGTCCAGGGTTTCCCATTCTCCAGTTTTTGGGGGGAAAAGCCACCTCACCAGCAGAGGACTGAAAATCCCAGGCTGGTGTTATCTCTTGTTTACTTAACATGACCTTGAGTAAGAATAAGAGATGTGATCAGGATGGCAAACTCTTTAGACAATGGCTGCCTCCCAAGTGCTGAATCTTCACTTACAACATTTAAATACAATCAATCAATTCAGGCCTGCCAACGTGCAGAGTGACCCGGCAACTTCAGCCAAGGCCCCCCAGCTGGCAGGTACTATTGTTACCCCATTTTACAGATGAGGAAACTGAGGCACCAGCACTGGCTCCAGGGCTCCAGCCACAGCCACCCGGGGTCACGTGGCTGGTATGTGGCAAGGGCAGGATTTGAACCTGCTTCTGCTGACTCCAAACCCCATGTTCTTGGCCACACGCTCTCCAGCCCTGGGCACAGGGCCTGGACTGGCATGTGCTCAGTGAAATATTTGCTTTTCCCGTCTCGCCCACATTGGCTCCCCCCAGTGGAGCCTGGGTCAGCACTGCAGGGTCGGGAGAGGGGATATTCTACCCCCACCATGGCTGGGAAGGAAGGACCTGTGTGTAGGAGATAGTGGGAGGAGAAACCAGTGAGGAGAGGGTGCTGACCTTAAGGCCCCCAGTAAGAGCCAAGCTAGATCAGAACCATCTCCACCCCACGCCTGGCTGCTGTCTTAAGAAGGCCGGGGTGTGATCTGGGAGGACAGGGTCACCAGGGAAGCCACGATGCCAGGAGACCCCTCAAACCTGCCACTTCCCAGAGAGAAGAGTGACTGGCTGGGCAATGTCCAAAGCCTGAGCAGACCCCTCAGGGCAGCCTCCTCTCCAGGAGCCAGAGCCAGAGGCCTGCACAGTTACCATGGCAACCACCACCCTCCATCCTGGAGGCCCAGCTGACAGTCATGCTTTCTGTAATTTGGGGGGTTCTGGGAGGGTGGGTGGGGGTGGGAGAGGTGGGTTTGGCTGGGGTGACCAAATTTGTTTTTATTTTTGTCAAATCTGAAATCAGATCCATTTCCCAGGTGCGCCTCCGTTGTCTAAATGAATCAAGTGGAGGGAGGGGGCTGGGAGCTGCACCCCCTTGCACTAGGGAGGCAGGGAAGGTGGGCCAGCCCCTAAAGGGGGGTCCCTCCCCTGTTCCTCCCCAGGGGGTCCAAGGATGGGCACCCAGGCTTCAGGCCTTCATAGACCAGGGCCTGAGGTTCCAGACCCCTGTTCTCGGGCCAGCTCTGTGTTCCTCCGAGGCCAGGTTCACAAGCACCCATGGAGCACCTGCTGTATACCTGGCCTGTGCATCAGTGCAGTGAGATGAACCAGGCTCACTCTTGCCCCGGAGGTGCCCAGAGTGCTTCCATGCTCCAGGACCCGCGACGCGTGAGACCACGCAGCACGCACTGCACGAAAAGTGGCTACCGCTTTGAACATCAATGATGCTCCTGGCCCTGGGCCCTTAAGAGGACATCCAGTCACACATTCACTCATTCAACTTACCTTCTTGAGCAATAACCACTCTGGAAAGCTGCTTGGCAGCATCTATTAAAACTAAACATAAGCCCACGCTAGGATCCAGCTGTGCCTCTCCTGGGTCCATACCCCAGAGAAATGCCCACCTAAGTCCACAAAAAGGCACGTGTTATTCTTCATGGCCCCAATCTGGGAACAACCCAAGTGTCATTGACAGGGAGTCAAGCGGGAGATTTCAACTGGGGATGATTTTGACCCCCAGGGGACATGTGGCCATGTCTAGAGACATTCTTGGTGGTCACAACTGGGGTTTGAGGGATGCCCTTGGCATCTGGTGGGTGGAGACCAGGGATGCGGCTCAACGCCCTACAATGCACAGGGCAGCCCCACCGCAGAGGATTACCCAGCCCCAAACGTCCACAGTGCCGAGGCTGAGAAACTCTGTGGTACTTCCCTTTGATGGAATACTACCCAGCGACGAAAAAGAACAAACTACTACAGCAGCATGGATGGAGCTGCCAGGCACAACGCCGGTAACAGGAGCCAGACGCCAAGGAGCAAAGAATGTGCGACTCCAGTTACACGAAGTGAAAACCCCAGCAAAGTGAACCAACAGTGAGGGAGGTCAGAAGGACAGCAACTCTGGGGGAGAGTCCACGGCAGGTGGGGGTGAGGAGCGTGCAGGGCTAGAGATGTTCTTCTTGGCCTGAGCGGGCTCACAGGAGTGTGTTTACGCAGGAAAATGCCTTAAGCTGGACACTGAGATTTGCAAGCTGTGCTGCATGCACATCATATCCCAATAAAAAGTGTAACAAAAAATGAAGAGCAACAGTTATGAGGAAAAACAAAATAAAATGCAACAGTTAAAAAAAAAAACAGGTCTCGGGTCAAAATGGCTGGCAGGCCTGCTGTTGCAGCATCAAGCAAGTGGCTGCAGGGTATTCGAAAATGGTATTACAATGCTGCGGGGTTCGATAAACTGGGCTTAACGCGAGATGATACAATACATGAAAATGACGACGTAAAAGAAGCCAGAAGAAGGCTTCCTGAGAACCTTTATAACGAGAGGGTGTTTCGCATTAAGAGAGCACTGGACCTGTCCGTGAGGCAGCAGATCTTGCCTAAAGAGCAGTGGACAAAATATGAGGAGGATAAATTCTACCTTGAACCATATCTGAAAGAGGTTACTCGGGAAAGAAAAGAGAGAGAAGAATGGTCAAAGAAATAATCAGTTAGTCTAAACCTGTGGATGCACCTGTCCTAAAGTATTTTTATGAAGTTGGTTAAACCTGAAACATACAGTGTAGAACTATCTGGGCTGTAAATTTATTACTTTAAATAAATATCTATTATAATTAAAAAAAAACAAAATAACACAAACACCCGCTGGGGCGTCAGGGACCTTCACCACAGCCCTGCATGGGAGCGGTGTCATCCCTGTTTCACAGACTTGCCCAAGGCCACAGCAAGAGACAGAACCCAGATGTGAACCTCACATCATTCTGTCTTCGTTTAAGGGTTTGTTCTGCCTTGGCAGACAGGAATGGCAGGCATCATTACACCCACTTTACAGATATGAAAATGAAGGTCCCGGGACGTCCCTGGCGATCCAGTGATTAAGACTCCACACTTGCAGTGCCAGGGGCATGGGTTCGATCCCTGGTTGGAAAACGAAGATCCCACACGCCACGCAGCACAGCCGAAAAAAAAGGAAGAAAGAAAATGAAGGTCCAGAGATGGAAGGACTTGCCCAAGGTGACATATTGCTTGAGCTGAGACAGAAAATTATTCCACAAAGTGAATAGACCCACTGGGCAGATGGCCCTAGGCCTCTCTCCACTTACATCCCTCTCTCCACTTACATGCCTCTAGCGACAGGGAGCTCCCCACCATGACACACAGCCAACTGGCTCTGGTTATAAGCTATGGAGCCTCAGTGGGTTGAGATCCCTTAGAAGGAGTGAGCTCTTCCTTCCTGTTCCTGCCCCCAAGCCCACTTCTTAGAGTCCCTGTAATTTGACAACTCATTGAATTTGGCCAAAGTCTCTGATTCCCAGATGCCCAGCAGGCCTCCGTGCCCAGTGCAGACAGCCGGAGTGGGGGAGGCAATGGCGAGGGAACTGGGGCCGCCAGCTTGGAAGAAAACCCGGGGCGGATGGTCCACGGGAAGAAAGCTCCAGCCAAGGAGACTCTGCAGACGCTACACTTCGGCCATTGCTGAACAGAGGGGCAGGGAAGGCCCCTGGGGGCCAGGGTCCCACTGTCGGTGAGCTGACCCAGCCTCAGAAGCCCCTCCACAAAGAAGGTGCACCTGCAGGGGAGCCTCCCGCAGTCCTAGGCAGGGGGTGTGGACACCTCCTCTGGGCCCTCATGGTACCTTGGACATCCCCCTGACCACGGTGTGGTCTGTCCTGGCCTCCCACCCCCAACCAGGCTGTGCTATCCAAGGGTAGAGTGTATCTGACCTTCTCCGTGCCCAGAGGCCCACCTAGAGCAGCAGCTCAGGGGTATCTGTAGCCTCAGGAGGGAGTGAGGTCCCCGTCACTTGGAGGCATCAAGGAGGCTAAGGAAGGATTTCTGCACCGGAGGGATCTGCAGCCTCCCTCCCCACCCTGAACTGCCCCTCCTCTCCTTTTTAGCATGCATCACTCACTATTCATATATTCAGCCCCTCCTCACTGACGGCCCCCTCTGTCTGGACCACAGTGGCTCTGGGAACCCTGAATGAAGAAGACATGGTCCCTGGTCCCTGCCCTCCAGAAACCATGAGCAAACACTACATGGAGACACAGACAGAGAGGGTGAGGGCTGGACAGAGGGTGATGACACTCTCCCTCGGCCTCCTGGGGTCCTCCACCACGCGTTTCCCCTCCCTGCCCCGACCACACACGTGTGCACATTCACGCATGCATTCCCACAGAGCCCCTCAGCCCCTCCCCACCTACACACACTTACACACGTACACACCATCCTCCACGCCCCCCAGGCAGCAGCACTGGGCGCGGCCGACCCACTCTCTTCCTGCACCAGCGGCTCTTAAGTGTTTCTGTGCCACCTGGAGAAGCTCATGAGCCCTTTCTCAGAATGATGTTTTTAAGTGCATAATTCTTTTTTTAAAGAATGCTTAGTATTAGAAAGGAAGGAAGCCAGCTATGTTAAAATAGTTGTCAAAATATTTTTTAGGAAAACAAATTTGTGATGGAGAACTATATGTGTTTCGTTATCAACACAATGAATAAGCAGAGCCAGGGGCGGGTCTGATTCTGTGTGCCTGGGAAGCAGGGATGGATGTCAATGACATTCCGAGAGTTCCACAACGACCATGAGGAGGCACGGATATACCGGTGGCTGCCACTGGTGACCGTCGCAGGAACTGCCAGTAACCCCACCGTGCTCGGTTGCCTCCATTCATGATAGATAGGAATGCTACATTTCAGTCAGAAGTCAGTGAAAACAAACATGCGACTTTTCCCCATCCAGCTTCATGGACCTCAGTCTAAGACCCTCGGTTCTACTCTCTCCCCCTGGGTGCTGGGGACCCCACAGGCCCCCGGGGCAGGTGCCCTTCCTGCCTCGTGGACTCCGCTCCTTAAATGCTGGCCCTTCTCAGGCTCCCAATCCCCCAGTCTCCTTTCTCCATCCCCTGATCCCACACCCGCTCCCACAGCCTCAGTGACCGTCCCTGGGTTGACCAGGTCTGGAGTCTGTCCCAGCCACAGCCTCACTCCCTGTTGAACTGGCCTCCTGGACACTGCTCTAGGATGTTTCTGGGAACATCAAATTCATCAGATCCAAAATGGGATTGGTCATCCTCTCCCCAGACCACCAAATTCTCCCCTGAACTTCCCACCCCCATGAACGATGCCCCCAACCACCACCAATCCTGGGAGCTGTCCAGACTAGAGCCCTTCAGAGCCCTCCCTCCCCTCCTCCCCACGTCCGTCTCAGAGACCTGTCCACTCCACCCCCTAAGTCTCTCCTCTCCACCCCTTCCTCTGCACCCCACTGCCCCAGGCAGGCTGCGCTCTCTCACTCCTAAGTCCGTGAACAGCCTCCCCCTCCAGCCTTGCCTCTCTGACACACCCTGCACACAGCAGCCTGAGGGCTCCTCCAAAACCAAAAGCCTTCCGTGGCTCCCCACTGCCTTCCAGAGAATTTCCAAACTCCTTGGCTCAACAATCCCTTGTGCCAAGGCTCTTGGCCAGTCTCATCTCTGTCCATATAACCTCCACCTCCAACTTTGTTTACTAGGAGGCACTTCATGGAAACTTTTACTGCACACCTACTATGTGCAGGGCTGAGGGTCGAAGCAAAAGAAGAGACAGGCATTAATGGAACATGGAGCCTGTCCTCCAGGAGCTCACAATCTAGCAGAAGGTGAGGAGAATACGTCAGGTACAAAAGGTAAGAATAAATAAAAACAAGGAGAGAGTGATGGCGCCCAACACAGGGTTGGGCTGGGCATTCAGTGTTTGCCAAGCAAGTAAAGGGATGGATGGGTGAATGGACTGAGAGATGGGTAGGTAGGAGGATGGGGATGGGGCCTTTGGGTAATTGGACCAATGGATGATTGAGTGGGTAGATGGTTGGGAAGATGGGTGGATGAATGCACAGATGTAAGGACTGGGTGGATAGGTGGGGGGGAGGGCAGATAAATGGATGAAGAGATGAAAAGGAAGGAAGGAAGGAATGATGGATGGATGGATGGATGGATAGATGGATAAGCTAAAGAACGGCGAGTGGGGAGATGGGTGGGTGGGTGAATGGGGACAGATGGATGGGTGGGCATATGGGAGGGTGATTGGGAATGTGACTCTCTAGCAAATGGCAGGTCCAGGGACTCAAACCCAAGTCTATGAGACCACAGGAAACCCTTCTGGTTGGGACTCAGCACCGTCCTCAACTCTTCAGTGACTGCCACCCTCAGTCTCGGCCCCCCTCCCCACAAGACCCTCAACTCCATGCTTTCTCAGAGCTTCAAGAGGTCTCAGGGACCACCTCAGCCAGCACTTTTCAGGGACCACCTCAGCTCTATTGACATTTGGGGCTGGATAATTCTTTGCTGTGGGGGGGCTGTCTTGTGCATTGTAGGATGTTCGACCTTTACCCACAGGAAGCCAGTAGCACACCCTCCCCAAGCTGTAACAACCAAAAGCACCTCCGGACATTGCCAAATGTGGCCTGAGGGCAAAATCACACCCAACTGAAAATCACAGTTGATACAGCTCAACCTTACCCCACCAACAATTTTAGGCATGAGAAAACTGAGACGCAGACAGGAGGAGTGACCTGCCTGAGGTCACAGGGCTTGCACGTGGGCTGGGCCTCCCACCCCAACCCAGCCCCCTCCACGTTCATACAGCACCTCACAATCTGCCGAGCCTTCTCCTCCTGCTTTCTCATCTGGATGAGCCAGGTGGAAACCGGCACCCAGAGAGGTCAAGTTGTTTGTTCAGTAACACACAGCAGTAAGCGCCAGGGTCAAGCTTTGAACTTGGGGAGAGATGAGGGAGACGAGGGAGCAGAGCATGCCTCCACGGGGCAGCTGGGGACCGCAGTGTGGAAGGTAGCCCCACAGGAGAGCTGGAGGGAGATGAGCAGGAAGACGTTCTGGCTGATTAAAAAGACCTATTGATTTCTCTCTGAGGGAAACAGACGGGGCCATTTGTCTCCCAACAGGACGGGGAGGCGGTCTGAGGGAGGTGACAGGTCAAAGTTGGCTTCTGACACGAAGCTGCAGCCCAGGCAGGACGGACAAGTGAAAATCCAATCAAGTTTTCAATGCCCCAGGAGGGGGCTGCCTCGTCATCAGCCAGCCCGCCCTCTTTCTAACCCGCCAGCTCTGTATCAGTCACTCCGAGACCGAGACTTCCCGCCTGGGCTCACGGGTTTCACAGGCCTGGCTGCACAGCCCCGGGCCCCAAACCCCACTCAGCCACCGCCAGGCTGGGTTGCCGGCCCGAGCACCTCACCTCTCTGGGCCTCGACTGTCAAACGGGCTATCTTGAGGGCCAGCTGAGCTGCTGGGAGGATGAAACGCACCCAGTGCACGGGAGGCCCTTAGGGGACACCAGCGGCCTCTCCCGCACAGCCTTCTAGAATCTGGACCCCGAATGTCCCCGCATGCTCAGCGCCCACTCCTGTCCTCTCCCCGCCCACACCCCAGGCTATAATCAGCAACCCTGGTGACCCCAGCTTGGCTCGGAGCCTTTGATGAGGCTGCTTCCTCCGCTGGGATGCCATGCCCCTCCCCCCACTTCCCATCAAAGCCCCTCCTGCCCTGCTCCTTCTCCACTGACAGCTCCTGTGGCATCCTCAGTCAGGACAGGCTGACCACTGACCACTGCAGCCTCCTGGTGCCCGCAGCCCCTCAGGGTCCCTCTGCCCAGTCTTTACCCCATTTTTCTTCACTGGAGTATGATTCAGGCATGGCTCTGCCTCCCCCATCAGGCCGGGGACTCCTAGGGGTCACAGCTTGGTGTCCAAGGCCTGGTACAGCGTGGCCCCACCCAACATGGCTGAAAAACCCTGGGGGCACCTCCACTCAAGTCTAGAACAGTGTCCAACACTACTGAAGCTGGGCTTCGATAAACACTTGCCAAATCAATCAATCAATATTCATTACAGGTGCCTCCTGCTTGGTCTGCAGACCTTAGTCTCTCTCCCTCAAGCATCCTCCATTCTGGGACCATTCTAATAAATGAACTTATCCATGGCCCATCCCTGCTGGACACCCTTCACTGGCTCCCCAGTGCCCACAAGATGGAGAGCAAGCTCTAACCTGGCATTTCATACCCTGCTATCCAGCCCCTGCCTCACACTGTTCCAGCCACACTAAACTCCTCGCTGTTCTCTACACTACTCCCACTGCCTAAAATACCATCCCTCAACTGTTCTCCTGGGAAACTCCTACTCATGCAGCAAGACCCAGGCCAAATGCCCCCTCCTCCAGGTAGGCTTCACCAATGCTCCTAGGCTGGGTCAGCGGCAGCTTCTGCACCTGTAGCTCTGTTTATATAGAAATCTCCAGGTGACAGCACCTGAGATTTCCCTGTGGGTCAGGCTCTCCCTGGCCCAGCCAGACTCCTCTGACTGGCCGTCCAGTCCACCCCGCTGACCAATGAGCATGTGGCATCCACTCTGACCACCATAAGCATCCCCAGGGCGCAGCTTGATGCTGACTTTTCCTTCTGAGAAAAACAACCCTCTCTACACCAGATGGAGGGAGACGGACAATTTCCCAGACATGTGTTGCCTCTTCCAGCAACACTTGCTGTCCATCTGGGCGTTCCCCCTGGGCCGGGGCTGAAGGAGGAGGGGACACCCTCCCCGAAAGAACCCCTTCCCTGGCCATGAGCAGGCCCTGGGCCTGAGAGTCCTGGGCTCCAGTCTGCCCTGGCTTTGCCGACTACTCAACATGTGACCTCAGGCAGGTCACGCTCCCTTCCTTGGCCTCAGTCTTCCCAGCTGTGGAATGGGGAGTTAGCACACTCCCGGCCCTGCCACCGCACGGGAGGAGTTAAGAGGGTCTGAGAGGTCACGGTGAGTGGGAAAGTACTTTGTAAACCGGAAGGTGATGAGCAAGTGCATCTGTGCGGCCTGGGCGTTGAAGGCAGAGTAAAGTGAGAGTCACAGGTCCAGCTCTCTGGGGCCTCACGCCTGGAGGAGGAGAGAAAGCAACCAACAAACAACTCCCTGAGGCAGGAGGAAACTCGTGGGATAGGGAAGGACTGATAAAGGGCTGAGGGAGTCTAGAGAGGAAAAAGCTGAGAGCTGGGAGAACTTCCTGTGGGTGGTGGCCGGAAAGCTGGGGCTGCCGGGGCTGGCGGGGTTTGGCACCACGGAGATGGGAGAGAGCATCGCGGGGGGGCAGACCCAGCATAAACAAAGCCAGGGAAGCAGGGGTGCCAGGAAACACCAGCAGCTTGTCTGGGCTTCAGAACAGAGTGTGTGAAGGAAAATAGCAGAAAGGCGGCTGGAGGCCAACCAGGTAGATCTTGGAAGGCCCTGAATCCAGGCTAAGTGAGTCTATTCTGGGGGTGATAGAGAGCTGCTGAAGGTTTCTGAGTGAGGCGTGAATAAGCAAACAAATGGAAGAAGGCAGAGAAGGAGGGAGGAAACGGCACTTGACGGATGAAAAACTGCTTCCCACTGGGAGCCCCAGGACCCCCGAGGGTGAAGGCGAGTGGGGAGGAGAGAGGAAGCCCAGCGGAGAGGCACTCATCCGAGGTCACTAAGTTTTGGGCTCCTGGTTGGGTGCTCTTTCCACTGTGCAGGGGAGAGGAGGGAGGGGTGAGATCCCGGGAGCCACCTGTTTAGGCAGGAAGGGGTGGAGGAACGCAAGCCCAGATTTCCCAATGGCCCAGACACAGGGAAAGGGCTCAGGACAGGAGGGATGGGGTTAGATTAAGGAGGACTTCCCGATAGTTGAGAGCCCTCCGAAGACCCTAAAGGTCCTTATCAGGAGGTCCAAAGCCCCCAGCTGGTGCAGCAGGACTGAGAGGTAGCCCACCAGAGGCAGGGGGATGGACTAAAGGACCAGAGCAGGGCTAGCAGGGTGATGGGAGAGGGGTCTTCCTGCTGGTGACAGCCCCGTTTCTATCCCCACGGTTAGGGCCTTCCAGCTTTTCTCCCCCTCTCACTCCCCAGCCTTCATGCCCTCTACCCTCCACCAGCACCCTGCAGGAGTCAGCACGTTCCCACACTCGCCGGCGCCGCCCTTCCTGGCAGCCCAGCCCACAGGCTTCTCAGACCATCATCAAAGACATGGGACCCAGCTCCCCGCAGGCCCTCAGGACCCTTGTCCTGAGCCAAGGCACCCAAGCACCCCAGGTGGCTCCCTGAAAGCTCCATCCTCAGCTCCAGCACGCACACAGCTGCTGCTCTGCACTTAACAGCCTGCCCGGTCAATGCTTGCCCTGGAATTCTCACTAGACCCCCTGACATTTCCAACTAGGAGTCGCTGAGGCTCCCATTTCACAGATAGGCAAACAGAGGCTCGGCAAAGTCAAAGGTCCCTCGGCCAAGAAGCCAGGAGCAGGTCATCATTCACAACCAAGCCACAGTCCCTGGGGTGACCTCTGAGTCCTCTCCTTCCAACACCCACCCCAAGGCAGCTGCACCTCCACTCAGACCCCCCTCTCCAGGCCCCACCAGCAGCCTGGGCCACCATCATCCCTTGCCACCACCCCACAGGTCCCCTCTCATGATGGTCTCCTGGCTGACGTCTCTCCATAGGAGGCAGTGACCCTCTCCTGCACAAAATGGCCATAGCTGTCCTCTGCACACGCCCGGTACGCGGGACGCACTCAGTAAACACTTGTTGACCGAGCTCATGAATGGGTGAGTGAAGGATGAATGAACAAGAGCCCGTTCACCCCCCTCAACAAGCACACTGAACCTTCATAGTGAACAGCACAAGGCTTGGCACCACAAGGCTACGATGAGACCGTGAGCCCTGTCCTCTTTCGGCCCAGTGATGACCCAGGTCAGAGGGTCTGCAAGGCGGGGGTCTCAGCCAGGTGAACTTCAAAGCAAGAGCACCCACAGACCACAGACCACAGACCACAGACCCCAGCCCTAGCAGCAGAGGCCGGAGCCAGGCAGGAGACCAGAAGCAAACAGAAGTGGGTCAGAGGGGCAGTTGAGAACCAGGAGCACAGCCACAAAAGCACAGAGCAAGTTGAGCCTGCCCACAAGGAACACAGGGCCCCATCCCCGCTGACACCACTGAGATGCTTCCTGACAAAGGCAGCAGGGAAGTGGGCACCCTAGGCAGCCCCCCTGACCTCACTGCCCGAGTGTCCCCATCCTGCAGACAGAGAGACTGAGGGCAAGAGAGGGGAAGTGACTTATCCAAGGTCACTGGCAGCTGGCAGCTCCCCTCTCCCCTCTCCCGGCCCGGGCTGACGCCCTCCCCCTCGGCAGCCTTCACAGCGGAGTGGCTTCCACCATGCATGGCTGGTTTGCGCCGCAGCAGAAGAACTGGCTCAGTGCTGGTTGGCGCGGGGGAGGCAGGAGCCAGTAGCACGCAAGGAGGCAGGGAGCTGAGGGGTGGCCCCTGGCAGGGCACCGTGAGATGGCTGCTGAAGGTAGATGCTGGAACCCAGGAAGACCCTCGCCTGGCCGCCCGGAACCGCAAAGCAAACATCCCCGCTCCAGTGGAGTGTGGAGAACCCTGTCTCCAGGCTCCGCAGGGGGCAGCCATGTCCTGGATAAAAGCTGAGCCTGGGGACTCAGAGAAATTGAGGTTTTCATGCCAGCTTTATCACATCCTGGCTGCGCAACCTGGATAAAAGTTACTCAACCTCTCTGAGCCTCACTTTCCTCATGTGTAAATGGGGCTCTGATAGCGCCTACCTCTTGGGGGGGTTATAAGGGCTAAAAGGTGATACTGCATGTCCTGGCTATTGTAAATAGTGCTGCAATGAACATTGGGGTGCATGTGTCTTTTTGAATTTATGGTTTTCTCAGGGTATGTGCCAGTAGTGGGATTGCTGGGTCATAAGGTAGTTCTATTTTTAGTTTTTTAAAGAACCTCCATACTGTTCTCCACAGTGGCTGTACCAATTTACATTCCCACCAACAGTGCAAGAGGGCTCCCTTCTCTCCACATCCTCTCCAGCATTTACTGTTTGTAGATTTTCTGATGATGGCCATTCTGACCGGTGTGAGGTGATACCTCATTTTAGTTTTGATTTGCATTTCTCTAATAATTTCTCTAATGTGCTATTGAGCAGCTTTTCCTGTGCCTCTTGGCCATCTGTGTGTCTTCTTTGCTGAAATGTCTATTTAGGTCTTCCGCCCATTTTTTGATTGGGTTGTTTGTTTTTTTGATATTGAGCTGCCTGAGCTGTTTGTATATTTTGGAGATTAATCCTTTGTCTGTTGTTTCACTTGCAAATATTTTCTCCCCTTCTGTGTGTTGTCTTTTCGCCTTGTTTAAAGAAGATGTGGTACATATGTATAATAGAATATTACTTAGCCACAAAAAGAAATGAAATTGGGTCATTTGTAGAGACATGGATGGACCTAGAGTCTGTCATACAGAGTGAAGTAAGTCAGAAAGAGAAAAACAAATATCATAGATTAACACATATATATGGAATCTAGAAAAATGGTCCAGATGAACCTATTGGCAGGGCAGGAACAGAAAGGCAGACGTAGAGAATGGACATGTGGACATGAGGCGTTGGGGTGGGGGAAGGGGAGAGTGGGATGAATTGGGAGATTAGGTTTGACATAAATACACTACCATGTGTAAAATAGATAGCTAGTGGGAACCTGCTATATAGCACAAGGAGTTGAGCTCACTGTTTGGGATGGCCTAGTTGGGTGGGGATGTGTGTACGAGTATGGCTGGTTCACTATGCTGTGCAGCAGAAACTAACACAACATTGTGAAGCAATTATATGCCAATAAAAATTAATTAATTAATTAATTTAAAAGGTGATACTGCAGCAACGTGTTCAGCACAGTAAGCGCCAGCTCTTGTTATTATCATTCCCGAACCCTCTTCTGTGCTGGACACACAGTTGGGTGCTTCGCAGGAATCACTTCTAACTATCTTTAATTGTCCTAGTATAGAGATGAGAAAACTGAGGCTCAGGGAAGGGAAACTAGAGTGAGTACGGCCCACCACGGGCCCTTTTACATATGTAGCCAGTTACACGCCTAAGAAAGGCTCTCAATGTCTAATCTAGGGTGGAAAATAGGTTTCCAGCTGATTAGTCATGCTGCCAAGGGTGCCCTGCTGGAGGATGCTGTGATCGATTAGCAATGTCTGCATAGATAAGGGCATTGGTACTAACAGTGTAACTGGCACAAATGTACCTAAATCACAGAGATAGAATCTGATTTTCCCTGGGAACAATGTCCTTTGAAGGCATTATGTTCTCTCTAAAGACTTGATGCGCAATATCTTGTTGAATCTACCACAAACAGTGTTTACTCAGCTGTATGTGAAGGCCCTGTTCACTTTTTGGGCACAGGTATTAAGAGTGATAACCACATGTATGTTTTTCTAGTTTACAAAGATTTGTTTTCACATGTGCATTATGTACTGCT
This sequence comes from Hippopotamus amphibius kiboko, assembly GCF_030028045.1. Lineage (NCBI taxonomy): Eukaryota > Metazoa > Chordata > Mammalia > Artiodactyla > Hippopotamidae > Hippopotamus > Hippopotamus amphibius. Next base: position 8,987,240 of record NC_080192.1, read on the forward strand.
TTGGTCTTCAGTGAAATCCTGTGAAGTGGGTAAATATCACTCCCATTTGACAGGTAGAGAAACTGGGACTCAGAGAGGTTAAGAAACCAGCTTATGGTCACACAGCAAATAACAGGTAGAACTAGCCCATGGGTCTGTCTCACTCTGGTCCCCAGTGCTTTCCACATGCCACCTACCCATGAGTCAAACAGCACCACGGGGACTTCCCTGGTGGTGCAGTGGATAAGACCCTGAGCTTCCAATGCAGGGGGCCCAGGTTCAATCCCTGGTCAGGGAACTAGATCCCACATGCATGCTGCAACTAAGAGTTCGCATGCCAAAACCAAGGAGCCCAGGAGCCGCAACTAAGGAGCCCACCTGCTGCAACTAAGACCTGGCACAATCAAAATAAGTAACAATATTAAAAAAAAAAAAAAAAAACAGCACCACGGACCCCTGACATTTCAGACCCAGAGTCCCCCCTGCTGAAACCCCGCTGACAGCGCATGCTCAAGGCCCAGGCCAGGCAGGCGGGGCATGGTGTTGACATTTGGGTGAGCGGACCTTTCCCACCCCGGCTCGCCAGCTCATGCAGGGTCCCAGCAGCCTTCTGGCTCTCCAGTGAGTCAGGCGGTGACTCAGGGCCCACCTCTGGGCTGGGTGAGGAGCTGAGTCAGGGAGCACCAAGCTTCAAAGAGCAGCTGGCTCTGAGCCAGGGCCCCTCAGCTCCAGGGACACTGCCGCTCAGGACAGTCTGTCTACGGCAGACCTCCCACACTGCCCTGCCCCCTCCCGGCCTGCTGGTCCTGATAGCTGTTCCCACTGGCCTGACCCTGATGCCTGCATGTCCACCGTTCCTTTGGGTTCTTAATGGGGAGCAGAATCCTGCAACGTCTGGAAGTGTGAAGGGTCATTTTTGGTTGTCACAATGATTGAGGGCCACTACCTACCGATATATAGGGACCGGGAACATCAAACATCCTATGCGGTGCAAGACAGCCCAGACCACAAAACACTGTCACACCCAAAATGCCAAACGTGCCCGTATCAGGGAGCATTAGGTCAAGCATTGCTCCCTCCCAGGGAGGAGGGGCAGGAGGGGGGTTTCTGGCTGAGGAAGAAGAATCCTGGAACCCTCAGCACCCCATGGATGACATCTCCCTAGACTCCCAAGACCCGAAAGCCCCGTCTGAGTGCCCCATGATTGAGCCTCTGCTTGTTCACTACTGGAGACCCGGTGAGGACACTGCCTACACACACCCAGCAAACACTGCAGGAGCACCTGCGGTGCACCAGGCGCTGTGCTGGGTGCTGGGGTCCCGCAGTGAACAAGACCGGCTCGGTCTGTGTCCTGGTCACCTAACAGTGCCCTGGAGGAGGCAAGTGTTAGACTCAGAATCCCATACTAGCTAATGACAACAAACAAAGAGGCTAAGGGGCAATCACAGAGGGCTGCCCTGAGGAGGTGACACTTAAGCTGTGATTTGAAGGATGCAACAAAGGACCTGGCCAGGTGAAGAGGAAGGGAAAGCATTTCAAAAGGAAGAGCATGTGAAGAGGCCCTGAGGCCTGGAAGAGCACAGAGGAAGCAGAGTGAGGGAAGCAAGGCCGGGCTTTGGGGGCTGGTTAGGACTCTGCTCCTCCAGGGCAATGGGAAATGGTGATGGGTCTTGAGCAGGGGGTGACCTGAGCAGAGGAGAAAGAGCAAGTAGAGGCAGGAAGATCTGTGAGGAGGCGACGCAGGCGGAGCTTTGCCCTGCGTTGCAGGGTCAGCTGCCTCCGGTCCAGGCCCACAGGCTCCCCATCACGCTCTCATCACCTCTGTGCTCACCACCCACCAAATGGCTCAGTCACTGGGAGCTGGACCACTGGCCAGGGTCTGACTTAACTCTGCCCCCCTCAGTCCCGGCTCAGACGTGAGGTTCACACCTGAGGGCTTCCTGGGCCAGCTGGACACTGCACTGACCCCCATGGTCATCAGCAGCTTCTAGAACATTCACACCAGCAGGGCACCAGGTCCTCAGTCATCCGAGCTCCATGGCCCAAGCAAGGTCTTCCAGACCCAGCACCTGATCTGGCTCACCACCACCACCGCCGCCACCCTGCAGCCTCGGCCCGGGCCCCAGGCCTCCTGACCGGAGCGAACAGCCGGGCCCCGGGCAGGACCAAGACAAACCCAGGCCACGCAAAGGATATGGGTTACACACCATCTTGATGCACCAGTTCCGGGGGCTGGTGGTCTGTCGCAGGCAGAAGAAGGCAACGGGCGCCAGGTCTGGGTGAGGGACGTCCGGATCGACTCTGTCCAGGGGCTCCTCTGGGCCTGGAGGGGAGGGAGGGGGGCTCCGGGGCCCTGGCTGCTGCGTGTCTCCTGGCTCAGCTGCCGGGGCTGCTGCGGCCGGGGAGGAGGGCGGCGGGGAGCTCTCAGCCATGTCGGCGCTGAGCGGGGAGTCCTGCGGGAGAAAGAGGCGGCACTTGGCGGGGGCCAGCCTGGCACCCACTCCCCAACCCGCCTCTCTGGACAAGGGGACACGGCTCAGACAGCCCAGCCTCAGGCCCCGCAGGCCCCTCGCCCTCACTCCGGCTGTAAGGACAAGGCAGGAGCCGAGGGTCAAGATGCACCCGAGCTGGAATCCACTTCCAGGCTGGAGGTCCCGGGGCAGGGCTGGTCAACCTCGCTGAGCCTCAGTCTGGGGAGATGAAAAGTGGGGAGAATAAAATCTTTTTAGAGTGTAGTTGTGGTTGTGACATGTTGTGAGGTTTGTTTGTTTGTTTTTTCTTTTATGAGACTAGAGTTGTGTATTTATTGCATCATCAAAGGTAAAGAAAATTTGCAGGAAACAGGTGAAAGGTATTGTAAAGACAGACATTATTGCCAGGATGACGTGTCTTGCAACGCAGAAGTTGGGGTGCCATGGGACCAGGTACCGGGGCAAGCCAGGGTGGAATCAAGGCAGACTTCCCTGAGGAAGTGACATCCGAGCCAAGACTTACAGTTGAGCCCAGGGACACCCCCATCCACTGCCCTACAAAGCGGAGAATCCAGAGACCTCACACACCAACCTCTTTGCTTTACAGATGGAGAAACTGAGGCTCAGCAAAGGGACAGTACAGACACACAGCCAGGTAACAGCAGAGACAGAGCTCCATCAGGGCTGGCTTTCTGGGTGTGTCACCTGAGCAGCCACCCATGGCCCTGGGCTCAATAGGGCCCTGTGTTTAGTTCAAGGCTCTGCTGTCACCAACTTGAAATCCTCAATACTTTTTGATCAAGGTGCCCACATTCTCATTTTGCACTGGGCCCTGCAATTCACGTGGCTGGTCATGACTTCAACACGGAGGTACTTGACATCCTGGCCTCATCAAATGCTCACTACAAGCGCAGAAGCCTTATTAGGCCCACTTAGCAGATGGAGAAACTGAGAAGGGAGGGGCATGCCAAGGCAACACCCTGAATTAGGGCACATCTAGAGGCCAGAAGCCCAGCACCAGCCCTCCAGATTCAGTGATGACTGACCCTGGCCTGCTTGGGCCTCCACCCACAGCCAGCCAACAGCAGGGCCTGCCCCTCCCCACCTCACCCAAGAGGTTACCAATCCCTGAATCCTCACCCACTGGGGTCTCCTGGGCCCTGGCGCCCTGGCAGTGGCAGGCTGGACAGTGGGAGTTTCTGGCACCCACCCGGCTGCCTCCCGCAGCTGCTGAGCTGTCGGCTGAGCCGCCCAGAGCTGATACATTCGGACATTTCTCTGGCTCCTGGGGGCAACAGGCGGGAGTTGGCGCCTCCTGCCACTTCGCCCGGCTGGTCAGCGAGGCAGAGTTTTCTCCTGAGCTCGTGGCTTTGCTCTTGGTTCTAGAAAATCAGCCACGGGCCTTACATAAGCTCCCAGGCACCTCGGTGCACCACGTGTCAACCACTGGGTGGAAAAACATCCTCCCTGGGGTGGCTGCAGGTCTGCTCACCGCCGTGCCAACCCGAGTCCACCGCTCCCCGCACGGGCCCCTCGCTTCTGCCAAACTCGACCTCATCAGGCCCCAGGGCGCCAGCTGCCTCCTCCAGGCCTCTCCTCACATGGCCCCCTCTCCCGAGAGCACCCTCTCCCCATCTCCCATTCCCCATTCTCCCAGGCCCTGATGATTCATTCACTTGTCCAACAATTCTTTCCTGAGCACCTACTATGTGCAGGCACCGTGTGGGCTCTGGGGTTATGCTGGTGAAGAAGCCAGACTGGGCACCAGCCCTCATTCAGCCTTCACTCCAGCAAGAGAGAGAGGCACACGGGTCGATTCATTTTTCTCTCTGGGTTTCCTTAGCTCTTATCACCACCGAACACATCATATAATTTATGTATTTATGTATTTATGATTTAGTGTCTTTCTCCCGACCTGAAAGGAGGCTGTAAGAGAGCAGGGACTGTGGTCCGTTTTGTTCACTGCTGTATCCCCCAGTGCCTGGAACAGTGCCTGGAACATACAAGGTGCTCAAGAAATATTTGGGGAATAAATAAAAAGTGCTGGGAAGTAAATAAACAAGGGAGAAAGGTGGGAGTGGGGAGAACCCACCTCGCCCTCTCTAAAGAAAGACATTTAAGATAAAAACAAGAATCAGAGGCACCAGCCATGGGAGGTCTGGGAGAAGAGCCCTCCAGGTACCAGGAAGAGCTGGGAGGCTGGAAGGCTGAGTGCATTTAAGGAACAGAAACGAGGCCAGAGTGGCTGAGCCAAGGGCATGGAGCGGGGGTGAAATTGGAGAGTTTGGCAGGGCCTGTTGTGAGTCCACGGAAGGAGCTCAGGTTTTAGTCCAAGTGCGGCAGGAAGCCACGGAAGGGTTTTTGCACAGGGAGTGGCGTGCTCTGGTCTGTGTTTTTAAGCCATCCCTCTGTGGACTGAAGGGAGAGTGTATGGAGGGGCAGGGCTGGAGCAGGGAGGGCCAGAAGGAGACTGGAAAGAGGGGCTGGGCTGGCCTGGGATGCTGGTGGAGGTGAAAAGAAGGGGGTGGATGTGAGGTATATTTTACAGGCAGGAGAGCCTGGTGTTGCCTCGGCCCCAGTGCCACCCTGCCCAGCTCCGCAAAGCCCTGCCTGCAACCACAGAGGTGGGAAGAGCTGCCATGGCCTCTGGGACTGCACAGAACCACCGCCTCTTCCCGCTCTCAGCTCCATCCACTTTGCACTAATTTGCTCTTTGCCTCACCTGGCCCTGTTTCAAGCTGTCACACTGTGTTGCCCTTTGCCCTCACACCTCTCCCCACCACACTGTGGGGCTCTTAGAGACCATGACTGCCAAGGCCACCAACCCACCCCCCAGTGCCCACCCAGCCGCCACCCTCTGACCTGCTCCCCAGTGACCACCCAGACCATCTCCCTCTGACCTGCTCCCTTGCAGCTGCCGAGGTGACAGCCCTCTGGCCTGCTCCCCATTTCCAAGTCCCTCTGCTCTGCACCTGTAGCCCAGCTCCTGTCCCCAGCTGCCCATGTGCCTACGGCTGAAGGCTCTTGGGGAGTTGGCAGCTGGGCGTCCCTGGGCTCCAACCTGCCTGCAGGTGGAGCCTCAGAGAGAGCAGAGGACTTGCCTGAGGTGGCAGCATTGGTGGATTCAAACTCAGGTCCATCTGGGCCCAGAGTCTGAGCTGCCCCCACAGCCGGAGCCTCCTCCCTCTAGGTGCCCCCAGGGTGGCGCCGCAGGCAGTGGGTGGTAACTAGACTGGCCTCCATGAGCAGAGGCAAGAGCAGGACCGCTCTGTGTCTAGAACACACTGCCCCCCACACACTCCTGACTCCACTGGCCTCTTGGAGTTTCAGTTTTCCTCTCGGTCAAGCTCAGCCTTCCTCCTGCCTCCCTCTGCAGGCCCCTGTGAAGAGGCAACTCTAGGACCCATGAAGGTGGCTGTCCAAACATGTACGGGGCCAGCTGTGCCATCCCCAGGGGCTGCCACCCCAGCCCTGGCTTTGCTGTCACCACTGTCACCACCATCATCACAGCACCACAGAGGCTCTCATTGAGTCTGACCCTGTACCAGGCAATGGCAAAGGCCTTTCCGTGCATTGTTTATGTTGACTCCCACCACAGTCCCGTGATGTACAGACTGTGCTTATTCCTACTTCATGGAGAAGGAGACTGGGGACCAGGAGTCTAGCAGTGCCCAGGATCATGCAACTAATATACGGCTGAGTCAAGGTCCCAGTCCAGGTCTGCCACCCCTGAGCCCAAGCACTGAACCATCACAGGCACCACCCTGGGACAAGGTAGAACCAGTCCTTCCCTTCCAGCTGAGTTACCAGGCAGTGCAGATACCGCTGCTGGTCCAGCCAAGACCCCCTATGTGGGCAAAGGCCCTCCAAGTCTTCCCAAGTCTGTGGGGAAATCTGCCTCCCAGAGTCTTCCAGCTGGCACTCCAGAGCCTTTAGGGTGTGGTATGGGGACACCCTGTGTCTTCAGAGCTCAGAGTCCTGGTGGAGAAGGACCTGAGGCCTGGCCTGGTTACCCCAGGCTTTGTGGGTGTGTGTTCACAGGCGCACACAGGCAAGCAACTTGTTTATCCCTTTGCCAACAACCGCACATGGGCTAATGTCACAGCTCAAAGAACAAGCAACAGATTCACTCTGGGAATTCTAGAATCCAGGAATCTCAGAATCAGAATATTTTAGAATCACCCAGGACCTTAGAGGCCCAAGATATTAATCACAGTAAACTCACACTCAATAGGGTGTGTTTCAGAGCACGGACGCTGGAAGCCAAGACCTGTGTCAGAGTTCCGGTTCTAACACCAGCCCACCTCGGCACACGTCTCAACCTGGCTGGGACCTCAGATACCCTGTCTATAAAATGAGGGTGTTGACTGTTCCGTGGCAGGGCCCGCTGGGAGGATGAACTGGGGTGACACACACGAGCACCTGACCATGCCACCAGCCATTGGGCCATCGCACAAGGAGCCTGTGATGGTCTCCCACGCTTATTAGTGCATCAGCCACGGAATTCCAGAACCCCGGAACTTAGGGGTCCCAGGAACATGCACCTAGTTTACAGACCCTGTAGGCTCCAGATCTTTACACAAGGAATCTCTGAAAAGAACGGGGCCCTTGGAGTGTCCTAATCATCACCACACACATTCACCAACACAGAGATGACACAGTCACACTCACACACAGTCATACACACAGACGTACATACAATTATACACTCACACAACACCCAGTCACACAGACATATATCTTACACACTATCACGCTCACAGACATACACAAACACAGACACAGACACATTCATGACACACACTCACACACAGACACATACAACATTTACTCACAGAGACATGCACTCACACACCTCACACACTCATCATCACACACACAGACACACACGCACAACACTCACTCACACACCACACACACCAGTGCAGAGCCTGCATCTGGAGGCCTGGAGAAAAGTCTCTATGAGGCTGCGGGAAACCTGCCTCCCAGAATCTTCCAGCCAACATCTCAAAGCCCCTGGAACCCTCTGTCTGCTCCCTCTTCCGCATGACAGCCCTGCAGACGCGTGACGACAGCCCGCCCACCTCCAACCTCATCTGCCCCAGGCCTCTTGTCACCAGCTCCCTCATCCATTCCTTGGGTGACAATTTCCAGATCATCTGTTCCTTGGGACCTCTCCCCAGTCATGCTCGCGTTTGCCTACTTTCCTCCACAAGGACTAGACCAGGTTTGCACCAAGTCACCCAGAGTAGAGCAGACAGGTTACCTGCCTGATTCTGCAGGGACAAAGAGGGAACTCTCTGGATGCAGTCTGGGAGCCCCAGGGCCTAGCTGGCAACCCAGTAAGACTGAAGCAACTATGTGGCATGTGGTCCACTGGTCCCCTCTGATCTTCATCAAAGGAGCTGCAGCCAAGTCAAGCCTCCTCTAGCCTAAAGAGGAATGGCTGAAGTCTGGCCTCTAAGTGCAGGACCTGACACAAAACTTGTTCTGGTCTGGCCAGCTGAGCCTGCCCACATATTGCAGCCACATTGGTTCTGTCACCAAAATCAACAGCTTGCCCTCCCAGCTTTGCGGTGTTCAGTGAATTGGATCAGCAACCCCTCCCGTGATAGCTAACAAGACTCAGAGCCAACGTCATTTGTTGAGCACTTATTATGTGCCAGGCACCTCACTGCAGCCCAATGAAGTAAGCATTTTGCCTTCTCCAACTTATAGGTGAAGAAACTGAGGCACAGAGAGATTAAGGGATTTCCCCAAGGTCAAGAGCTTCTTAGTTAAAGAGCTGGGATTTGGATCTGGGCGGTCCAAATTCAAGTCTCCAGGCCAGGCTATAGACAGAAGGTTGCAGCCCCCTCCCCCTCCCCCGGTACCTGTCCTCGTGTCTGTCACTAGGCATCGCCATTTGTTCGTCGGCCCTCGGCCTCATGACAAGTACCAGCAAGTGAGGCTGTGTTGGAACCTCCATCAGTGTGTTTGAACACTTCCCAGCAGGTGCCCCTGCTGATCATTTTTCATTCACTCTGCAGTAATTAGGGCCTTGGGTCTTACTTCAGTAAACAAGTCGGGGTGAATGCGGCCCCTGACAGAGGGAGAGTATTCTAGCAGAAAGAGCACTGGGTCAGGAGTCCCAGGGCCCAGGTTCGAGTCCCAGCTCCACCCTCACCGCATCATATAGTCTCACCAAGCTTCATTTCCTCTTGTATAAAATGCAGAACAGGATTCCTTCTCTACCACACAAAAGGGACAGCAAATGGCGAAAGAGATTCAGAAAGTACCTTATTGCAAGAAAAACGCCTTCCCTGAACCAGGCCCCATGCTAGGCACTGTAGGGACATTTCTAAGCCTCAAAAAATCCCTTAAGGTGGAAGTTATTATTCCACTTTTATGAGAAGCCAGTGTTCCCCTGATGCTAAGGGCCTTGCCCCTCGGGGCCAGGGTCATGACCCTGGACTGGCTCAATGTGTCTCCCCGCTGGGACGAGGGCTGAGTGATCCAGGGAGGAGGCCTAAGTCCCTGCACCAAAGGCGAGTGAAACACAGCCCTGATTGCTCTTCAGCGCCAGTGCTCTTGAGTGAGGAGAGGGAAAACCCTGAAGTTCTTCTCAGAAAGCATTATCAGCAAGACTGCCCAGGCCAGAGTGCAGGAAAGGGGGAGTTGGCAGAGGGAGGGCCTCCAAGATGCAAGGCAGGACCAGGCCTGTGCTGACCTTGGCCCCAAAAGACTGTGGGCTCCACGCTGGAAACACCACTTCCCTCTCATCCTCTCCTGCTCAAGGAGCCCCAGAAGCTCCCAGCACTTGCTCCAAGGGTATCCAAACACCTGGCACTTCCAAAGCCTTCCATGATCTGCAACACACACACACACACCCCCACCCTGCTCCGGTATAAAATGCAGCCCTGGTTCTCCTTTCTGAGAGCACAGGAGGAAATCAGGCCCTATGGCCATGTACCCACACGGCACCTGGCACAGGGGATGCTCCAGGGGCACAGAAGCTCCAAGACTTTGTCTGTTCCCTTCTGTTGACTGCTATGTCCCCCAGTGACCAGAATGGGGCTTGGCACATAGTAGCTGTTTAACAAATACAAAAGAGAAAAAGAGAGAAGGGAATCAGGAAATCAGATTTGTTTTCTTCCCTCCTTAGACTGGCAGCCATGAGGGGGAGAGACTCAGCCCACATCTCCCTGAATATTAGGATCCACCGGCCCAGGACCTACAGACCCAAGGACCCAGGAATCCACACATCCACAAGTTCATAGACACACACACCCACAGATCTACAGCTCCACAGACCCACGGACCTAAAGACTCACAGACCCACACACTCACACATTCAGAGATCCACAGACCACGGGTCACAGAGCATGGGCCCCCAGCTCCCTGGGCTGTCTCTGAGCCTCCAGCCCAGCCATAGGACTCCTGGGGGCATAAGGATTGAGAGCACATCCTGGGAATGTGCGGGAAGAAAACGTTCTGCAGAAAAGAACGAGAGGGAGGGGAGGGGTCAGAAAGGAGCAAGGGGAAGGGAGGACAAGAAAGGAAGACAGGGAGCCAGAAGAGGAGGAGAGGGGATGGGGGAGAGGGGAGGAGGGTGCTGCTTCCCCTGCAGCCCACGGGAGGTTTCCCTGCAGCCCCCCCCCAGCCCAGCAGCCTGTCTTTCCAGACATAGTTTTTGAGCACCCTGAGCTGGGGGCTGGGCACCCTGAGAACAAGGCAGCCGAGGGGGAGACAGACAGGAATCAAGGAGCCCCACGAGGGCCTGGTGTTACCTTGGAACACATTCAGAAGCTGCTGGGGGCGAGAGCCCCTCCAGGGTGGGGGAGGGACAGAGCGGTGCCCAGAAGCAGACTTTCCTGGGGAGCCCCACTTGGGGCACAGCCTGAGGGTGGCAGAGGTGGCAGTGGAGGAGGGCAAGGGGAGGAGAGTCGGAGGCGACCCCCCGCGGGTTCAGGATGTGGATCTGGGTCCAGGACCACAGGGAGGCTGCGGTCATCCCAGTCCCTGAAACTGCTCCCAGCTTGGCTGCGGGCTCACGAGGGGCAGGCTGTCAGGAGCCAGCGACATCCAGGGGGAGAGGAGGGGTACTGGCAGCCACCTCCACCCCCCACCTCCCCACCCAAGGTCAAGGGGAGTCAGGGCACAGGGCTATGGGAACTGCTGCTTGGCGCCCCCTGGTGGGCCTAGAAGATGCCCTCTCAGAAGCGCCTGGAACAGGGGTGGGGGGGAAGGGGGCGGGGAACCTTGGTCAAAGGAGCAGGGAGGGACCTTCAGCCAGGCTGGTAGCCCCTCCCCCAAGCTGCCCCCCTCAGTGCTCCAGAGGCAGGCCTGGGCAGCTCTGAGGAGCCAGGCACGGAGCTCAGACGTCATGGTGTGGTACCCAGGCCCTTGGCGGGGGTGGGGGGAGACAGGGGAGATTTTGGTGCCAGTCAGCTCAGCACGCCCGCCCCAGGATGTGCTCTTCCCTTTTCCTCTTCCTCCCCCAGACTGCAGCCCCAGAATCGGTACCCTGCTCAGCGCCACCTGCCCCGTCACCCACTGGATCCTCTCCCTCTGGTCTCAGCACGAATGGTGGAGGTGGGAAGGGGACAGGGAGGTCTCTAGACTCCCCTGCCCAGTCCCCATCCCAGGGCCGGGTCCTGGAGTCTGAACAGAAAATTTGTCCTAAAGGGTGGACAAGAGTTTCCAAAGCCAGTCTTGGGGGCTGAGGGGAGACACTGATCCGAGAGGTGACCCGACAGCGTGGGCAGGGCCTGAGGATTGAGATGGTGGGGAAGCAGGCCCAAACTCCTCGGCCAGACCCTTTCCCACAGGGCCTAGCCCACGGACCCATGGCTGCATCTGCACAGCACCCTAGCCCTAGGCAGGGCCAGTATCTGCTGGGTAAATCCCCCAGGCAACGAGAGACAGAAGGACAGGCCGGCTTCCTGGTCAGGCCAACCTAAGCACCCCAGCCTCCAGGACGCTGCTCACACGGCGTATCAGACCCCATCACATCGCACAGCAGACGCAAGCAAGCTTCCTCTCTCTTTCTCACACACACACGCACACACACAAACAGAGACAGACACACACATGCATACACCTAGCCCCACAATATAGACTCCCAGGGCCACAACACAGCTCAGGGGTCTCTCCAAATGCCAATGGCATCCATGGCTCAGGAGCCCCCAGGACCCTGAAGGGAAAGAAAGACACAAGCAGAGCAGCTGTCTGACGCCTCAGCCTGGGCCCATCCAAGAGCCCCCTCCCCCAGGCATCATGACCTCCCCCCAGAGGCCTTCCCACCCCCTGCCAAGGCCTTTTGCCCCCCCCGCATCCCAGGCACACACCACCCAGCAGACAATTAAAACCCAATCATCATAAACACTCATTATATAACCAGCCCCAACCTGCTGAGGATTCCTTTCACCCCCGAGAGTCCCAGCTCCGACCCCCGCCTGGCTTCCTACGGCGGGGCGGTGGGCACCCCCTGGGTGTTGACCAGGGAGGGGGCCGGCTCCCACCCTGGCCTCGAGGAAAGTTAAAGGCTGCCTGGGACTCCCCCATTGCATCCGCCTGCTGCCGCTCTCCCTCCGCCAGCACTCCCAGCTCAGCCCCCCGGACGCTGGCACCAGCTCTGGTCCCGCTGGCCGCAGAGCCGCAGCAGCCAAGGGGCAGCGGGATAGACAGACAGACAGCCCGGGCCCCCGGCCGGCAGCCTGACTTGTTGAATAAATTTCTGCAGCGCTGGCTCAGCCGGCTTCAGCATTGGCACCGAGAGAACTTTCGTGGCCTTGGAGAAGGGACCGGTCAAAGTTTCCCGTCCTTCCTCTCAAGGCACCTACCCCGAAGGCACGGGGTGGGGGGCCGACGCGATGGGCACGCGCGGGTGGGGGGACCGATCCCCAGAAATCAAGAAATAAACGCTTCCATAAAGAACCAACCCGACGCGCCAGGAAACCGGCAAGGGAGCGGAGTCCTCCCTTGCGTCCCCTCCCCCCTCCCCCCCTCCCCCCACCTACCTTGGCATGGACTTGGCCGGGCAGCGGGGGGTCGTCCACGTTAGAGCCGCGGGGGCGACGCGTCCCCCCGAAGCCGGAAATCGAGGAGGACCCGCGGCCCCGCCAGCCGCCCCCCCCGCCAGTTCAGGATCAGCTGAGCCCCTGGGGCGCGAGGGGCGGCGGGCGGGGGGCGGCGGGCCCCGGGGCCCGGGCCATGGCGGGAGGAGGCGGCGGGCTGGCGGGCGGGTCGCGCGGCTCCGGCGGGCGGCGAGGAGCCGGCAGCGCGGACGAGCCGCGGACCGAGCCGGAGTTGGAGCGCGCGGCGGGCGGCGGGCGGCAGGCGGGCGGGAGCGCGGCGCTCCGGAGCCGGGGCCGGGGGTGGGGGCGCTGCGGGGACCGCGCGGCGGGCAAGTGCCCCGAGAGGAGCCGCGCGGGCGGCGGCCCGGGGCGGGGGCGCGGGGTCGCGGCCGCCTCCCTCGCCCGGCTCGGCTGGGCTCGCGCCTCCGGCCCCGGGCTCGAGGCGCGGGGTCTGCGCGCGGCGGGGGCTGCGGAGGAGCCCGAGCGCCCGGCGGTGCGGGGACGTGCGGCGGCGGCGGCGAGACCGAGCCGCGCCGCGTGCGAGGCAAAGCCGTCCTTATACTGACACCAAATGTCTTCGGGGAAAGCTGCAGGCGCGGGACGCTGGAGGGGGGAGGCGTGGAGGCGACAGACACACTGACGGCGGCGGCTGGTGAGCCCCCACTTCCCCCGAGAGGACGGGTAGCCCCCAGCCTTCAGGCCACCTCCTTAAAACGCAGGGTCGTGCCTGGGGGAGGGTCCTATCCCTTCAACACGGGGGCTGCGTCATGCACAAAAAGGGAGGGACCCTATAACTGACCACCCCCAAGTCCCAGGTGCCTGGTTGGCCACGCTACAGTCCGGATTCTCACCGAGATGCTGTGAGAAACGGGGGGAGAGGGTCCTTCACCACCAGCTTCTACAAGGTGGAGCCTGGCTAGAACTCAACTCCAAAAGTCACTCCGCAGCCCAGGCAGCCTCCCCTCTTCTCATCCACACCCGGCTTCTTCCCAGCCTTTAAGGATTGGCTAAAATCCACCTCCTCCAGGAAGACTTCCAAGAGGGCTCCCAAGTGGAACAGGTGCCTCTCTCCAACTGCAAATGCCCAGCCTCACCACTTCCCCTGGGCAGCCCGGGCCACGGGAGCCTGAGGGTTCAGGAACTCAGAGGAGTCAGGAACCTCAGCCCAGCTCTCCCACACCTATCTCATCTCCTTGTGTGTGGGGGGGAGTTACCCTGCTGGGCTGGGGTTGTGGTGGGGGGATACTAAGGCCTGCCCTGGGACCACTTGGTCTGGCAGATGGGCAGAGTGTTGGGGGAAGGTGCCCTCAGGCTTGATCCCAGCTCAGCCCCTTCCTGACTGAGGGCCTTGGGAAGCCCCTTAAAGTCTCTGAGCCTCAGGTTCCTCATCTGTGAAATGGGGATAAAAGTTCATGCTTTGCAGAATGAGAAGAGTCTAAAAAGGGTTTAGCACCATGCCTGGCACAAAGTAGGTGCTCAGCAGATATTCATCACTTCTTACCTTTCCATCTGTTCAGGGAAACAAGACAAACCTTTGTCACCAGACCGCAGTGCAAGGTCATATAAGCACACCTCAGGCTAGGAGGTGTTTCACAGGCATGGATTGAGCAGGCCAGAAGGCGTCCACGGGTGGGATGGATTTATTTCAGAACAGAGTGGGCTTCAGATCAGGAGTCTCAGGGAAGACCTCATCAAAGGCCAGAGGCTTGCACCAGGCCTCGAAGGCTGGTGCAGGATTGAGATAAGGGAGAGGGGGCGGCTGGAGAAATGGCATCGAGGAGGGAGAAGGGACATGTGCAAAAATACGGAGGTAAGAATGAGGTGGAACGAGCAGGCACTCTGTGCCCTGACCGGCTGAGTGCGCAGCTGGACAGCCCCAGGCCTGGGAGAGTGGAAGGGATCAGGCAACAAGGCAGGGAGAAGATGCCAGCTGTTGCTCGCTTCCTCTCCATCCTCCTCTGGCAATATTTTCATTAAGTTCAAAGGCTGAACAGGACCCTGAGAAGCCACCAGATGGTGAGTTCTCAGGACTGGCTTTTCAGTCACAGCCTCCAGAAGTGACTGCCCAGCGTCCTCCCCCCCCCTCCCCCCGCCAGTGGCATACCTGGGGTGATGTAGATCTCACCACCTCCTGGGGCAGCTCCTTTGTTCTCTGGGCATCTCTGATCACTCAAAGTTCTTTTTCAGATTTAAGGAGAAATTTGCCCGCCTCCACGATCCCCATCCCTTCCTTGTCCCGACAGGACTAAACACCCCCTCCCCAGCCTCCTTCAAGCATCCACACTGGCAGGAAGTCCTGCTTCATGTCCGACCTAAATACTTTATGCTTCAACTAAAGCTTTCGTTGTCCATTCCTTCACTCTTCCGCCCACCCCAACCCTCAGCATTGGGATGGGCTCTGTGGACGTGGAGGGCACACATAGACTAAGGGTCATGGAAGAAGCATTGATGAGGGGCGGCCCTCAAATCTGCTGGGAGATGGGATTGCAACTCCAGGTCTTCGCAAGAAGCAAGGCTGCAGCAGTCCCTCCTGGAGGCCCTCGCTGGCTGCAGGAGCTTCATTTATTCATTATTGCTATTTATATTGTGCCTGGTATTTGCAGAAGGCTGCAGCAGCCGCACACACTCATTAGGCCCTGCCGTGCCCTGAGAGCAGGGGCCTGCCAGGCCCGTGCCAGGAGGTAAGTGAGACGGGCTCTGGCCTAGAGTCCCCTATTGCACCCGCCTGACAGCTGGGCCATGCTCCCCATCCCCTCCCCCGGGGACAAGGCCCAACACTTGGGTCCTCACACCCTACTCAAGCAGCTGCTAGGCAGAGAAGCCCAGGCTCCCCTCCGTCCCCAAGGAGAACTTTCTTGCAGTTGTATTGGCTGGAAGGGTAGGGAGCACCTGTCAATGGGAATAAGCAAGCTGGAACTAAAGGAAGCTGGGGCAGGATTCCTGCCCTAGGACGTGAGATAGGTCCCTTCCAGACCTAAAGGTCCTAAGAGCACAGAGACAAAGATTCCAATATCCTCAGAATCCGCAGTGATTTATTTCCCAAACACTTACAGAGCATTTATCTGCGCCGGGCCCTGGTCTAAGCCCTTAACAAATATTAACGCATTTAATCCTTTCCACAGTCTTGTAAATCGTCACTACTATTTTACAGATGAGGGACCACTGGCAGAGAGAAGTTAGGTAACTTGCTCAAGGTCACACAGCGAGTAAATGGCAGAGCTGGTGTTTGAACGCAGGGGGCCGGGTTCCAGAGTCTGTTCTCTTAATGAGGATTCTGGATTCTAAGATTCAAACACCCTAAGATTTCCAAGGTTTCCAGGATTCCAAAGAGTCAGAGTAACCCCACCTACTAGAGCAGGGAGGGACAGCCTGAGATATCCTCACATCGACCACCCCGTGCCCCTTCGAGCACATTCCCTTGGGACATGGAGAGGGACCACTCTCAGCCCAGTACCCTGGACACCTAAGAACCAGGCCCTGGGAGCAGCCCGCCATGATCAGAGCTAGGGATAGAAGAAAACCAATGGCAGAAAACAAACTTCAACATTCCAAGAGATTTTTTTAAGCATCTACTCGGTACCAGGCCTGTGCCAGGGCTGAAGAATGTGATGGAAAGGTCCAGAAATGCTGACTGTGGATGAAACAGGGAGGAGATTTGGAGTCAGACTCAGCACAGAGGTGAGCCAAACGCTGGGTCTCCCAAGGGAAGGCGCCTGATGGGTTCAGAGAGGCCAAGGTGGACCCAGAGCCCCGTCTGGAGGGTCATGGCTGTATTGGTCAGGGGAGAAGAACCGTAAGTTTTAGAGCAGAGTGAAGGGAGAGGAGAGACGATGAGGAGGTGGGGTCACAGGGAGGGGGAGCCCCTGGGGAGGAGCCCCCAGAGAATAGGACTCCGAGGTGCCAGTCCCGTCTCTCCACAAGCCCCCAGGAAAGTTGCTAGATCCACACGGGCCTTGTGAGAGTGGGGTTTTCAGTGTGGGAATGTCAAGAAACGGATGAATCCCCCTTGGAGGTGATATGCATGAGACCAGCCCTGGGCAGGTCAGCCAGTTCATCCACCAACTGCACTAAGCTGGTGGAAGCAAAGGTCAGAGCCAGAGGGGCCCAGGAGGACACTGGCATCCCTCCAGAGTCTCTGCAGCCACAGGAATACCGCCCAGGCTGGAAGGGTGGGCGTCCAGCATCTTACCCAGCTGAGGAGGGGAAGCGCCCTTCCCCGGACAGGTGCTCATCTTCTCCGTTAGCCCACTTAACCCTGGCAGCAGGTCTAGGTGAGAGGATCATGAAGCTCATTTTACAGATGGGAGAACTAGGATCCAGAGAAATTAAGTCAATTGCCCAGGGTCACACAGCTAATGAGCGGCAGAGACATGATTCTATGCCAGAGTGAGTGTGTGTGTGTGTGTGTGTGTGTGTGTGTGAGAGAGAGAGAGAGAGAGAGAGAGAGGATAGAGGTTCATCTCCACCTGCCCAGGAAGGAGGCTGAAGACAGGCAGAGGGAGAGGGGACAGATCTTAGGACCCACAGTTTCCTGCCAGGTGGGAGCCCCCCGATTCACAGCCAAAAGAAGACTTTGATGCCCTAGAAGCTTCCCAGATGGGACTTGAGGAATCTAGTCTGGGTGCAGATGAACAGACTGCCTGATGCCCCAACAGTCTGCAGTGGGCAGGGGTGGGGGCAGGGGAGCAAGGAGCGGCTGCAGCTTTATTCCAGGGTAAACATGAGAGAAGAGAACAGCCGGGAGGACGGCCCAGACCTCCAGCCCAGACAGGACACCAGAAGCCTCCTCACGTCTGACTGGTGCCTGACCATTGGCGCATCACCCGCTTTGTGCCTCACAACACCCAACACGTATAACCCAGCATGCAGTAGGTGCTCAATATTAGTTCAGTGCATTCGTTGAATGCCAGCGCTCCAGAGCAGTCATTTCCACGTCCACGTTACTGACAAGGAGACGGAAGTCACGAGGTGGTGTGACATGCCGATGGTCCCTCCAGGTGGTCGCTCAGTGACATTTATGGACCACCTACTATGTGCCAGGTGTTGGATGTACAGAGACCCAGCCCAGCTGTTCAGACAGCCCGGGTGAAGTGCAGTGGAGAGGTGGGGGGGAAGGGTCAAAACAGGCTTCACGTGCAGAGCGACCGTGTGAAGGCTTGGCGAGGGGTGGGGGTGGGGGCAGTGGGCAGTGGGGGGCCAAGGGCTTTCCTGGCAGGGCATTGGAGGAAGGTCATTCCAGGCAGGGGTAAGAGCAGGTGCAAAGGCCTGGGGGTGTGAAGGAGAAGAGCTCATTGTGGGAACAACCCGGCTTTGAATGCCAGGTCAGGGGGGTGTAAGTGGGGAGTGGCCAGGTCAGGTTTGTTGTGAAGCCGGACCTGGGTGCCGTGTGAGAGCCCTCCGCAGAGGGCAGGACGAGGACCCGGAGGCCTCACTAGCCTGGGCTATATTGCTGACAGGAGGGATGGGGACGGACTTGAGGGATGTTTTGGAGGCAGAGGGACAGGACTTGGAAACTTAAGGAGGGAGGGCCCTGGTTTCTGGTCCTTTCCCAAGTGGATGGTGGTGCCTGACATCTCCCCCAGCAGAGACCTCGGGGCTCCTCCAAGCCTGGGAAGGCAGACACTGGGATGGGGGTGAGACAGGCACAGTGAGGGAGAGTCAGCAAACAAGAGAGATGGGAGAGTACTTGGAGAGATAAAGGACATGTGAGGAGAGAGGTGAAGGGAGAGACAGGAGACACGGTGGAGCCAGAAGGGAGAGTGAAGGGAGGCGAGAAGGGAATTCAACACAATTCACCTCTGCTTTCTTCTCTCTGTCTGTCTCTGTCTCTGTAGGGGTCCTTCTCCTTTTTCCTGGTCCTTTTTCCCGTCTCCCTTCCTCCTCAGCTGTCTCTCTGTCTTCTCCTTTCTCTGACTCTGTCCATCTTTCTTCCTCCATCCCCCTCTGTCCGTGTCCACCTCTCCTCCCAGCATTTCCCTGTCTCCCTGACTCGGAGGGGAGAGGGCAGGGGGGACACTCCCTCTCCATCTGTCTCCATCCTCTGTGTGTAAGTCTCCCTGCATACACCCTCTCACTCTCTTTTTCTCTCTGCCCTTCCTGCTGTTTGGAGCAAGAATAATAGAGCAGGCAACTCTTCCCTTTATCCTTGGCTGGACAAAGGCTGGCACCCCTGCAGTCAGGCCTCCAGGAAACCTCCTTCAATGTCGCCCTCAAGGAGAGATGACTGGGGCCTGTGCGGGTGGGAGTGGGGCCCTGGGCTGAAGAGGCTGATCCAGATTGGCCTCGGTCCTCACCCTGCAACCTTGGCACCCCTGGTGGCTCAGGATGGGCATTCGAGGGAGCAGCATCTCGGCCTCCCAGGTGGTCGAAATTCTTCCTTTCTTTCAAGGTTCTGATCTTTGTTAAAACTGGAACCTCCCTCCCCAACCCCAACCCCCCCCAACCATACCACCCAACCACCATCCCCCCCAACCCCTGGCCCCTGGAAGAATCATGGAGCCCAGTTCCCTAGCCTTGGGGCCAGGTCTGTACCCACACCAACTCTGGGTTTTGGAGAATAATCCCCAGTCCTGCCCTCTGTTTGGCCTTGGTTTTGGGGGTGGGAGATGAAAAGCCATAATCGAATGCCTTCACCTAGAGAGTGTCTTGCATCCTCAGCCCAGCTCAGTCTCATCCCCCCATCACACCAGACTAGTCAGAGGTCCCTCACTCCTCACCTGCCCTGTCTTGATGGCCTAGCACTCTGTTCTGCCCCTGCCAGACTGGGATCCCTGCAGAGAAGGGCAGAGCTGGGCGCAGAGCAGGTGGTGGAGGCTTGCTGCATGAATGAATGGCTGAAAGGATGAAGGAATCAATGAGGGATTGTCACTCAGGAGGGTGTGACGGGGCCGCTTTTCTGTTCTGCGGCTCCTCTCTGAGCCCCAACTATGTGCCAGGCATCATTCTAGGCCCTGGGGGTACAGCAATGAACAAAATTAAGTCCCTTCCCCCTCATGGAGCTCATATTGTAGTGAGCAAGTCAGAAAATACATAAGTGAAAAATGTGAAATATATAGTACATCAGATATGATCAGCCTATAGAGAAAAATAAAGCTGGGGAGAAAGATGGACAGTGAGGATGGAGGGGTCATTTTAAGAGAGGCAGTCAGGGACATGTTCAGACTCAGATCCTAAAAAAATCACCCTGGTTTCTGCTTAGCGACCAGACAGGGAGGGGGCATTGCTCATCCGTCTCCACATGCTCTAGGGCCAGAGAACTACTACTTTCTCAGCAGGTTCCTTGGTGCCTGACGCAAATGGGTCCTGACATCTGGGCCCACCTACCCAGCTGAGGGCCCAGACTCTTACTTCTCCCTCTGGGTGAGCAGAGCCTGGGGCTCAAGCTGCCCCACTTTATCTCAGCCCCTCCCGTCCATCTCTCATCTTCCATTCTCTTCCACCATCCCCAGGGCACACACATTCCCTTTCATAAAACCTTTCCAGGAATCCCTCCAACTAGGACAGAGACACAGACCATGGTCTGGGTGGTAGAGGGGCCCATGGCGGGGATGGAGGGCACAGATGCACATCCTTAACGGAGACCTGGGAGCCTTCTGCAGGGAGTGGCTTTCAAGATGCACCTTGAAGGTGAGAGTAGCCATCCATGGGTTAAGACTGGGGACACTTCCAGTATTTGTGTGTGTGTGGGGGGGGGGGGGGGACCCAGCCTCCAATTCTGGGTTTTGTTAAAAAATATATTTATTTATTTATTTTATTGGCTGTGTTGGGTCTTTTCTTTCTGCTGTGCGCGGGCTTTCTTTTTCAGTTGCCGTGAGTGGGGGCTACACGTCGTTGTGGTGTGCGGGCTCCTCATTGCTGTGGCTTCTCTTCTCTTGTTGTGGAGCACAGGCTCTAGGCACGTGGGCTTCAGTAGTTGCAGCACATGGGCTTAATAGTTGTGGCTCACGGGCTTTAAAGCGCAGGCTCAATAGTTGTGGCGCACGGCCTTAGTTGCTCCGCGGCATGCGGGATCTTGCTGGAGCAGGGATCGAACCCGTGTCCCCTGCATTGGCAGGCGAATTCTCAACCACTGCGCCACCTAGGAAGCCCTCCAATTCTGTTTGAAAGTCAAATTATAAATACACTGTTGGGGAAGTAGCATAAGCCAACCCATTGAAGCAGAAAAGCACACACCTGACAGAGAGGCCTCAGGTGTTCCGGTGACCAGCTTGACCTCACTACCTCCACATCCATGAATTCCCTGGTTCCTCACCCCCAGCTTCAAAAGGTGAGCAGGGTCATCATGTTCCTCTGGCAGATGCATAAGCAAGGACCAGAGAGGCCAACAGACTGGCCCGAGGTCACACAGCAGAAAGTGACAGATCTCAAAAGCCCAGCCTGGGTCCACTCTCTAGAGAACCCAGAGCCTGCAGCCACCCTCTCCCAGTCTTTAGGGACCTGGTGATCCCTCTACACACCAAGCCTCTGGGTAAAACTGGAGAGAGGTTCTCCACTACTTTCACTTCGGGGACATAGAGCTGCATCCCTCCAAAGAAGAAGACACATGCAGAAACACACAATCCCCACACTCCTGTGTGTACACCACAAACACCACAGACAGCCTCACACGTACACCCAAACAGATAGAATTTTGATTAAATACGTCCTCACAGCAAGACAAAAATTCCCACAGATACGTTCACACTCCTTCTCAAGTACACACAGACACTTGAGCATTACTGTTATTAGGTTAACACAAACACAAACACAAGAGCAAAAATACCCTCTCCCAAATGCACTCATGAAGGGAGAAAGACACAGTTGAGTGTTAGAGAGACAGAGGGAAAGGGATGAGAAAGAGGAGGAAGGTGGAAAAATCGAAGGAGAGGGAGAGTGAGGGAATGGGCAGATCAGGGAGGGAGCGAGTTTAGAGCATCCAAGAGGAGAGAGATTTAGGGAGAAAGATAGGAGAGGAGAGGGGAAAGATGGGAGGAAAAGATAAGGAGACAAGGAGGCAGTAAGGGGACGGAGAATGAAGAAGGGAAAGAGGGAGAGGGAGCCTGTGATTGGAGCCTAACTTTAGCTGCAGCAGAGCTGATGACTCACACTTGGGGGGAGCGTTGGGTTGGCTCCAGGTTTCTGTTTATATACCTCGATGAGCTAAATATACAGGCTAAGGGGTTCTTCTGTTCTGGTCCAGCAGCTCCTCTGCGTTCTTCCTCCCGCCCTCACCTCCCCTCCCCAGCACGCACGCGCTCACTCTCTCTCTCTCTCTCTCTCACACACACACACACACACACACACACACACACACTCAGAGCCCCTGCCTCTCCCTCCCCCAAGCCCACAGGGCCCTGCCTGTGCCCTCTTGCAGCCTCCAGCACACATCTTGCCCTTGCCTACAGCTCTCCCCACCAGTGTATTGGCTGCCAGGAGCTGACCATGGGGCTTTGCTCCAAGCTCAGAAACAACATGGTCCAAACTGCCCCTTTCTGATTTCAGGAGGTCAGGTGGGAGGGGTGGACACTCGCCCAAGGTCACACAGCATGCAAATAGATGAGCCCCACCAGAGCCTCCTGTGACTTCTAGGCCAGAAACTCCCGCAGGAGATGGGGTGAGGGCCTGGGGTGGTGGGGCTGAGTGCCCGGAGCAGGCAGGCTGGGGCCTGGAGCAGGGAGAATGGAGCTTGGAGGGAGAGAGACCACAAGCCAAGTCCTGCAGAATAAGGAAGAGATGAAACTGGGGCGGGTGGGGGAGAGGTGGTGATTGAGGGTCTTGAGGACAAAAAAGAATTCCATTGGCAAAATCATCTCTGGACCCACAGGGAGCTCCTCTGACATCGTCAGTCCCCAACCCAGCGTCCTGCACCCAGACCTCCTGAGCTAGCTTCAAGGCCACCCCACCAGCCCAGTCATAAGCCTGCAGAACAACCTATGGTAGAGGCTGGGGCTGTGTCGCTGTCCGTGGTGCTGAACCTCTCCATGGCCTCTCCCCAGCCTGGACGCTGTCCATTCCCACCCCAAACTCTCCCAGCAGTTCAGCAGGGTTGGGGGAGAGATAGTGGTGGGAAGGAAGGGGGAGGTGGAAACAAAGGACAGGGATTGTGAGGGAGGTGGCCCCAGGTCAAAGATTTTCAGGGAGAGACAGCGATTTCTCCTTTGACATCATTTTCAAAGACCCACAGTGACCAAGAACACCACATTGAAGATGGCTGACAAGTCGAGGAACCAAGGCAGAGTGAGATGTCTGCAAGTCAGGGCAAGTGTTGACACGCACAAGCGAATCCAGGCCGAAGGGCGGAAACTGGGCGGTCTGAGAGTAACGTCCTCAGCAGACTTGAACCAAAACGCTTCTAGTTTTCCTGTGTTTTTATTACCCATCTTGATAAAAAGGTTGTGAGTTTTCACACTGTCACAGAACAAACAGAGCCGCGACTTCCGTTTCCCAGGGTACGAGGCTGTTTCATGTACTCCTGACAGCTCCATCACATTTCCGACAATTTCGAAAATTTTTGTTTTCCTCTGGGAACGTAGAAGAGTGCTAACCCTCCCTCTCCCCATCACGCGCCAGGCTCAGGAGCCTGGAACACACCTGCCCCCGACAATGCTCCAGTTACACTTGCCCCCTCCCTATGCTGTCTCATGCCTCCAAGGCCTTTGCACGTGCTGTGCCCTTCCCCACCCCCCCAACCTGGAGTGCCTTCCTTCCCCCTTTTAGGCCCAGCTTCTCTGTCTCCTCCACTGGACACTGCAGGGCAGGAAGTACCACACTCATCTCAGTATCCCCAGAAGCCAGCATAGGGCCTGTCGTACCCATTTACTGAGTTTACCTTCCATTTAGATGAATGAGCTGAGCCAAAGAGATGCTTGACTAAATCTCTTAGGATCGGGAAGGAAGGGTGCAAATCAACTTTTCTAGCAAGGAGAGTGTTGCAGGTGTTCAAAGGGAGAGGTCTCCAAGTTCTTAGACGGAAACTTACTACCTGAAGCAACCTTAAAAGAAGTTTAATAGAATCCTGCCTCCCTGCTTTGTCTCATTTTGCAGATGAGAAAACTGAGGCTGAGAGAGAAAGGGCCTTAGTGCAAGGTTGTCCAGGGAGAGAGTGGGCATCCTGAAGCTGCCCAAGACTGTGGGGGAGGCCCTTCTGAGTGGGAGCAGGTGGGGAGGGGGCTGGCTCTCTCTCCCAAGCCCCTGGGCCCCAGCTTGGCCGTACGCTCCCCTCAGGAAAGAATCTATTAGCCCTGGCAGAAAGATGGCCCCGCCCCCTCTCCGCCACCCCCCCCCCCGCCAGAGAATCCCAGCTTTCAAATAATGAACGATCTCTAATTTAATTACATCTTTAATTCATTTGGGTCTCTGAGGAGCTTTGAGCTGGCGTCTGAGGAAATGCTCAATAGTTCCCGAGAGGGAGGAAGGATTTCCTTTCCTGTTTCAGGGAAGGGAGAAAGAGAGGCCATGGTCCTCTTTTCCTCTGGGACTGTGTGTGCCCCTTATTTTTCCTGCAAGGAAGCCCTTCATCAGACTTGGACTTTGGGACAAGCAAGGTGCTGGCAGAGGGCAAGGAGGCCACTGATGGAGGAAGCAGGGGTATTGAGGAAACCCCCCCCCCACTATTTTTTTTTTAATTGACCCCAGTGTAGAATTCCCTGGGATCTTACTTATGTTTTATTTATTTATTTATTTATTTATTTTTGGCTGCGTTGGATCTTCATTGCTGCACACAGCCTTTCGCTAGTTGCGGAGAGTGGAGGCTACTCTTTGTTGTTGTGTGCGGACTTCTCATTGCAGTAGCTTCTCTTGTTGTGGAGCACGGGCTCTAGGCACGTGGGCTTCAGTAGTTGTGGCATGTGGGCTCAGTAGTTGCAACACATAGGCTCAGTAGTTTTGGGGCCCGCGTTTAGCTGCTCCATGGCATGTGGAATCTTCCTGGACCAGGGATCGAACCCGTGTTCCCTGCACTGGCAGACAGATTCTTAACCACCATGCAACCAGGGAAGTCCCCCCCACCCCCAAGACACACACACATTATTTTAAAAGACACAGTACTCACTCACACAGCAGAGAATTGCATCATAATCACTGCGATCATTTCTTGAGGGTCTTCTCGTGTCAGGTACTCTATCCAACTTAACTTTTACCTCTCAATACTACCATCTGTGTTTTGCAAAAGAGAAAACCGAGGCTCAGAGGACTTGCCCAAGACGATAAGGTAGGTAAGAGGCACAACCAGGACTCAAAAGTGTTCTTTCTGGCTTGAAGCCCCTGCCCACAAGCTCTGTGTCCACCGCCACCCCCGCATCTCTGACAAGGAGTCCCAGGGGATGTCTAATCCAAGGATGCCGACACTCCAGGGATGAACCTCTTGGAAGTATTTGGGAAATCTTGTGCCAATGTGCAAATTTTATCAACTTATAATACTAATAATGGTGAACATTTATACAGTCTTTATTGTGAGTTAGGCACTGTTCTAAGCACTTTCACATATTACCTCATTTAACCTTCACATCAGCCCTATGAGGTAGGTGCCAAGATTATCACCCCCATTTTACAGATGAGGAGACTGAGGCACTGAGAGGCGAGTAACCTGGCTCAAGCTCGCATACCTGGGAAGTAGTGGGTTCTTAGAGTCCTGTAGAGTAAGGCTTATAATCCTGACTCTAAAGATCAGGAAACGGACTCAGAAGGGGCAAGGCATCTCCCAAAGACGCACAGGAAATGACCTAACAAACTCACACCTGGGTCTGGCCAAGTTCCAGGCTCTCCACTGCTTTGAATAAAGGTGGGAACCTCAATTTCCTCATGTGTCAAATAGGCCTGACATCTGTGTCACAGATCAAGTATGAGGACTAGACATTAACTGGGAGAGCACTCTGTAAATGGATGGGCATCAAAAACATGCTAGCTACATTCCTAAGGCACTTGGAATGTGTTCATTTAATCCTCACAACAACCTACAGGGTGGACATTATTGTTAAGTACAATTTACGATGAGGAAACTAAAGAACAGAGAGTTTAAGTAATTTGCCTAAGGGCACGCAGCCCATAGATGCGGGAGTGAAGATTTGAACCCAGGCAGCTGAGTCATGCCCTTAACCGCCATGCTCTGCTCCCTCTACCTGGGAGCATCAAGGAAGAGGGCAAAGGGTGGGGAGCCAGAGGCCAAGGCTGGGAGAACACAGGAGGAGGTCATCTGGCAGAGAAGAGGGAAGGGCAAAGCAGAAGAGGGGACAATTCTGGGACCAGACCTGGGGTGGGGACACAGCAAGACTGAGGGGTTTTGTGAGCCTGTCTGTGTAGAAGCCAAAGCCATGAGGCCCCGGGCACAAAAGGTTTGTGTCAG
This sequence comes from Hippopotamus amphibius kiboko, assembly GCF_030028045.1. NCBI lineage: Eukaryota > Metazoa > Chordata > Mammalia > Artiodactyla > Hippopotamidae > Hippopotamus > Hippopotamus amphibius. Next base: position 9,013,066 of record NC_080192.1, read on the forward strand.
GGCAAGGGGCATATTGCTGACCCTGGGGCAGGCAGATGAGGCAACAGCAGCCCTGAAGGCCACATGGGCCACCAGCTAGACAGGCAAAAGCTGCCCACTCCCCAGCTGGGCCTCCCAGCAACTCCTGCTCCAAGGAGGCATCTGGATGAGGACAAGCCTGGGGCCAGATGAGAGGCTGTCAGGAGGGGCTGCTGACCTGGGCTGGGGCATGGTCCTGGGGATGGAGAGACGGGAGAGTCTGAGGTGATTTAGAAAGTTGAATGGACAAGACGGGTGACTCCTCTCTTGTGGGGTAAAGGACAAAAGGAGAGTGGCACCCTGGTTTCTCGCTGGAGTGAGACAGAGGAGAGGAGAAGCAGGTTTGGGGGAGGAAGCAAGCTCCATTTGGGACAAATTGAGGCTGAGAGGTCCGTGTGACACACAAGAGCAGAGGACACACCCAGAAGGCCATGGAGACATGAGTCTGGGGCCCTAGAGAGAGGACTGAGTTCACACAGAAGCCATGCAGCCTGGGTTGGCTCGGCCGACGGCTGGTGGACTCACCAGCCTCCTCTTACCTGTTTCTCAGGAGAGGAGTTGAGTGGAGCTGCCAGGACCCTCTGGGGACATTTCCTGCCAGTGTCCACCGAGCCAGGGCCCCAACAAGGGGTGGTCTCCCAGGACTCCCTCCTAGACTGAGGCTGCAAGTTGCACTGTCCTCAGGCTGAGCTTTGCCTCCCCTCTGGGCAATTCCAGAGAACAGTTCTCAAGCATAGACATTGGTAGACCCTGTGGACACCAGGGGCTGACTTTACCCCAGCTTCAGGGAGAACTCTCCAGTCTGAAGGCCATCCTGCCAGGGAACAGGCTGCCTGCTAAGGAGTGAGCTCCCCATGGCAGGTTACAGCCACACAACTAACAAATAATCCCTCCTCCCGACCTAGCCTTCCCATCCATCTCCTTGTCCTTGAGTCTGTGGACACCATCTCTACCCCACCCATCCCACTGGGCTTTACCATCGTGCATCTACGCTTACTCTGCTCGCCTCTCACGCTTCCTGCCTCAAACCTCACTCATGCTGAATCTTCAGCCTCCGGCACATACTAGGTGCTCAATAATATTTTTTACCTAACAAATGGCTCGACATTCATTCATTCATTCATTCATTCAACAAACATCTGCCAGGCATCATTTGAGGGTCTGCGGCTATAGGCAAGGACAAGATATAAAGTGTTTCCCAGACAAACAAAAGTTAAAGGAGTTCATCACCACTACGCCAACCTTACATGAAGTATTAAAGGGATTCCTTTAAAAAGAAAAGGCCATAACTAGAAATACAAAAATTATGAAAGAAAAAATCTCAAAGTAAAGGCAAACTTATAGTAAAGGCAGTAGAACAACCACCTCTACAGCTAGTATGAAGGTTAAAAGACAAAAGCAGTTATATCTGCAATAATGAGTTAAGGGATACACAAAACAAAAAGATGTAAAATATGACGTCAAAAACATAAAATGTGGGAAGGGAAGTAAAAATGTAGTGCTTTTAGAATGCATTCAAACTTAAACGACTATCAACCTAAAATATAGGTGGTTATATAAAACCTCATGGTAAACACAAGCCCCAAACCAATAACGGATACACAAAAAATAAAGAGAAAGGGAGATAACACTAAAGAAAGTCATCAAACCACAAGAGAAGAGAGCAAGAGAAGATAGGAACAGAGAAGAATAACAAAAACAATCAGAAACAATTAACAAAATGGCAATAAGTGCATTCCTGTTACATTTAATAATTAATTTAAATGTAAATGGACTAAAGGCTTCAATCAAAAGACACAGGGGGAAGAAAAAGGTTTAAAGAAGCCCTGTGGTCCTCACAACATAATTGAGAAGACAGACGACAAACAGGAATAAGAAGTGGAAGTAAAACATCTGGTGGTCAGACCGTGGTAAGTGCCGTGGAGTGAACAGCAGGGAGAGGTGCAGTGCGGCAGTTGGGGGGGTGGGGGTCGAGGGCATGGTAGTTTGAAGATCACAAGGCTATCAATCCACCTGTGTATCCATTACTGCCCCACTCCGGCTCCGGCTCAAGGCTTTACATGCTTTCACTCGTAAGTCCTCACAACCCTAGAAGGTGAGTGTCATACTTTTCATTTTGCAGATGAGGAAACCAAGGCACAGGCCGGGTGGCTCTCTGGCCCTGGTCTCAAACGGGATCTGAACCAGGCCGTCTGGTTCTTCTGATGGGTCGGGGGAACCTTAGAAAAGTCCCAAGCTGAAAACCCTTGCAGGTAACCCGTGTGACATGCGCAGTCCGACAGGGTTCCCCTCCCGCCACCCCCACCCTGCCCAGGAAAGGGCCTCCTGTTTGGTTAAATGCTCTGCTCTCAGCTCACCATCTCAATTATTTTGGAACAAGGGGCCCCACGCTTTTATTTTGCACTGGGATCCACAAATAGGTAGCCAGTCCTGCCCTCAGGGAACAAGGCCTCTAACAGATGCTCCTCCACCACCACCCCGCTCCTGTCCCCTCTTCCTCACCCCTGCCAGCCCTAATCACACAGTCAAGGGCACTATCACCCGTCTTCCCCACCAGACTCCCTGACAGTGGTGGGGACAGAGCGTTTCTTCTCTGTGTCTCCAAAGCACAGAGCAGGCAAAAGCAGACCCTCCGGGACTGTTGGCTGGGTTGGACCAGCTGGGTTGGAATGGAATGAATTGGCCCCTCTTGGGGGTCCTTGGTGGAGTTATTGGTGCAAATCTCTAACTCTACTTCCTCCTGGGAGATCTTGCAATTCCCCTCTGACCACATCCTGATTCCTGGTCTCAGGCTCCTGACTGGGAGGCAGCCTCTCAGGACACACCCAGTTAGGGGCTCTGGGGTCCAGAGAGGTCCCCACCACCTGCCCGGCCCCCATCCTCTGCACCCTCAGATCCACCTGTGTGGGGTGAAGAGTTTCAGACATTTTTACACCTTCTTTTTTCACGGATTGGCAAAGGAGGCTCAAGGGAGGCTGCCTTTCAAGGCTGCCAGCAAGGATGTGGAGGAGTGGGATGAGAGCTCCAGCCTCCGACTCTTGTTCCTCTCTAAGTACCCCCTCTAAGCATCTCAGGACCCTGGGGTTTCCTCCTCTGTGGTTGAGGAAGCCCCAAAGGCCTGGCCAAAGTCTCAGTACACCCATAAGCCTGAAGCTCCAGATCCAGGCTTCTTGGCCCTCTGCGTTCTTGAAGCGTGAGCCTGCAGGGGACCAGGGTTCTCACCACCGAGCAGACACAGGACCCTGAAGCCATGACAAAGTCTGCCCTTCCTCATTCTGCCTCTGTGCATAACCTCCACATGACACAGGTCATCCCCGAGCCCGGACCTGACCTCCTGGGGGCTCCTGGGGACTGTCAGGAGGGGAACTGGGAGGTGTATTAGTCAGGATGTGATAGGCTCTGCTGTGGTAACAAATAGATCCTGGAATCTCAGAGCTATGAAAACTATAACAACAAGAGTTTATTGATTATCCATGTCACAGTTCAACTGGATCGTCCTCTGCCATCCATAGTATATTGTACCAAGGTCATAGTAGCAAGGAACATGAGCTGGAGGGATGCTTTCAAGAGCCAGGCCAGGCCCAGAGTGGCGTCATCCCCTCCACCAACACTGCATCAGCCAGAACTCATTTTCTGACCACACCTAATTGCAAAGGAAGCAGCAGTAGAGGTAGGGGAGATGGTGTAAACACCAGCACTGTCCCGTCATGATTGGTAAGGGAGCTAACACACATTCTCTGGTCTCTTCTGAGAATGGAGCCCCCATCTTGTCCATTAACTGGCCCCTCCAAGACCAGCCTCTTGAGCCCCACCCTTGTTCTTGCAGGAATGCAATCTTACCAGCTGAGCATTAAGAAGTCAAAAATTAGTCATCAGATGCATTTTACAGCCACCATCCCCCTGGCTCCCCCACCCTTGTCTTCCCCTCCGAGCACTTAGCATAAGGCCACAATCGCCCAGAAGTTCAGGGGCTAAAAGTTTTGCACAGAACAGTCCATTCTCATTCTTTCTCTCTCTGTCATAATTGTTAATTTATCATTTATACTCTCAGCTATTCCTAAAGAGGATTTCTTAGAAAGTGAAATAAAAGATTAGAAATCACTTAGGGAACAGGAATGAGCTAGATAAACTAGAAAGATGAAATGGGCACTTATCACAGTTGACTAATATAGTAATGTAATACAATACTGTAACCAGTTACATTTATTACTGCAATACAGTAATAATGCTATCCAACCTGAGCTTCCTGGCAACAGAGGCAAAAAGGGAAACAATTTCTTCTTCCATGTAGTCATCCCTTCCTGCTTCTTTTGCCAGCTCTCTTTTCCCTTCCCAAAATTCCTTCTCTTTATCCTCCCTTGTTTTCAAATCCACTGGGGGTAGAAAGATCCCCCCACCATTTTTTTTAAAATTTTTTTGATAAATTTATTCATTTATTTATTTATTGGCTGTATTGGATCTTCGTTGCTGTGTGCAGGCTTTCTCTAGTTGTGGTAAGCAGGGGTTACTCTTCATTGTGATAAGCAGGCTTCTCATTGTGGTGGCTTCTCTTGTTGGGGAGCATGGGCTCTAGGCACACGGGCTTCAGTAGTTGTGGCACATGGGCTCAACAGTTGTGGCTCATGGGCTCTAGAGTGCAGGCTCAGTAGTTGTGCGCATGGGCTTAGTTGCTCCATGGCATGTGGGATCTTCCCAGACCAGGCCTCGAACTTGTGTCCCCTGCATTGGCAGGTGGATTCTTAACCACTGCACCACAAGGGAAGCACACCGCCCCCACCCCCCCCCCATTTTTTAGGCATCTATATCAGCAAAGAAAGAACAGCATAAAGTCAAATGGCTACAGTATTAGTGTAAGGGAAGCTCCAACTTGAAGAATTGAGCATATACAGGGCTTGAAGCTCACTCTCATGCCATCTTTTGGCACATGGTCCAGGGATGGAGCAGAGACTAGAACTCCAGGGCAAGAGACACTTTGATTCCTCACAAGGAGGGGTCCAGGCCATGGCTTCATCAAGAACCCTGGAACTGCATCTGGAGAGCAGACCCCCTTTCCCTGATGTCCTACACATTAAATCACTGAATCCCCAGGATGGCCCTGCAAGAGAGGCCTATAATGTTATCCTCAATCCACAGATGGCGAAACTAAGGCCAAGAAGGGAAATGACTTCAGCAAGCTTACCCAACTCCCTTTTCCTAAAGACCCACCCTCAGGGCAGGAGACACCCCAAGTAGTGGATGAGATGCTTAAAGTTCTGAGACGGGGAGAAGGGGGGTTCCCAGGAGGCCCCAACTTGGTCAGAAAGGTTTAGGAGATGGAGACCGTTCCCCCTCCCACCCTCAGACTCCAGTTGCCATGACAACAGGGCCTCCATTCTGGGTGTTTGTGGAAATTTGCATTTTAATGGAGATGTAATTAGAATTAAAAAGCTAGGCTGGAAGGGACAGAATCCTTCCCAGCCCCTAGGGAACCAGAACCCCCCTCCCACTCCCCACCCTCTGCCCCTCCCTGACACTTTCTCAGTCTGTTCCCACTGCCCAGATGGGGATCCTGAAGCCCCTAGCAGAGAAGGGACTTATTCAAAATCTCACAGTGAGGACAAGTCCCCAGAGTCTTCTCTGCCTAAGGACCTCCACACTGACCCCTTCTGCGTTGGGAGGTCTCAGAGCAAGAGTTGGTTGGAGGGAGGGGTGCTGGCTTGCTAAGGGCCCCTCAAGTCCTCCCCTGACTCTTCCAAGCCCACCCTTCCTCTCCCTGTAACCTCACAACCCCTCAATGGCCCTGGGGGCCTGGCAGGGCTAGGGGACCTCTCCCATCTCACCTCAGAGGGAACTGAGGCCCAAGGGATGTGCCAAAGTCACACAGTAACTTAGTGGCAGAGCTGTCAGCTTCTGTGTCTTTGGCTGGTCAGCTTAAAAAACCCCACATTTGACCCCCACCCAGAGTCTCTATCTGACCCCAGATCTCCGTGGAGAATTTCTAGCTGCTTCTTTCTATGTCTTTATTCTTAAAATCATTCATGCCAGCGATTTTATCTTTTCAAATTGTTGAAGCCTCTGCCTGGAACCCCCCCAGATAGGCTGCTGTCCCTGGGGCCTGTCTGTGGGCACCACCCTGAACCCCACAAATCTTGAGGTTACAAACACAGGCCCCCGAAAGATAGAAGAGGCTCACACTTGCTGAGAGTGTAACACGGATGTGTGAGCAGCACCAGGCCAGACAGAGCCCCCTTGTTCACCCCAAATGCACCTCCCTGCACATGGCCTGCCTCCTAATTGTGGTGCTCCGAGGACAAAGAACAACCATGCCTAAAGAAGTTTCAGCATCACACATCCTACCAGACTCTTAATTGCCATCCCCACCATGTCATGAGGGGTGGGAAATTCCTGAGCCTGCCTGGGCAATGGGGACCTGTTCCTCTCTTGTCCCAAATAAGGAAAGGCATCTGCCCTGTCCCACTCCCACCCTCTAGAACGAAGGTATGTGTGCCTTGACCAATCAGTAAACAAAATTTTCACCTCGGACCATTCCTTTGTTTTCTGGCTATAAGAACTGATCAATAGGGACTTTCTAGGTAGCACAGTGATTAAGAATCTGGCTGCCAATGCAAGGGACACAGGTTCTATCCCTGCTCCAGGAAGATCCCACATGCTGCAGAGCAACTAAGCCCATGAGCCACAACTATTGAGCCTGTGCGCCGCAACTACTGAAGTATGCAAGCCTAGAGCAACAAAAGAAGCCACCGCCATGAGGACCCTGCACACCACAATGAAGAGTAGCCCCTCTCCGCTCACCACAACTAGAAAAAGCCTATGTGCAGCAACAAAGACCTGATGCAGCCAATAAATAAATTTATTTAAAAAAATAATTAATTAAAAAAAAACTCATCAATAGCACCTGCTGGGGTTTGACTCTCCCTGGCTACTAGGAAGTCTGCCCGCTGCTCTGGCAGCATCCCTTCTCTTTAATAAATTCTATCTTCCCTACATTCTGCCTTGTGTCTAGAAATTCTTTTCCAATTCGCGCTCAGGCCATGACATTGATATGTGCTCAGCAGATGTTTGTTGAGTGAACAGTTGATTAAGAGCCAGACCTGGTGCTGGGGACGGTTCATGCAGCCTCCCACTGTGCCTTCCAAAAGACCCTGAGGGAGACACCACCGGCCCCCACAAAAGCCCAGCTCAGAGAGGCCACGTAACCTCCCCAGGTCACACAGCTGGTAGGTGGCAAAGGCTGCATTTGAACCCAGACCCGGTGACTCCAGGCTCTTGAGTATCACTCTCCCCGTGTGCTGGTCACAAGAGCATGGAGGGGACTTCCCAGGTGGCACAGTGGTTAAGAATCTGCCTGCCAATGCAGGGGACACAGGTTCGATCCCTGGCCCAGGAAGATACCACATGCCGCGGAGCAACTAAGCCCGTGTGCCACAATTATTGAGCCTGTGCTCTAGAGCCCGTGAGCCACAACTGTTGAGCCTATGTGCCACAACTACTGAAGCCCACGCACCTAGAGCCCATGCTCCGCAACAAGAGAAGCCATGGCAATGAGGAGCCTGCGCACCACAACAAAGAGTAGCCCCCACTCACCGCAACCAGAGAAAGCCTGTGTGCAGCAACGAAGACCCAACACAGCCAATGAATTAATTAATTAATTAAAAAAAAAAAAGCAGGAGCACGGAGGTCCAGCAGTTACATATGCACGCGGGTCACACTAAGACGTGGACATCGATCCCATGTGTGCACTGCTGGCCCACACGGCAATCTTTCATTCTCTCTCTTTTTTTCCTAAAAATTTATTACTTATTTATTTATTTATTTATTTATTTTTGGCTGCTTTGGGTCTTCGTTGCTGCGCACGGGCTTTCTCTAGTTGAGGAGAGCAGGGGCTACTCTTGGTTACAGTGTGAGGGTTTCTCATTGCAGTGGCTTCTCCTGTTGCAGAGTACAGGCTCTAGGAGCACGGGCTTCAGTGGTTGCGACGCATGGGGTCAGTAGCTGTGGCGCACAGGCTTAGTTGCCCTGTGGCATTTGGGATCTTCCCAGCCCAGGGATCGCACCTGTATCCCCTGCATTGGCAGGTGGATTCTTAACCACTGCGCCACCAGGGAAGCCCCAATCCTTTATTTTCAAACATACAGCACTTGCTCTGTGCTCAGTGTGCTCTTCCAAGTACTTTGGAATCAATCCTCACAGCCACCCTACAGGGTAGGGACCGTTACTATAACCAACATACAGATGAGGAAACCAAGGCACAGAGAGGTTGTGTGACTTGCCCAAGGTCACACAGCTAGTGAATGAAAAGCCAGAATCAGAACCTACATATCTTGGCTCCAGAACCCATGCTCCCTCCAGAACTCAGGACCCTGGAGCCAGGAGCTCTGGGACTCCATCACCCTCAGCCTTGGGAGGAGGGCTGGACAATATTTCTCAAAGCCCAATTCATAGAGGAGGAAACAGGGCTGGAGAAGGAAGGCGGCCTGCTTTGGGGCACACGGCTGTGTGAGTATCTGTATCAGCCTCAGCCCCCGGGGGTCCCCCCAGCCCTGCCCAGCCCCCAACACCTCCCTCAGGCCACGCTGCCCTCTGCCAGGGGAGACTGAAGAGGAGTGACTGCCTGGTGACAGCCTGGTCAGCAGGAAATGAGACACAAGACATGAGCATCACCTTTCAGAAAAGAAAGCTCCAGAGACGCTGAAAGGGAGGCGATGAGACCAGAGGCCGAAAGGAGCCCATTCCTCGTCCATTTAGAACCTGACAGCACAGAAATGGATTTTCTCTTGAGCTCTCTTGTGAACACACTTCAAAGCCACTGATGGCAGGAGGAGGAAGTGAGAGGGAGGGAGGGAAAGAGGACTCGGCAGTAACCAGGGCCAGGTGGCAGAGGGAAGGGGGAGGGCCCGGCACACGCAACTGGAAATTCCATTTGGGTTTTCAATTTGAAGGTGGAGAAAGGCCAGGAGCCTGAGGGCGGAGAGGGGGGACTGAGGAAAAGAAGGAAAGAGAGAGAACACAGAGACACGGAGAGAAGGAGAGGACAGAGACAGGAAGAGATAAGAGTCAGAGATAAAGACGAGGAGACAGAGACACACAGAAAGATGGGGAGGAAAAAGCAAATTACAAAATCCCAGGTGCCCCCCCAACACAATATTCAAAAAAGCAACACAGGGACTTCCTTGGCCGTCCAGTGGTTAAGCCTCTGACCTCCCAATACAGGAGGCACGGGTTCGATCCTTGGTTGGGGAACTAAGATCCCGCATGATGCAGGGCGCAACCGAAATTAAAATAAAATTAAAAAGATGAAAAATATAAAAAAGGCCACACACACACATTCACACACGCTCCTGCTCAGGAATCAGAGACCTGGGTTCTAGTCTTCCCTCTGCTCTTGAAATACCCTGTGCCCTTGCAGAAGACCCCACCTCCCTCGGAGCCTTGGGGTTCCTCCCCCAGGCCTGGTGAGGCTAAGCTGCTTCCAGAAAGGCCAGGAAGGAGGCACATGGGTGACACAGGCTAGGGAGGCGGCCACATCACTGTGATGCTTCTTCTGTGTGGCCGAGGGCCTCGGCTGAGCAGGCACCGTGGGGCACCCAGGGACGGGCCAGGGGCAGGCAGGAGCGCAGTGCTCTCACCTACAGATGATGAGACAGGCTGAGAACAGGAAAGCCCTCCTGAAGTTAGGCAGGCAGGACAGGAACCCACCTGTGAGACCTCATGACTTCCCCCCCCCCCAACCCCGCCCCAGGGACAGGGACAGAGCAGGAAGGAGCTGCCCTCTCAGAGCCTGTCCCATCAGGGGTCCAGGACAGGCCTGGCACTTCTTAGGTACCCACATGCGGGCATCTCAGTCTTGCTCAGAGTGAGGCCATGAACACTTGCAGGGCACTGACCTACCCGGTCCTTATTCGGGTAATGTGAGCTTTACCGGTATTAACTTACTGGCTCCTCACACCCACTTTATTAGGGAGCTAAGCCCCATTTAACAGATGAGCAAACTGAGGCACTGTCTGTTAAGGGATTGAGTGAGTGAGGGCCCAGCTGTCATTTGCACACCTTGCAGGAAGAAAACCTCATCTCCCGGCAGGACAGCCCAGCCTGATGGCTCTACCTCAGCTTCCCCACCCAGTCCTGGAAGGCCGCGGGGGCGGGGGGGGGGGGGGGGGGACGGACAGCAGGAAGCCAGGGCCACGCAGGGCTGGCCACAAAGAGCCAGCTGACGCCCAGGGGCATCCAGACCGCAAACCCGGCCACCCCAGCCGGGACCGCGGCGGACCAGGTCACGGAGCCGCGCTGTGCGAGAAGGCTGTCCTGCGGCGCCACCTAGTGGCCGGAGGGGCCGCGCGGCCCCTCCAGAGTCCCGCGGAGACGCTGCAGGAATCTACTACTCCAATGGGACATTGGAATACAAAAAAATCCCTCCTCCCCGGGACCGTGTGCTGACCATCCCAGGTTGGGGGGAGAAAGGCGATACGTTCGAGTTTGGTCCCTTGCCCTCCTGGAGGGCAGACTCACTCATCCCATCTGGACATCTCTGCCTTCCTCTATCCGATTCGTGCATTTATGGAGCCCTTGCTATATGTCAGACTCTGTTCCAGGAGCTAGAGAACAGTGAACAAAGAAATATCTCTGCCTTTGTAGAGTTTACAGTAGGAAGTAGGTGGAGAAACAGTCAACAAACAATAAATGAAGATAATAAAAGAAATAAGAAAACAATCTGGCTATTGCAGAAGCATGAAAAAAGAGCCTGCCTGACAACATCACTGGGCTCCAGGGGACCCACAGACCTCAGGGTAAATCCGTGGAGCCTGAGGCCAATGAAACCATCCAGCCCTCCTTGCTCCTCTGGGGCCACCCCTGTCCCAAAGGACATGCCCCCACTATACCCTCCTGCCTGGGACACTCCCCTCCCATGTGGCCAGCTCCTCTTCTCCTCCAGAGGCCCCCTGACATCTACCCAGCACCCCAGCAGTATTCTCCTGGGTGGACGGCACAGGTGAGCAATGCATAACTACTCAGGCCAGGCTGTCTTTCTTTGTTCCCAGCTCTGACACCACCTGTGTGACCTGGACAGGTTCCTTGGCCTCTCTGTACCCCTGTTTCCCCATTTGTAAAATAGGGAAAGCAGTTGTTCCTACTCTGGGTGGGGGGAGGGTAGTGGTAGTATAAGTGAGTCCACAAATGTGAAACACTAAAAACAGCACCTTGACACAGTATTTGCTATTATTAATGTCTGTTTACGTGTCTCTCTCCCTCCTGGACTAGCTGATGGAGGTTAGTAAGGTTCATTCACAGAGGACCAACTGAGTCAGCTCTATGTCCTACACTCCACAGTGTCAGGTATACAAAAGGCCCTCAGAACATGTTTGTACGGTGAATTCAGTGGTTCCCCCTCATTCACCACTCATTTATTGAGTGCCTTCTGCATGCCAGGTACTGGGTTAGGAGCTGCGGATGGAACAGTGAACAAGACAGGGCTCCTCCCCACAGCAAGAAGAGTACTAATTTCTACACCAGAGGTCCTCAAACTATTTTGTCTAAGAACCTCTTTACTCTCAGAAAAAAATTCAGGATTCCAAAGACCTTTTGTATGTGTAACTGTCTAACAAGAGTTACCATGTTCAAAACTAAAACAGAGAATTCTTTAAAATATTTATTAACTCACTTAAAATAACAATAACAAGCCCACATATTAACATAAGTAACATATTTTAATGAAAACAAAACAATATAGTGGGAAAACACTGATACTGTTTTGAACTTCTGCAGACGTATTTAATGTCTGGCTTAATGGAAGACAGCTGGATTCTCATGGCGAACTCGATACGTTGCTCCGGTTGAAGTATGCGAAAAAAAATACTTCCAAAAATACATTCTCCTTTTTTGTAAAAATTGAGAACACTCCGCCCCGCCCCCGGCCTCGCCTACTACGGAGCGGCCAGATCCTAGAAGCTTGACCCACCAGGCTGGGCTTGCAGTGGACAGCTTCCGGGAGAAGGCGCGGCCTGGCTCGCAAAGGGTTGGTTGGGTTGCGATTGGACGACAAATGCGTCCTTCGGGGGCGTTGGCCCCGCCTCCAGATCCCGCCCCCTTCCCGCCCAGTAGTAAACCTAACGCATGCGTCCTAAGGAAGGTGGGCACTTCCACCCGGTCACGGCGGAACCTTTTGTTCTAGCTCACGTTTCCACCGAAACGACAAGGGTTGCCAAGGCGGAAGTAGTTGAGGCGTGTGGGCGGAGCCAAGCGCCGCTATGTCGGCATCCTTGCTGCGGCGCGGCTTGGAGCTGTTGGGGCTGCCTGAGGGTGAGGAGACCTCCTGCCTGGGCGGGGAGGCGGCGGGGGCTGGGGGAATCCAGAGGGTTCGGAACGGTCCAGACCGGGCTTAGCCTCGCTGAGGTGGGAACCCTGAGCGCCCTCCGACATGAGTCCGTCTCTCTCTTCCCCTACAGCCCCCGGGGCCGCGCCAGGCCAGACCAAGCCGAGCCAGGCTCCGATGAAGCGGGCCCGCAAAGCGAAGGCGCCCCAAGCCCAGAAGCTGCGGAACTCGGCCAAGGGAAAGGTGCCCAAGTCAGCGCTGGGTGAGCTCGGGAAAGGGGCAGGACGTGCTGCCCCCGGGGCCCGGGGCGGGGCCCTGGAGAAGGGGGCGCTTGAGTCACGGCTTGAAACATTCCCCAGGCATCTCTAGAACACCTGCGACGCGCGCGGGGCGGGGCCCCGGGAACACGAGGGTGAACGAATCACATCGTCCCTGCCCTCAAGGTCTGCAGGCCTAGTGGGGAGAGAAGCATCGAAGAGTTTCAAAGTCAGCACGTAGTTGTTGTGATGGGGTCTGTGCAGTAAGACGATGGTGCTCTGAGAGGGACTTAGAATAGAAGGCCAAATCAGGCTTCTCTGAGGAAGCGACGTTTAAGCCCAGACCTGAAGGAACTATGAGCGAGCTGGGGAAGAGTACTGTAGACCCTAGAGACGATGGTGTATGCCAAGTCAGAAAGAAGTTTATTGCCTTTGAAATTTTGAAAGAAAGCTTGGTCGAGGTGACAGGTAGTGAACGAGGGTCAGAGGCAGAGCATTTAATAAAATTAATGCTCCATGTTCCGGGTGCTTTTCTAAGTCTCCTACAAATGTTTGCTCATTTAATCGCTCACAGCAACTCTGTGAGGTCGGCACTATCATTATCCCCATCTTATAGAAGCAGAAACTGGCCCCTGCCCAGATGATACAGGTGGAAACCAGACAGTGTGTCTCCAGAGCCCTTCTCCCACCTGCTTCTTCAAGTGGGAGGTGCTGTGGCCTGGGCAGTGGTGACAGTGCAGAGATAACAAGAGAATCGTGCAGGTGGAAGATGCTGTGGGGAGGGAGCATTGATGGCTGCAGTGGTGGATTGAGTTGGCTGTGAGGCTGGAGGAGGAGGGAGTCAGCGAGAACGGAGCCCAGTTTCTTGTAGAGCATCTTGGGGGATGTGATGCCACTTAACGAGAGGATCAGACTTGAAGAGGGACAAGTGTGGGCAGGATGGCGAGGTATTTTGACCCGCGGCAGGACTTGGTGAGCTCCTCGTGTGTCTTTGAATGCCGAGACCAACTCGGCGACTCGGGGCGAATGATGGGTGCCACAAGCTTAAAGAAACACAGAGACAGATTTAAGAGAAAGATGGGACCGGGGGACTCAAGACCTCTAGGATCAAGAGCCCCACTGATTCATCCCACGTTGCTTTTATTGAGCTCGCGGCATTCAGGAAGCAAGATAGCATAAGGTTTTCACACTCCCAGTTCTGTCCCACAGTCAAGGTTTTCTTTGAAGTAGCCAAATTTCTTTTTGTATATCTTTTTGCACAAAGGGCCTCACATGATTGGGGGCAGTGGTCTTTTGCAAGAACAGCAGAAGGACTATCAGTGCGTGCGCTTGCACAGATCCTTGCTGTGGTGAGAGGGCAGCTGCTATTGGCCAGGTCTCTGTTTGTCTCCTGGGTCCTGATCTGAGCTGGGCGTGGAAAGCAAAGCAGCCATGGGAGCAGGAGACCTCCCTCAGAAGGGGTGAGGGTCTGTGCCCCACCTCTGTTGGCCCCTCTGCGACTGTGCCTGTCTTGGGTTGTTCCTTCCCTGTGGAATCTTACCCGTCTCTGGCTAACCAGCCATCCTCCAGGACCAAGCAGGGTGGTATGAAGTGTGCAAATGAGGGAGGGGCAGCGCCCCCAGAGAGGATCAGTTCTCTGTCTCGGTAGCCTATGCCCCCATGGCCTCCATGCCCAGCACCTGCCTCTGACAGTGGTGCCCCGCATGCACATGCAATTTTCTGACTCACGCTAACCTGGCATTGCTAAGCCCGCACCCTTAGCTCCTCCGCTGCTCAAGCAGGACATCCTGCACCCAGTTGCTTGCCCCACACACTTTACTTTTAGCCATATTTTCTGTAATATTTTCAAGGCTTCAGAAAGACTTCTGAATGTTTTCCCACATTTGAATCCCCAGGGCCTGGTGCAATAAAGGGTGTTCAAGTATTTTTTTAAAGGAGCTACAGGGCTTCCCTGGTGGTGCAGTGTTTAAGAATCTGCCTGCCAGTGCAGGGGAAACGGGTTCGATCCTTGGTCTGGGAAGATCCCACATGCCGAGGAGCAGCTGGGCCCATGCGCCACTACTACTGAGCCTGTGCTCTAGAGCCCATGAGCCGTAACTACTGAGCCTACGTGTCACAACTACTGAAGCCCGAGCACCTAGAGCCCGTGGTCTGCAAGAAGCCACCACAATGAGAAGCCCAAGCATCACAAGGAAGAGTAGCCCCCACTCACCGCAACTAGAGAAAGCCCTTGTGCAGCAACAGAGACCCAATGCAGCCAATAAATAAATAAATAATAAATTTATTTAAAAAATAAATTTAAAAATAATAAAAATAAAGGAACTATGAATTCCAAGGAGGAAAGACAGCATGAGCAAAAATGTGGAGGCAGGAAAGAGAGCCTGGGCTGAGCCACAGTGATGCTGGTGTGGAGCAGGCACGTGGGGCCGAGGTCACTCCTCCATCCCAGCCCCCGCCCTGCCGCCCTGTCACAGCATGTAACCGCCCTCTCAAGCCTCAGTGGCCAACTAAAGAACACCTTTATGGCTACCACTTTGGTCTGAGCTACATCATTTCTTGCCTGGATTATTGCAGAAGCCTCCTAACTGGTCTCCCTTCCACTCCCCACTCCCCTAGTAATCTTGTTCTCACCATAGCAGCCAAAGTGATCCTGTAAAACCCTGAGTCAGACCTCTCTCCTCTGCCCCGCACCCTCCAGGGGGAGAGCCTGAGTTCTTCGGTGAGGCCCCACCTGATCTGCCCCCCTCCAGCTTCGTCTTTTAGGGTTCTCCCCTCCTGTCCAGGCACTTTCTCTTCTTCAAGCACATTAGTCACACTTCTGCTTCAGAGCCTTTGCACTGGCTGTTCCCTCTCCCCAGAATGCTCTCCCTTCACAGTGTCACACTCTCTCCCTCCAGTCTTTGCTGAGAATTCATTTCAGTGAGGCCTTCTCAGAGCCTCTCATTTATTTATTTATTTATTATTTATTTTAAAAGTCATCACACTCTGATGACTTTTTTTTTTTTTAATATTGGCTATGTTGGGTCTTTGTTGCTGTGCGCCGGCTTTCTCTAGTTGCAGAGAGCAGGGGCTACTCATCATTGCAGTGCGCGGGCTTCTCGTTGCGGTGGCTTTTCTTGTTGTGGAGCACAGGCTCTAGGCACGCAGGCTCCGGTAGTTGTGGCACATGGGCTTAGTTGCTCTGCAACATGTGGGATCTTCCCGGACCAGGGATCAAACCCGTGTCCCCTACATTGGCAGGTGGATTCTTAACCACTGCACCCCCAGGGAAGCCCCAAAGCCTCTTATTTAGAGTTGCAGCCCTACTTCCGGCATTCCTCATTTCTGTTTACTATTCTTTTTTTCTCCATAAAATGATCACCCTCTAAAATACTCTTTACCTTGTTTACCATCTCTCTTCCCACGGAACGGAAGTTCTACGAGGGCAGGACTTTTTGTCTATCCTGTTTCCTGCTTTGTGCTCTTGCACCTAGAACAGTGTCCCCCCCCACACACACACACAGACAAACACACACACAGACACACACACACACACACACGGAGTAAGTGCCTAGGACATATTTGTTGAATAAATCACTTTGAGCAGCTGGAACCAAGGGGGACTTTCTGCAGGTTCTGTGTGGAGTGTGGTTTTGACAGAAGGGCCCAGGCTGTTGCAGTGATCTGGGGAAGGGACAATGGGGCCTTTGGCAGGGCTGCAGGAGGTGGCGGTAGAGTGGGGAGATGTCAGGAAGGGACCCAGAAGGCTTCCAGGGCGTGAATCTGAAATGATGCCACTCTGCCTGCCATCCACAGTTGAGTTCCAGAAGCGAGAGCGTCGAGGTTACCTTGGAGTAAACCTGCGGTTTATGACCAGTGCCAGAAGCACAGTGGCTGAATCCATCACCCAGCAGGTTCGTCAGGGGGATGAGGTTGTGGGAAGGAACATGGGGCTGAGAACTGAGGCTGTTCTTGGGATCTGTGGGAGTTCAGCCCTGAACGTAGGGTGCAGGTTGCCCCCTCCAGGCTCGTAAGAGCTGGACACACTGTTGTACTGTGAGGGGCCTCCCCTTGGAGGCCAAGAGCAGAGCGGGGGAGGTGGGAGGCTGGGCCTGGCCTTATTCCGCTGTGACTGCTGTGGGCCTCCATTGGCGCCTCTGTAAATGGGAATGATGTGCATTGCCTCCCGGGACAGTGTGAGGGTTGGGTGAGAGGGCGGCACTTGGTCGGCTGCACCAGGTTGTGTGGCTGCGAGTGACTGGGAGTCACCACAAGGGCTCCTGACTCTCACACACCCCCAGATTGTACGTCAGAACCGGGGCCGCAAGGCCTGTGACCGGCCTGTGGGCAAGACGAAGAAGAAGAAGAAGGCGGCCGAGGGCACTGTGTTCACTGAGGAAGACTTCCAGAAGTTCCAGCAGGAATACTTCGGCAGCTAGGCTCCCAGGAGAACACAGCCTGCTCTGACCTCTCAGCCTGGCTCAGGGAAGCCCTGGAGTGGAGGCTGGGGTGGAGCTCACGAGCTGGAAGCCCAGGGGAGGACCATTGCTCAGACCCGAGCTGATGTCTGCAGGCTCGGTGGGGGGGGGGTGCCCCCTGCCTGCTGGAGGGGAACACGTCGCACTGCTGTTTGCTTTAGTCCAGGGAGGGCCTTGGGGCTGATTGCTGTGCAGAAACCAGTCACTGCGTCCTTGGGGACCACGCCTCTGATAGAAGGGCTGCTGGCTGTTCCAGGTTTTAATAAACGTGGCCCAGGGGCTGTGTGTGCTGCTGTAACAGTGTCTCCTGTCTCCTCTGGCACTGGCACCGAGGAGCCTTCCCTCTCTCCCCCACCTCCCGACTGGTTCTTAAGGCTCCAGTCCTGCAGCTCAGCCCCAGTGCAGGCGCCCCTGCAGAGCAGTTCACCGCATCCGTAGACCCCGCAGGCCTCCTCCTCCGGGGGTGGCAGCCGCAGCTGAGAAGGCAGCTCTTGAGGCAAAAATAGCGCCTGCAGCTGCTGGGGGCTCTGGTCCAGGGAAGCCGACACCGGGGTCTGAGGGAGGGAGAGCGACTGCCTCAGCCCAGTGCCCAGGGCTCGTGCCCTTGTGGGTGGGGGGAGGGGGATCAACGGCCACTTTATTTTTCCTCTTACCTGTGTCACATGAGGTGGGGACTAGTGGGGTGACTCAGGAGGGGGCCTCACGAAACAGGGTTTCACACTCAGGTCAAGCTGAGCTGCACCCCCTCGGGAAGGCGGAGGCTGGGCCGCGTTGGGTGGGGGCGGTGCGGGGCAGGTGCTGTGGAGCAGATGCCCGAGTGAGTGGGTGGTGCTGCCCAGCTTGGTCTGCAGTGTGGCCTGGACAGCAAGTCCTGGAAGCCCAGGAGTCCCTTCGAGGGTGGGGTCGGGGGCCTCCTGGAGAGTGGGCCCTGGAGGCCTTCAGGCAGCTCCATCTGGCTCCCCTACCTCCCCCCCCCCCCATGTCTAAAGGGCTCCCTGGGACACGTGTCATCTGGTAGAGGACTTCTGAAGGCCCCTGTGGCTGGGGTGCAACGGTCTGCGGACACTGCTATGGGTTCTTTTGTGCAAGAGGAGAGGTTTTTACCCCTCATACACCCAGACTCCGGGAGGGTGGGGAGTTGTTCCTGGTTATTAGCCAGCTTTTCATTCTAAGTGGGGACAGAAAGGGGCCACAGAACTCCCTGAGGCAAGCTGGAGCCTGTCCTGTCTGCAGGGGGCCTCCATCTGAGAGTAGGAAGCTGGAGGTCAATGTGGGCAGGAGAGGAGATGCTGTGACCCCAAACCGGTACTGCGGCGGCGCCACCGCTGTCCTCAGACGGTTTGCTCCGAGAAGGGAGAGGCTGATGTTTCCCAAGCTCTCCACGCTCTTCCCCCCTCCCTCCCCCCCCCCCCCCCCCCCCCCCGCCTGCTGAGAGCGTCTGTGACTCCAGTGGGGAGACGCTCAGGTGTCCCTGGAGGCTCATTCCCTTCCTCTTCTAAGCAGCTTAGCCGAGAAGCGGGCTCAGCTTGTCACTCGCTCTCACCAGTTTGTTCTCTGAAGAGCAGGTTGACCAGGGCCACTTCTAATAGGCACGCGCCTGCTGCTAGGGCATCATGTACAGGTTCCTGCCCCCTCCCCAGGTTGTAGAGTGTGGTCCGGGGGAGGGTGAGAGCAGGGGTCATCTGCTTCTCTGCTTATGAGTTTCCCAGTAGGCTTTATGTCACGTTTCTGCCGAGTAGCACCAGTGGGTGTGTGCCCGAACCCCCTTGGCGTGACTGACGTTAGCGTTCACCCCTGAGAGACTGGTCCTGGGGGTCAGGGTGGGACTCCAGAATCTGTATTATAACAGCCACCCTGGACAGTTCCGTTGCTGGTGGTGAGAAGGCAGCAGGGGGCCCTGGGGAGGTGGGTGCTGGCGCTGGAGGAGGGAGGATGTGCCACCGCGGGGGCCAGTGCAGGCCTCACAGACGGGGGTGCTCGCTGTGAGCCCCAGACCTGGTGGCTGACAGATCTACTGGGAGAGGAAAGGACAGAAACCAAGTAAGAGGACACTGGGTGGCCACATTCATGCCAGGGCTAAAAAGACCGCAAGAGGCCTTCCCCAACTGAGTGGCTGTAAAGCACCTGGAAGCATTCCTGTCTCGGGTGGTTAGGGGCAGCTGACACATTTGCCCAAAGACCACATGGTGTCCAAGAGGAGAGCCCCAGCTTCCTGTGGCTTCCATAGGGGGTGGGCTGCTCAAGCCATGCCCGCACCCTAGGCCTCCATGAGTGGGAAGGGCTGGCCGAGGCCCAAGCAGGAGTGGGCAGGACTGCGCAGGACTGCCACATGGGACCTCCCCTAGGGTGTGTGCGTGCACAGGAGGCTTAACAAGTTCAAGTTCGTGCAGGAGCTGGATGGGTCCCCATCAGGTGACTCCCTCTAGCGGAGCTGGGGCAGGGTGGGTGTGGCTGCATGCTCATTCGTTCCCACCTCCGAGGCTTTGCCTGGGCTGGCTTTCTCAAGTGCTTTACCCCTTCTGTCCACAACTTTCCTTGTCCTTCAAAGCCCAGCTCGGGGTAGCTAAGACCTCGAAGACCACCAGGTCCAAGCTCCACGTGTGACACCTACTCCCTTGGTGACTTGGGGAAAAGGTCCCATCTGGGCCACCACAGATACATCTCCCATGTTACCCTCTGCTAGACATACAGAAGCAGGTCAGGGAAACACAGGCCCCACCACAGGGGGGCAAAACAGGCAAAAGCCAATCCCTAGAGAACCCTGGGTTCCAGTAGCAGGCTGTCACTCCAAATGCCTTCTGCTGTGGGACCTGTGACAGGGTCACCACTAGGTGTTTAGAACAGTGCCTGGTGCCACATTTACATCACCCTTATCCCAGCCACACTCATGTCTACACTGTTTTTCATAACGGAAAACTCCCTTCAGCAGGCCCCAAGGCTCAGGCCAAGAGGAAACGTCTGCCTTAGATGCAGTAAGATGTGAAGTTACCAGCCAGGGATGCAATAAGGCAGCATGGTTCCGGTGCTCTTCCATCTTGCAGGGATGGTAGGCCTTTCAGCTGGCAGACAGGAGAGCCTAGGAACCATCCAGCCTTCTGGCCTCACTCGCTTTGTTCCAGCAGAAACTGAGAAGCCATCTTACTCTAAATGTACCTTCTGGAAATGCCTCTAACTAACTGCTCTGTGTGCCCAGCTTAAGGCCTATGGGGTCTTATCTGGGTACTTAATGCTGCTGGCAGAAAGCCACGATCATGAAGGAACAGATGGAGCCCAGGTTCTGCCACCCTGTTCCTTAGGCTAATATTCCTAGCCTCACTTGCACCCAAGGGTGGTAACATCAAGTCTAACAGTTTGGGGCTCTGGGGAAACCACCCAGCCACCTTTCAGGGAGCAATCTAGCCCCTCCCCTTCTCAGGGATACAAACGAAGGCATCAGTGACCCTGACCCATAGGCCAACGACGCCAGGAAAAAAATTTCTCACTCCGAGCCTGAATTTTAAGTCCCGACAACCCACACCTCAAAGCAATCAAGAAATGCTGCTTCAGGGATTTGACTGGGATCTTTACCAGAAGAAATTAGACACAGCAGTCTTAAGTACTTTCACTACAAAATAATTTATTTAACACAGCTTCAGCACTAGCCTCCTATGTACAAGCACACACACTAACTACCCTAAACTAGGGGACCCTTTTCTTCCCCCTTGCCTTGCGGACCTCTTCTATCAGATCTTTCAGATACTGGATCTCCTTGGCCAAAGAATCTGCCTTCTCTTTCAGAGCTTCATTCTTCTTTTCTAGCTCTTTACATTCACCAGTGAGGGCCTCCTGCTCTGCCCTCTTCTTCTGGCGGTACCTAGTAGCTGCTGTCTTATTCTGCTCCATCTTCTTCAGCTTCTTATCTAGTTTCTCACCCTTTACTTTTGCTGCTACTATCTTCTCTCCAGGAGGGTCGTAAGGTTTGGGGCGGGCAGAGCCACCGGGGGCACCTGGAGATAGCAGGCTCCTATTTGGAGAGCCCCTGGAGGTAGGGGGGCTATGCTGGGGAGAGCCCAGGTAGGAGTCAGGACTCATACAGATGCCACTATCGTTATCTGAGTGGGCATCCTCCTCCTTTACGCACTGAGGGATCACAGTTATGTAAGTGGTGGAGTCTGGCTTCCTATCCTCTTCAGAGATAACCACTTCACCGCATAGCTCTAAACTAAAGGAATGATCTGGAGTGCACGACAGGGCCCCTAGGGAAGGGGGAAGAGGTTGCAAGAAAGTGAAGGGGACGCCCTGGTCAGTTGTTGGTAAACTTTCTGGAAGATGGCCAATTGGGTTCACTATCTGGGGGGGCTCCTTATTAGTTTCCTGGAGTAGGGGGTCAAAGAGATCACACGTGTCATCCAACGTGGCCAAAAGCTCATCTGGCATGGTTTCCAGGTCATCTATACCCAACAGGGCATTAAAGTCAAACTCCTTCAGATCCACTTTCTCCACCATCCAGTCTGTCCCAGAGAAAGCATCCTCTGCAAAAGATTAAAAAGTTGAAACTAATGAGTCAACGTACAAGAAAGACCCCATCACCAGCTCCCACCAGTAGATAAAAGCCCACTCACCCTTGCCGTTGTCTGAGGCACTGATCAACCCATCCACAGCCAGCCATTCGGAGGAGCCCGCCTTAGCCTTGTCGCCGGAGAACCCATGAGGTTTGAAGTGCTTGGCCAACTCCAGGCAGTCATCTAGGAGACCTAGGCTCTCTTCAGCCCCCAAACCCGACTGGTCGAAGGGGGACATCAAGTCCCCCACCAACACCTCGCTGCTCAGGAAGCTCATCTCGGCCATGTTGCGAGGTTTTGGTGGTATCGAAGAATGTGCTTAATTCGAAGATGTCTTTGTCGGTTACAGCAACGCTGCTGCTGAATGCCGTGAGAAGCCTGAAAAGGAATCAGAAACCAAGTCCCATGAGCGATCAGCTGCTCCGAGAATTGCATCTTCCCACCCGAGGCAGGACGGCCAAAGAACTCCACTCTGTTGAGAATCGGGACCACGTGGTCCCAGGGCCATCGAGTCAGCCTTCCCCTCGGCCATCGGGCTGCACAAGATGGACGCGCGGCCGTTCCCCAGCCGGCCACAAGAGGAAGTCGCCCGCCCCACCCTCACGTCCAAAACCGGCGGCGGCGGCCGCCCTGCCCCGCCCACATCCCCCCGTGACTCACGCCGCGGCCGCCGCCCTGCCCCGCCGCCATCTTGGCTACTGCCACGTCTCGCGGGGGCGCCAGCCAGGACCCCAGGGACGTCGAGGGGCCCGGGCCGCCAGAGGCTTCGCTGCCTGGCGCGGCGCCGCGCTCTCCCAACCCAGGGGCGCCTGCGTCTTGGGGACACCCAACCAGGGCCCGCGCGTCCCGGGCGCTCGTAAAACGGCTCGCCCCTCCGCGAAGCCGCCCAGCCGCCGATCGCGCCCAAGCCGGCGGAAACCCCTCACCGACCGGGGGCGCACGGCCAGAGGCCTGGCCCCAGTACTTACGCCATGGCTTAAGCCGCTGGGGGGTGCCGCTGCAGAGCCTGGTGCTGCTGCCGCCGCTGCAAAGGCCAATGCTGCCGCAGGCACTGCTGCCTCTAATACGCCATGGTGGCCGCAGACCCTGCAGGAGCGGAGGATAGAAGGCGCCCGCTCGTACGGTGGAACTACATTTGCAAGTGGAAAAAGAAGAAATGGCGGCGGTGCGCCGAGCGCGGGTCCTTTATAGACTCTGCCCCCTCCGTGATGACGCATCACAGACCACATTCTTCCGCCGCGGTCACGTGACTCGCAGCTCCCACCCACGTATTGTCATCTATCCGATGCCCCTACCGCTCCCAGTCTCCGACTTCTAAGTCTAGGGCGTAGCTGTGAAGAGAGAATGAGTTATTTTTATTTATGACCTCAAGAAAAGGCGCACTTCTTTACAAGCTTTTAAGATCAAAGCTCCACTCCCCTCCGCCTCCGGGGAACGCGGAAGGATCCGCCACACTCTCATTTCCGGCGTTGGCCCGAGGGGCGGAGACAAGTCTTTCCTCCCAAGAAAGGTTTTTATTGTGAAATGCAAGGTCCCCTCGTTCTCGCGCGAGATGCTGGAGGAGAGCGCGCATCGAGATGATTGGTCAGGCATGGTGAGTCATACATATCTCGGGTTTCTATTGGCTCAGGCCCCTGATCTGCGCGGGAAGAGGCGGAGCCGCGGGTGAGGTTCCCGCCGTCTGATTCTGTCGTCCGTTCGCTGTTTTTTGTGACGCCGGTGTGCAGTGGTTTTCCTCAGCCCGGCCCACACGCAGCCGGTCACGATTGCTCCTGGCAGCCCTGGCTCAGTGGGTCCCAAATAGTGGCGTTAGGCCCCGGCCCTTGCACTCCTTTCCTGCCGTCTTCAGTGAAGCTCCGAACTAGCGACCAGGTTCATGAAATCCGGCGCAAGGAAAGGTCATTTCGTGTGCGTTTTCACACGCAAGCAGTTGAAAATACTGAGGACGTGCAAGCCCTTCAGTAGTTAAAAGGGGAGACTGGTGACCTCAGTCGAGATCACCCGATCTATGCCCACCTAACCTCAAAGGCGAGTCGAGGAGATGCATAATCCTATAGTCTAACCTATCGTATTTTTCCATATCCGTTTAGCAAAAATACGTTTGCTGTTTTACCAAAGAGTGCAACCTGTCTCAGGGGAACTTCTTTCGGTTTATGTAGTTTCAGTTCCCCTAAGAACAAGGAGAGATTTTATCCAGCTGCTATCTCTCACTCTAGGATAGTTTCAATTATCTCCCAACTCTAACTCCCAGGCATAACCGCTTCCCAGCAAGTCCTCCTAAATGCCCGGTTGCGGGAGTTTGTGTGTTTGGAGGCCGCAGTCCAGGTCGGGCCAGCAACCTGCCCTCTCTACTGGAGAACTGTTAAGGGCGATGAGAAAGCCCTCCACCGCCCTCCAACCCTCTCGTCAGGGCCTGTAAGGGAGGAAACCTTGAGTTCCCGCTTCCATTCATTTCAGTGGGCCCTACAAATATTATTTCTGTGATGTCAAAAATTGGGGAAGCACTGTCCTACATAACTTCTGACCATTCATTGACTTGATTCAGTCTAGCCCAACAGTTTCTTTACGATCGTAAACTGAGGACTGAAGGGATGAAGTGTCTTGCCCAGTGGAGGCAGTATAGGGTAGGAGTTATATGAGATTTTAGGGGCAAACCCCCCAAAACGTGGCTCTTCCACTTATTAGCAGAGACAGTTTGGTTAAGTGACTTTATCCTCGCTGAGTCTCAGTTTCCTGATCTGTAAAGTGAGGCTAATGATGGGTATCCTTATCCTTAGAATGAAGTAAGATAATACATGCAAGCACTGAGCCAAGTGCCTGGTATCTGCTAAGTGCTGGGTAAATGGTTGCTATTACTACTATTATTAGAACTCAGGTCTTCCGACCCAGCTCCCAAGCCCCCCTCCCCATCTCCATTACATCATCCTGCTTCCTCAGAGGACTGTTGTTTACTGAGGTGAAATCAACAACTATAAACAACTGGTATATGCAAAGCATGCTGGATGCCGGATGTGGTTTTTCTTTCCCCTTGGGGAATCACAAGTATCTAGATACATGTAAGGCGTCTAGTCTTTCAGTGCAAAGGCGATAAGAATCCCTGAGCCACTACCCAAGTCTTCCAAAGGTGTAACTAAGGCCCCCTGGGGCATGTCCTTCTTTGCTGTATGGAGGGAACTGTCAGTGCCTCTTGATGAATGACCATGCAGAGAGTTGAGAATTAAAGTAACACTGCCCCAGGGTGACACTTTAGAGGAGTGGGAGAGTGACTCCAGTGGCTGCTTGTCCCGTGCTTTCTATCATGGGGACCCAGATCAAGCACTTCAAAGGTTCTCCTAGCTGCCAGCAGAGAACCAGTCCCACTCCTGTAGGAACAAGTTTCATACCACACACACACAAATCAAGCTGTTGGAAAGGAGACTTTTATTTTCTTCTTCCCAAGCTGTGGATGGACAGCATGTTCCCCAGCTTTATTTCCTTCCTCATGGAGAAAAGGGACAGTTTTCTGGGTTTCAGGACTAAGCTGCTTCTATATGGACCTAGCCAAGACAGGACAGAAAGACTGGTGACTGATTCCAAAGGCTAAACACATCAATGCTTATTGAAGTGCAGACAAGTGACTGGAAGGCAAGTTGTGGACTTGGCCTCAGGGGCCAAGAATATGTGATTGATATGAAAAGGTAAACAACACACTGTATGCAGTTAACTCCAGAACCAACATCTGTGGTATTTTGGCCACTTAGAATCAACTAAGCATATCTAAAAGGGCTACAGCCTCACAGCTCTAGTCCTAAGTCCTCTTACTATTCTCTTTGGCCTTGATCTTCAGCATGAAGGGCAGGGTTCTCACAAATCCTATGAGAGCAGTTCTCAGCCAGGGTCATAGTGTCAAAGATGTGCCACAGCAGAGCCTCTGGACACATGCAGGGCTCCCTGCTCACAGCATTGCCTGGCGCCTCTCCAGGGCCTTTTGATCCTGAAACTGATTCCTCGCCAAAACCATATGAGCTCTCAACTTGAGTGGGGTTTGAGGAAGTAAAATCAGCTAATCTGGAGTGTGAACAGGAGGACCACCAGGGGCTGAGCCCAGGAGGAAAGACTGTAGGCCTCACAACAGTTTTTCCAAACATGGGCTTCAATTATTTTTATTTGGAAAAAAAAAAGTCACAACCAAGGTATAAAGAAAAATACTGTTGTCCTGAACTCATGTTTTAGGAAGGGGCAACAGGGAAAACCAAAATACACGTTGGAATTGATTGGATTTTTCAAGATGATGAGTTTTTCTTCAAGTATTAGGCTAACTATGTGGTTTGCTAACCTAGATGGTGCAGAACTTCCAGATGGACAAGTAGCTGATGCTGTTACTTCAGGCAAAGATGGGAGTTACTGAGTAGAAAAGCAGAAAGGCGGGAAAAGGCCCTACATCTTTCCCCAAAGATTAAAAAAAAAGTGTGTTGCCTCCATCCAAGAATCTCAAAGCACTTGACTGCTGTCCATGTATTATGATGAGACTTGTCTCATCTCAGTCAGCAAACCCACCAGGACCAGAGCCAAGAATCCCCACTGCTTCTCGCTCTGAGGACTTCTATGAAGTTCTTGCTTGTGAAATGGCAAAGTTAGGTTTTTTGGTTTTGTGAAGCAAAGGTAAAGAGACAGAGCTGCCCTTAGAAAGATGCTCTTTAAGAGGAGGTAAACTCAAATCACAATTACGCTTGGCTTTGATAATTTGGGATTTGGTCTTTAAAATCTTTTCTTTTTTGAGCTCTCCTTCCAATGTTTTATATGGAATTTGGTCAGACACCAGCTTGGGAAAATTATAAGTTTTATAATATTCACCTTGGGAAAACCAATCCTTTATCTGAATGAAGACAAACCTATGCTTTTCCAATACTTTCAGTCCTCCTCTCTCCCTTCCTTCTGATGATACCAGATGGGCACATCGCTACCATCAGTGCCAGGCTCCACCCCACACCCTCTATACCAATCACCCAGGGTAGCACTCAGGCATATGGAGTGTTTTAAACTCCAATTTGATTCTGATGAACAGCCAGGATGGAGAATCTCTCTCTGGGTTTTGGGCTTTATATTTTTCATTCTCTCTCAATGTCTTCATACAAATGAAACAACTGAACCATTTTAGGGAACCTTGCACGTGTATGAGAGAAGAGGCAGGAAGAGTCTCCAAATATAACCAAGGTTAACCCTAGCTCTCAACCTCCTAATCCATGACAAAAAAGGGAACAGGATTCTCTACCTTAAATTCAAAGGGAAGCTGAAATTTCGATGCTATTTAAAGAGTCATTTCATGTTGCTGTCACTGGGAAGGAATGAGACAGCTGCAGAGAGCTTCACCAGAATCTCACTGATGGAGAGGTAGTAAGAATAAAAATAGTGATAGGATTTGATGGGAGAAGAACCAAATACTGGATGGGCAGATTAGAAACAGAACCATCATTACCCTCTTGCCACAAATACGAAAAAAAAAAAACAACACAGAACAAGAAGATGCACTACCATTGTATATTACACATTCCTCCTCCCTCAGGATACTTTTTACATTGCAATAAATAGTGCAATTTTAGCAGCGGGAAACACGAAGGAACATGGGAAGTACCCACCTCCCTCTCATATGTGTTTTAGCCATGTGCTCTCTTCCTAGGTAGCACCAATCTCCCCGGGTGCTGGGTGAGAGACAGGACGGGGGAGAGGTCTGTGCATGTCTGCCTGCCCTTTGGCCTCTGGAGGTGCCTGGAGAGTTCAGCAAACACCCTCATCAGGTTCCTATGGGAGACACTAGGGAGCCAAGGCTGTTGGGCCTGTTCTTGTCCTAAGGCAACATCCCGGAAAGACAAGGCCTGATGGGGGGAGAAACATGGTCACTGACATTCAGCTGCCTGTCAACCTCTAGCACTAAGACTGTGTCCTTGAAGGCCTTGTCCTAATTGGCAATACAGTGAGGAAAGGGGCAACCAACAGCCCCTTCCCTCCAGGGTCTTTGTCAGACTCCTGCACACAGTGGCGCTGGGCTGGACCAGCTACAGATGAGGCACAGACATCAGGCACACTGACCCTCTCTACCACCTCCAGGTTCCCCTACTCTGCACTCTAACCAGTGGCCACTAAGAAACACAATCTCTTAACGACATTGTATCCAGTTTATCTTGAGCCCTCACTCCCCTGTGCGACAGTAACAGTGTTTCCATGAGAGACTGTCTCAACACTTAGGGATATGAGTTGGGGGGGTGGGGGGGCAGGAATGGGCTTCTTTTCCAGGAACCTGGGTCAAAGACCAGCTTTTCCACCAGCTTTACCCCTAGAAACCCTAAATACTGTCTGGGCGCTCTCTGCAGAGTTCAGTTTGAAATATGCAATCCTAACTTCAGTGACAGTCAACTACAAGGCAACATCAATGGGCGGAAAAAGAGAAAAGGGGCAGGTGCAGGGCAGACACAGCAGACCTGGGCCAAAATGCAAAACACCAAGTGGTCCCCACAGCTCAGGCCAGTGCTCCACCATCTCAATTCATTCAAGAAAAACCAGCCTGGAGCAAGGGGGCGGGGAAGAGTAGGGAGCACAGTGTTTGGTAACAAAAATAGAAAGGGTTGGTGAGAAAGGAGGAGACAGTGGTGTCTTTCTAATCAGCATGAAGTGACCAGGGCGATGACCAGCAGGACAGGAGGCACCTAGGGACCCTGTGAGGCACCAACTACGTAGCCACGTGTTTCTAACGGAGAATCCAGGGCCTGACTGCCCGACACCTAGTCTGGCCTTCACCTGCCCTACGTCTGCAGCAGCACCTCCGGCTCAGACAGTGAGCAGTAGAGAGTGTATCCCAATTCATCTATTTCCTCAGGGGTGAGCTCTGCAAATAAGTTCACCTTGGGGTTTAGGGCACTGGGCAGAACTCCAGCCTCTAAATAGTTGATGAGTCCCCTCAAGGCCTGTAGGAATCGGTCGGCCAGCACATCTGGAGACCAGTCAGCCTCCTCCTGGGCCAAGTGGAGGATGACGTTGGTGAGCTGGCTGGCAGTGAGGTGGCCCAGGGCCGGGGTGGACTTGCATATGGCCTTGAGGATCTTGAGGCACAGAGAGCGGCAGCCCAAGTCAGCCTGGTCCAGAGCCCGCAGGCGTGCCGTCTCGGCGGGACGCAGGCTCAGCCGCCACAGGTTGTCGTACTGGGCTAGCCGGTGTGGTTTGGCCACCAAGACAGTGTCACCAAGGGTCACTGATGGCAGGAAGTCAATGACAAGATGCTTGTCGAGCTCATACTGCACTTCTAGAGTCAGAGCCTCTGGGGGTGGTGCCGGTCGAATCACATAGTCCAAGAGGGACCCGATGGCCGGCCAGTTGATGGAGCCAGCCACAACCTTCTCGAACGTGTCTGCCACCGTCTTTGGAGACAGGTAGCCCCCTACGACACAGCGGTCCCAGTAACTGCTGCCACGAGGGAAATACTCTGGGTTCTCCCGGCGAACCAGGAAGAAGCCAGGGACGTTCATGATGGTGTCCTCTCCGGGGATACACGACCACAGGTTCTGCTCCAGCACAAGGGGCACGATGAGTTGGATGTGGTCAGCTGTCACCACCTGTTGGAGCGGAATCAAAAAGGTTTTGAGGGATTTCATCTGCTCAAGAGACACAGGTCCCACCATCTTGTATCGCCCCAACATAAAAGGAAACTAACAATTCTTTCACATGACCATATCAATTCACAGAGTGAGGATTTAAATCCACATCTGTCGGACGTTAGAGCCTGTGCTCATTCCACACGCCACGTTGCCTCTGGACACAGAAGTACACATGACATCCCCCGTGCCTTGACAACCCAAGAAAAGGGAAAGCCAGGAAGGAGAGATGGGGACAAGAATACAGGAAGGAGGAGGCCTCTGACAGCTCCCTAGAAGTTCTAAGTGTGACTAAAAAACAAAACAGGGTTAAAGGCAGGGATCTCCAAATGCTACCGCAGTGTGCAGAATTCGGAAGCAATAAGACTAATCTTTTTGGCGAGCCTGGAACACTGATCTCCTGTACCAAAAGCACTATTGAGAAGCATCCTGGTCAGTACAACCCCGCCCTTCATGAGAATCCCCTGGTTACCTGCAGGTCGTCATAGAGGCTGCCACTCAGGTACATATCCCGAAGTGGCATGTCAGGCAACTTGGCCCGCAGGAAGCTCCGGAGCTCGGCACATATGTCCACGGCAGCTTGTTTGGCCCGAGCCTGCTCACCAGCAGGGATGGCCGCCCGGTTCCGGTAGTAAGTAAGAAGTTTCTCCTGCAGGGACATGCGGAGTCGTGACTTCTTCAAGTCTACCTGGCCCTTCTTGGCCAATGGCTTGGGCCGGGGTGGGCAGAATGTATCTGCCAAAGCAAGAGAGAGAGGCATGTGAGCTCTTCCCGTGCTTGCTCATCCACAGCTGCCTCAGCCCCAGAGAGGACACGGGCTTGGCACGAGAGGCTAGCATGGCGCCTGGCACGGATGTCCTTAAGGAATGTGTTGAATGCACGCGTAATACTGAGAGCCCCGAGGTCAGTCCCAGAAGGGGTGCCAGCCTTCCTCACCTGTGTCAAAGGCCGAGGAGCCTGTGGGGAGGGCCTGTAGGGACCTGCTTAGGCCTGTCTTCATGTCCTTGTTAAGCAGTCGAGGGGAGCCCATCCAGTTCGGTTCTTCCCAGCTCCTTTTCCCTGAATGGCTCAGGCGGGTGGGGCTGGTAGGGGCACTGATCGCCCTATCGTACATCTGAAACAGCAGAGAGGACCCAGCACATGGACCTTTCCTGGTTCTCTCCTTCCCAGCAGCTTTGCCTTAATGAGTTCAACTACTGCTTTTCAATAACTTCATTTTATTCTAGATTGTGGAGTACTTTGCTCCACGTGGAAAATCTCAGGAAAATACTAAATGATATAAATAAATAAGAAACAGATTTATCCATAAGGTCACAACCCAATGATAACTGTTAATATTTTGGTATATTTCTTTCTAGAAATAAACATTTATATAATCAGGGTTGTCCTCAATATATACACTTTTGAAACCTGATTTTCTTTCACTTATCATTTCATCACTCCCCCATCACTGAAAATGAATCAGCACTGAACTTTCTAGTACAATTTCTGACTATACAACATTGTGCCTTATAAATTCACCGTGAGGCTGAACACGGATCCATTTACCTAACAAATACATCCCTGAATGGCTGCTCTGCGCCAGGCATCGTTCTAGGTGCGTAGAATAAAGCAGGAACCCAAAGACACCCAATCCCTGCCCTCATGCAGCATGCCATCTAGTAGAGGGATACAGGCAATACCTAATAAACAAGCTACAGCATGCAGACATAGGTGTTAGGAACAGAAAGAAAGGGAAATAGGAAGTATATGTGTGGTGAGGGTGCTGCTATTTTAAATAAGGTAGTCAAAGAAGGCTATTTTGGTTATTTGCAACTTTACATTCACTGGGATAAACTTCTTTATTTGTATCTCCGATAGTTTCTTTGTGGGGAGTGAGGAGGGTCCTAGAAGCAGATTTACTTACTTCTCTTAAGGTCTCGTCTAATAACGCCAGATTACCACATTACATTCCCATTAGTAGGATCAAAGTCTTAGTCTAGGTCAGCTCCACTCGGCAGCCTCACCACCTCTCCAATCCCTGGCCCGGGCTGAGTGTACTTACCCGCTTAACTGCCAGTGTAGCGATGCCCAGCATGGCTGCTCCACCCACCCCCAGCACCAGCCGGGCATTGGAGAGCACAAAATCAATGGCCGTCCCGATGCCATTGTCATCCTTCTTGCTTTTGCGCTCACCAGCGCCTGCCATTGCTTGCCTGAGGATGAAGGCAGAACACAGCCCGTGTCACCACCTGGGACCTCGAGAACCAGCCCTCCTCCTCCCTCCCCCATCAGGTCAGTCCCCAACGAGTTTGGGGTACTCTCTGAGTTCCGGGAACCCAATCCTCCTGTTTCTAGCACTCCATGCTCTAGGGTCAGGAGGAAGGTATCGTGTCGCCTGATGTTATCTGGATGCAGGGCGGAGGAAATGATCGCGCTAGCTCCCCACCAATCACTGAGATTGTAGAGAGCATTAAGCTCACTGTCAGCCCTCTCTTGTATCAGAGTGAAGTACCCACCCCCACGCAATACAATCCCCTGGACCCCTTCCCAACTTTATAATGCAGATCACATTCTGATCCTTCAACCACTGCTTGTGGAAAGTTAGATCCAAGAGGGTCTAATTTAACTAGAGGAGGCCCATCTAATCCCATCACTTCACACATAGGGAGGTGACTTGCCAGAGGTCCCAGAGAAAAGGAATGACAGAGCCATATGCAAAACTCAGGACTCTCAACTCCTAGGAGGACACTTTTCCTACTGTGTCATGTTTCCCCTTACCCAAATCGAACTGTGTCTATTCTATGTACTTTCTGCAAAAAAGCAATAATAACAATAATAGCATGGACCAAATACCCTGGCACCGGGAGACATAACTATTGATACAAGTCCATACGTGAGAAAGGTCCAAAGAAGAAAAGGACTCTGTGGACAGTCCCACTTGACGAATGCTGTTTCCTGGGGAAATTGTGCAGGGGGACCACCGGAAGTTCAAGTGAGCCCGGCACTGTGACAGACCGAATACACACAACGGTCGCTGTGGACTCAGCTGTTAACAGGAAAACAAGAAATCCACCTGCTCAAGTGCACTGGGAAAATGAACTAAAAATCTGGTCACCTAAGCGGAGTTCATGGGTGCACTGCAGAGGCTGGCCTCCGTACCACGCTCGAGCGAGGTGAGCACATGTGCTCCCTGGCAATGTGGGGCCATCCTGACTAAAGGTGCCCTAGTCCCCCAACAAGCCCATCTCCCACGGAGTTAGAGCCCTGGGCCCGACCCAGATCAAGGATGCAAAGTGGCTCCGATCTGAACACTGCTCTTAACACGGCTACTCTCTTCTACCTCCTGTGTCCCGTACACCAGGAACTACATAGGGAAAGACAGTTGTTTACCATTCACCAAGATACCCAGAATGGGAGGACAGAGACAAGATCACTGGTGCATCTTCCAGCATGAAGTAACAGTCTCTCTAATACCCTTACAACTGCATACTGCTAGCTTCAAATCTCATGCCCCTTGCCTGCCCTGTCAACGAGAGAGAAATATTTCTGACTCTACCTGTTCCAGCAATTGAGGTAACTAAGAGTCGCTGTCAAGCCCAAAATTATTTTTCCCCTAACTAGAGTTCACAACCTTGGCATTTTTCTTTTCACCACCTTTTACAGTCAGTAGGAGCTTCAGGTTTATGGACATAATGAGAGACTACTCGGCCAAATTAAATATACTCCCGCTTCAAATGCACAGAGCAATCACGGCCGAGGAGAAGAGAGAAACTCTGTATTTATATGTGGGGTCAGGCAAGAACTCTAGTCATCCTCCCTCTAGTGGCCACTGAGGCAGAGATGGGACATAAACTCACCTGAGGCATAGTAATCCAATCAGGACAAAGCTGACCATACACAGTTCCCCATACAAAACAATGAACACTGTTTTATTTCTTTTAAAACAAAACATCCGGGCTTCTCTGGTGGCGCAGTGGTTATGAATCCGCCTGCCAAGACAGGGGACACGCGTTCAAGCCCTGGTCCGGGAAGATCCCACATGCCGCAGAGCAACTAAGCCCGTGTGCCACAACTACTGAACCTGTGCTCTAGAGCCCATGAGCCACAACTACTGAAGCCTGCGCGCCTGTAGCCCATGCTCCACAATGAGGGAAACCACTGCAATGAGAAGCCCGGGCACCGCAATGAAGAGTAGCCCCCGCTCACGACTACAGAAAGCCCACGTGCAACAACAAAGACCCCATACAGCCAAAAATAAAATAAGTAAATAAATTTTAGTAAATAAATAAATAAAACAAAAGAACCTTCAGGGATGTATTTACAATTGGGAGAACCAGTGGATGAGGGTGGGAGGAGCACCCCCTAAATGATCCTTGCATGTGATGCAGCAGAGCGAGAAGGGCACATCCTCCCTCCGTGCAGAAGCGGGAAGGAGCCTCGCTGGACCATTTAGTCCTTGGTCCCCCTGCTGACAGGTGAGGATGAGGCAGTGAGGTGGCCTCATAGAAAAGGGCCTGGGTTTTAGAGTCGGAAATCTTGAGCCCTTTGAGCCCTGACTAATTAGCTGGGTGACCTCAATGGAGTTACTTAACCCCTCAGCTATGTAAAGGGGATAATGATGCCTGCGTGGCCTAAATCATAGGGTTGTAGTGAGGAAAACATACGTACTGAAGTACTGTATGTGAACACTTTATAAACTGTAAAAGGACTCTACACATGTGGGCCATCATTAAGTCTTTTAAGATTTCCATCTACAGGACAAAAGGTCAACTTCCAGAAGGCAGTCAGCAATCCAGACTGTCCTATGAGTTACATTTTACCTGAGACAGAGCCAGAATGGCCTCTGAAACCCACACGGATGCTATCCTGGGCTTGAGACCAAAACTATTAAGTTGAGCAGGCTGGGAAAAAGGCTTTTGTACTCTAGTGCAATATACTCCCTGC
Source organism: Hippopotamus amphibius kiboko (assembly GCF_030028045.1). Lineage (NCBI taxonomy): Eukaryota > Metazoa > Chordata > Mammalia > Artiodactyla > Hippopotamidae > Hippopotamus > Hippopotamus amphibius. Next base: position 9,047,194 of record NC_080192.1, read on the forward strand.
CTCATCCAAGGACCAGGTGATGTCAAAGACCTGGCGACCTGGAAGAAGAGAGAACATCCACAAGCTCCCACAGGAAGATCAGAGTTTCTATTCTAAAACTGAACTCAGTCTGTTCCAGTTGAAACTACTTATCCATGGTACACCCTCCACTCAGGCTCTGCTGCACTAGCTGGGAGCCTGTGGGAGTCGGGAGCTCTGCCTGGCAAGGAGACAGGGGCCTGGCTCCTCAGTGCAATTAAGAAGGAGCCCTGCTGGTCAATGGGTTTAGTTTCAGTTTTACAAGATGAAAAAGTCCCGGAGATCTCTTACACGACAATATGAACATTCTTAACACCACTGAACTGTACACTTACAAATGGTTAAACTATTTTAAAAAATAAGAGAAAGAGGAGGAGGAACACTGACCTGCTGAGCAGGGCTGAGGATGGAGAATGTGAACTCTGCGAACATTTCAGACAAGGTGTTTAACCTGTCTCCTTAGATACAGAAATGGGGATAGAAATACTCATCACCACAATACAGTGGCGATGACGAGTAATGGGGGCCCTGTAGCTTCCCAGGATGACAGCACAGAACTACGAAGACTCCAACTTATTTTACTTGAAAATGGCATACCACCTAAAATAAACATTACCTGGCTTGAGTACACATGAGAAGAGCTAGCATATAGAGTGTGTACCACGTGTTGGGTATATTACACCTATTAGCTCCCTTGATCCTCACAACAATCCCATGAGATCAGTCACACTGTTATCGCCAACTTATAGATGAAAAAACTGAGGCAGAGGTTAAGTAACTGGCCCAAGGTCACTATGTCAGTAAGTTGTACAGCCAAGAGCTGAACCTAGAGCTCACGGTGCTGGGGAGTAGTTTACAGGGGTCCCAAGCAGCCTGTAGCCCCACCTTGTACATATCCCTTCTCCACTAACCACTGGGCCATACGCTTCCTGGGGGCATTTTGGCTCATTCACTGCTGTGTCCCCAGGGCCAGCAGTATTTGACACATAGTAAATATCTACTGCATGAATGAGCTACTAATTCTGTGGCTTTTTTTTTTTTTGGAGGAGGAGGTGGCAGCAACGTGTAACCCAACTCACAGTGAAAATAGACTAGGAACACAAAGCCTTCAGTATTCACTTCCACTTGCCCTGGGCAGGCAGGCCGGCCCTCGTGGGCACCGTCTCCTGCCTGGCCTTTTACTCTCACAGGCCACGTGCCAATCAACCCGAGCAGCTGAGGAGAACCCAAAGCCGTTTATTTCACAAGGCTCCTCCTCCTCTTTCCCCGTTAAAAACAGCACCCTCCACCCAGCTGGCAGGCCTTACACCTCACGGCAACCTTTCATTCTTCTCTCTCCCCCTGCTGCAGCCAGTTTCCACTTGGTGAAGTCCACTGCCGCACATAGTGTATTTAATGTACAGCCACCCCACCGCCTCAGTCCCTCCATCTCATCTGGTCAGATTTGCTGCCACTAGTATCCCTCACCAATGTATTCTCCATGCTGCCACTGCCACCATCCCTCCTCCATGACATTCCCCTGCTGACAAAGCTGTGATGGTCCCCCACAATCAGATATCACGACCTCCTCAACAGAGGATTCGATGTCCTTCCAGACCTGGCCCAGCCTCAACTCTGGCCACTTGCCTTACAGGTGGACCATTCAAGCTACTCCAGACTCAAGTTTCCAGACTACCAAACGCGGCCTTCACCTTCATACTTGCTTATTCTTGCCCATCTGCCTGGCAAGCTTCTATTCCTCACCTGAGGCAGAGCTCACATGTCCTCTTTTCTACAGCCACCTGCGATTCCTCCACCACCATCTGGCCCCCACAGCACCATTTTGGCCTCATCCCTGTCTCTGAGCTCTTCACCCAATCTCTAGAACAGAGCTGCTCACGCTGGAATCACCTCCCACTGACCCTCACATGACACCCATCCCTTGATGGGCCGCATTATCCATCTCTACCTCAGAGCTGCCAGAACGCCAGAGCCAGAGAAGGCCCTCTGGGAAAGCTGCTGAATTACATACAATCATTAGGTTGCAGTGGGACTTGCTGATAACACTGGCATAGAAAGTAAATAGAGCTAACATACCACTGGCCAAGTACTGTGTGTGCACCGTCCCTTTTGGTTTTTTTGGCCATGCCACGCGGCCTGTGGGACCTTAGTCCCCAACCAGGGATCAAACCGGGCTCCTTGGCAGTGAAAGCGCAGAGTCTTAACCACTGGACAATCAGAGAATTCCCGCACAGAGTCCTAACCACTGGACCACCAGGGAATTCCCACATTGTCTCATTTAATTCTTGCAATAAGCTGAAGAGGTAGCTGCTATTATTTTACAAATGAGGAAATGGAGGCCTAGACAGATTTAGCCATTTGCCCTAAATCCCGCAGTTGTTAGCAGCAGTGCCAGGAAGGCACCGTCCTCCGGGGTCTAGACGCTATGCTTGCTTTAAAGACTGTTGCAACAGAGTATACTGATGTTTGGGGGAACGTGATCTTGCCTTCAAGAGAAGTGAATCCACCGAAGAATAAGCCAGCCTAGAACTGCGCTCTAATAGTTTTGACCAATGTCTTTTCTAGCATTTTCATATGTAAAATGTTCTATGAAACAAAATGGTATCCAGGTGGGGCTTGAAGCTTAGGGCCCTTTTTTTTCCCTCAATAAAGAAACATACTTCTGTTAATATGTTTGTATTTCCTCCACTGATTTATAACTAAAGGACTTTGGTCACTAAAAGGAAAGGTTCTCCCTCTCCTGGTCCCCTGCATCAGAAAAAATGAAACCTAGAGGAACAAGGGCCTACCTACCTGAGGCTTCTTACCGCATCTGTGAGGTGGAGGCAGGAGAGAGGCAGGTGTGTCTATGGAAGGCACCTTGTCCTCCTTCCCTTGGAAGTAGGAGGGGAGGGAAAAGGAGAGGATCCTAAATAATCCCTCCCAGTTTGCTATGGAGGAAGACCAGGCCCTTTTCCAGCTGCCTCTCCCGGGCCTCAGGATCCTCTAGTTTCTGATTTTTCCGGAACTCACGGCGGATGGAGGCAAGGTAGAAGTCTCGATCAGTGTAGCGAAGCTCTCGGCCTTGGCGCAGCAGAGCCCGGTAGAGACTCAGCACCGCCTCTCGGCTCCATGGGGCCATGGGGGACAGACGGAGCTGGACGTCAAGCTATACACAGAAGGGAAGAAAGAGAAGCCTAGAATCAGAATTAACGATAAAAGGGCCTACAGAGACTATCTCATTCACTAGTTCTTAATCTAGGTCTCAGAGGATGGCCCCCACAAGGTCACACTATGCCTTAGTGGCAGGGCTAGGACTAGATCCCAGCCTACCGACTGCTCCTAGGAAACTACCAGTTTATGTTGAAAGGCCAGGGCTTGGAAGCTGGACTGTCTGGGCTTGAACCTTGGCTCTGCCCCCACCTGCTATATGACTTCGGGCAAAGTACATAACCTCTCTGAGCATCAGCTTCCTCACTTGTAAAATACAGATAATGCTATCTACATTTATATATTGCCATGTACTACATGCTAATAGTACTTACCACATAGGGTTATTTTGAGAATTGCCCTGAAATATCTCATATAAAGCACCTGAAACAGAACTTCACCACAAGGGGTGGTCTAGAGTGGTTGAAGACAAGGGGTCTCAGTCATACTTGAATCCTGGCACCACCACTTACGAGCTGATTATCTTGGGCAAGTTCCTTAACCTCTCTGGGTTTACCTTAGATTAAAATTGTATTTTCCATATAGTTGGTAGGAGGATTAAGTGAATTAACATATATAAATATATGTGAATAGCACTCAGCATATACTAAGCAGTCTATCAGGGACAGCAATTATTAACCCCAGTGCTCAATAAATATAAGAATCAATTACACATAAACTGCCACCATCTTCCTTCAGTAACTACAAAGCCTTACACAACCAGAGTGTTACCATTTGTAGAGTGCTTTGTCATCCATTATCACATTTAAACCGAGGAACTTATGAAGCAGTCAGGTTTCATAACAGTAAGCGTTACAGCTTATTGAGTGTTTACTATACAGCACACGTGGGCTAAGCAGGTCCCACGTGACAACTCATCTCATTCCATCTACCATCCCAGTGTCATCAGTATCCCCATTTTAAGTGGACGAAACCGATGCTCCCAGAGGGAAGAAACTTGCCCTCAGGCACCCAGCTCTAATGGCGGGGGTGCACTCCTGACCCTCAACCCTGACTTGCTTGTGTCATGATAACTACCAATTGCTGGGATCTTACCATGTGTACAGCACTTATAGGTGGTTTACAAACTTTTCACCGCACAGCACCTGGCACATACCAAGGGCTCAAAAAACAAGCTGAAGGAAAGAGGGAACCCTCACAACGAACCTGTATGGAAAAAATGATCACCCCTCTTTCTGAAATAAAGAAATGAGACTGAGAGGGGAAAGGTATTTGACTGGTAAAAAGGTCTGGACTTTGGGCCCAAGTCAGCTAGCCATCAGCCCCCGGCCTTACTAACTTGCTGTGCGAGCCTGAGCAAGTCACGGTCCCTCTCCCTTTTTCCTCAACTGTAGAAGAGCGCCCCTCGGCCCCAAGGGCCTCCCGGAGTGGGAGAGATGAATCCATAAACCACCAGGAAAAGTGCTTTATAAAGTAGGAGGCGACTGTCACGCGGGGGCCGTTACTACAAGGTCGATCGGCGCGTGGCCGTCTGGGTCCCGGAGGGTCCTCAGGTCCTCCCCCGACCCTGGGGGGCGTCGCACCGAGCCGGGGAAGAGAGACCCGGAGGCTGGGGCAGGCCGCCTCGGGGGCCCCGGGAGGGCTCCGGAGGCTGGGGTGGGGCCCCGGAGCGGCTTCCAGGGGAAAACCCAGGGCGAGCTGGGGCGAGACCCCCGACGGTCAGGCCGGTAGCCCGGGCCAGATGGGCGGCCCAGACAGTGGCCCTGAGAGAAGGCGTGGCCACCTCCGACCCCGGCCCTCACTCAACCCCTCACTCACCTGCGGACCGCGCGCACTTCCGCTCCTCAGGACTCGCCTCTCGCCCGGTACCGCTCCTGGGGTCACCCACCAACATGGCCCCTTCACTTCCGGGACACGACCTTGCGTACGGAGCTGAGGGGTGGGACCGAAGGGCGCCTGGAGGCAGGCGTAGGCGGGAGGACTTCCGGTCTTCCTGGCCTAGGCCTCTCTCGGGGTGGGACCAGGAGCCGCGTCAGGCCACGCCCCTCACTCGGCTCCGCCCCACAGCCCGGAGCCCCGCCTCCGTACGTGACGTCACCTAGGGACGGGCCGGCCGAGGCCACTCGGGCCCCGCCCATCGGGAGGGCCGCGGAGAGGTGGTCGTGGGTGGGCAGAGTGGGGGAATGCAGGAAGTAGCCGTTGTGGGGGGTGGTCCCCCAAGCCCTTGTCAGCTCTGTAGCCTTCAGGCCCCAGCACTGTCAGCTGACTTGGGGCTGGAGCCATGGGGGTCCCTGCGGGAGGTTTAATACTAACAATATTCGCTATCGTGGCATTTAAAGCTCTTCCATTTCCTCAGATCGCTTTCTTTTCATCCCTCCATGCTGTTCCTGCTCCCCTGGCAAAGACCTACCTTTCAAGGTCCACCTCAAATGTCCTCTCTGGAAGTCTTTTCCAACCTAGAGAGTGTCATACAGAGTGAAGTAAGTCAGAAGGAGAAAAACAAATATCGTGTATTAACACATATATGCGGAACCTAGAAAAATGGTACAGATCAACCAGTTTGCAAGGCAGAAATAGAGACACAAGAGGAGGAAGGGGGAGAGGTGCTGATGTGGAATGAATTGGGAGATTGGGATTACCATATATACATTACTAATAAGAAAAAAAATCAAATTGTACACCTTAAATATATGCTGTTTATTTATGTCAATTATATCTCAATAAAATTCTTTTTTAATTTTTTTTAATTATTTATTGGCTGCGTTGGGTCTTCATTGCTGTGCGTGGTCTTTCTCTAGTTGGGGAGAGCAGGGGCTACTCTTCATTGTGGTGCACGGGCTTCTCAGTGCAGTGGCTTCTCTTGTTGCGGAGCACAGGCTCTAGGCACATGGGCTTCAGTAGTTGCAACACTCGGGTTCAATAGTTGTGGCTTGCGGGCTCCAGAGTGCAGGCTCAGTAGTTGTGGCACACGGGCTTAGTTGCTCCTCGGCACGTGGGATCTTCCCAGACCAGGGATTGAACCCATGTCCCCTGCATTGGCAGGTGGATTCTTAACCATTGTGCCACCAGGGAAGTCCCTCAATATAATTCTTAAAAAAAAAAAGTCTTTTCCAGCCCCTTCCTCGCCCCTCACCCAACACACTTAGGTGTCTCCTTTGGGCCCCACAGAAATGTCTACATGCTATTAGGGCTTTGCTCCTTCAAAAATGAAGCGTGTTTATTGGCACCTGTTATTTGCTAGGCACTGTTTTTTAATTTCTCCATTAGCTTCTGTCTCTCACCAGATTTGAGGCCAGGAGCCATGTGCTTTGGAATCTGTAAGCCTCTTCCTGCTTCGCCCAGCTCAGATTTCAGAGGGGGAGGGGGAAAAGGCAGGCTTTGGAATCAGGCCCAACCAGCCCAGATCCAGCTTCACCACTTCAAGACAGCTGCCTGCCCTCCAACAGCTTGCCTAACCCCTCTCAGCCCCTCTCAGCTTCTGTGAGGATCAAAAGGCATCTAGCAGGAAGGGGTGGACACTCTCAAAAGCCGTTGCCCACCATGCATTTATTCTTGCACGAATCCTTGTTTGGGGTCTCTACTGTGCAAAGCACTGCCCCAGGCATTGCAGGCAACAGAGAGGTCGTCCTCATCTTCTAGCGGGGGCTGATGTAAGAGGAGGTGATGTGTCTGGTAAGGGGACCTGAGTAGGACGTGAGGGAAGGGCATTGCAAGTGTTGGCCCTCCGATGGGCCCTCAGGCTAGGCTGTCCTAGGGGCAGCAGGAAAGAGGCCAGTGCGTGGGGAATAGAGTGAACACAACACGAGCAGGGGCTGGGGAAGAGGCAGGACGGGGCTCCTTATCGGGGGCAGGGGAGGGGAGACCATCTGGGACAGGAGCCACCAGAGGGTTTGGAGCAAAGGATTGATGGATCTGACTTCCATTTGTTTGTTTGTTTGTTTATGGCGAAAAAATGTATATCTAGAATTAGCCAGCTGGACTCAGTTTAGACAATCCCAGTTTTGTTGGCACCACCCAAGGCATCATAGTCAGGGCCAGTTGAACATATGCCTTCTTCTCTCCATCAGACCCCATCAGGGTGTTGGCCTTAGCTACGTGATGTCATAAAAGCATCTTCCCAGCCTGTCTGATGCACACGTTGATGGCCTTGACCTCCACAATGAACACTCCTGTGTTGCTGTTTTCTATCTTCTTCATGGCGGACTCAGTGGCCTGGGGAATGTGGTGTTGGCATAGTGGTCAAGCTTGTTTCTCTTGGGGGCACACTTCCGAGAATATTCAGGCTGCAGTTGGAGCCACGGTGCCTTGGTCCTCAGGAAGGTGGGTGACACGTGGCTCTTCTTTTGTGTGTATGTCTGTGGGTGCATTTCAGCACTGTCTTCTCGGCATTCAAAGTCTTTGCTTTGGCTTCAGCTTTGGGAGGGCCGGGCTTCCTTCTTCACTTCTGGCGCCATCTTCAGGAAAAGGGTCCCCTGACTTCCATTTTCACAGGATCAGTCTGGCTTGAGACTGGCAGAAGGATGCAAGGGCTAAAGCAGGGAGACTGGTCAAGAGGCTGCTGCAAAGCCCCAGAGGTGAGAAGACAGGGGCTCAGACCAGGGGGTGGCAGTGTGGAGGGGAGTGCTCAGATCCAGGAAGTATTCAGAGGTAGAGCCACAGAATTTGCTGATGTGGGGATGAGACAGAAGGGTCAACCATGGCTTTGGGCTCCTGCCTGAACAATTGCCCTGCTGCACCCCTGTACCAACCTATTCAGGAGCATCTTCCAGGCTTTCCAAATTGCTAAAAGAAGGCAGTTTTCCAGGGCCCTAAGGTCCCCACTCAGGTAAAGGAAGACTCCCCATGGCATAAGGAGCCCCATCAATACTGGGGAGACCACGAACCCCTGGAACCTCTAGGAAAGGGAGGAGCCTGGATGGGGGCCTTGAGGAAGAAAAGATTTAGGAGCAATAATGCTTGTGGCACCAGGGATCTTAGGTGCCATTCCCCCTGGGCTGGCTTGGTGTGGGAAAAACACTCACACTGGGAGAGCAGCAGCCGCTACAGCTGCCTTATTAAGCATCTCTTGTGTGCCAGACACTGGACTGAGCGCTTTACAAATGTGGTATCACATCTAATCCCAGCGTCCCTGTTTGGTTGGCATAATTATCCTGATGATGAAAACCAAAGCAGAGAAAGGTTCAGGCATTTCTCTAAGACACTGAGTCAGGCCACTGAGAAGCTTGATGTGGACCCCAGGTCTGTCTTACTCCAAAAATGTGTGTTCTTTCCACTCTTCAAGGCTGCCCTACTTTGCTCTTTAAAGAAATAATTTTGTGACCCAAATAAATCTAATTGGTGACATTCCCAGCTGGAAGACCAGGGGACCCTCTATCTCTCTCCTGACCCTCCTATTCTAGAGAACATTATTTTTAGGAGGGAAGGAGGGAGGTCCCTAGGGGTCTACCCTTCAGATCAGCACCCCCGGACTCTTCTTACTCTTCAGGTCTTCTCTTTATTTCCAGACTCACAAGTGTCCTCCCTGCCCCCCCACCCCAAGCTCCATGGAAATGGAGGTGGGGCAGTGAGGCAGGCGTCCGACACCCACGTGCATTCATGGTGCCAAGATCTCAGGGCTCTACCTGGTATGACGGGATGGGCAGGCTGAGACCTTGGGGAGATCCGTCCCCAGGCCACTGTGGTGTCCCTCGAGGGAGTCATCAATGGACACCAAGAGTGAACAGTTCCTGAGCTCTCCCCCTGTGCCAAGGCTAGCACGCACCAAGCCCCAGCCCCCATCAGAGTCCTGTGAGAATAAGACTGTCATTGTCCCAGTTGCATCCAAGGAGACAGATCTTGAAGAGTTCCAAGCGGCTGGACTAGGATCTGAAGTCAGGTCTAGAGCTCTGAGTCATCCACGGGCTAGATGAAGTCACTTGGGACAAGGGTGGAGGAAGAAGACAAGGAGGGGCAGCCCCGAGGACACCGATCAGAAGCACATGATGCTGGAGAGGACCAGTCAGAAGACAGGGGTATCCCACAGGCTTGAGGGGAGCAGAGTGTGGTCACAGAGGCCAGCGTCCCAGCGAGTCCCATATCATCCTTCTCCTTTTAGGAGCTGGCCTCTGACTCACTGGCTCAGTGAGAGGTGGGGCAGAGGCCCAGGGGCTGAAGAGTAAATGGAAAGTAGAGAGAGAAACTGTGATTTTGCTGAGAAGGGAAAGAGCAAGATAAGAGGACAGTTAGAGGGGAAGAAAAGCAGGTTGGTTTGGGCGGGCTTGGGCTTGGGGTTGGCTGGTACTCGCTCTAGCCTCAACCAGGGGAGGGAAGGAGCCAGTAGAGGGAGAGAAGCTGAAAATGCCAGAGAGTAAGCCCTCACAGCAGTGATGTCACAGAGGAGCAGAGGAGAGAGTGAGAGCGGGCCAGGTGCCCTTTACCTGCGGGAGAAGCGGCGCAGGGCGGCCCCAGGCTTCCCTAAGAAGGCAGAGAGAGAGAGAACCCTGCGGCCTGAGTCTTTCTAGTCTCATTCCCTTTATTTTGCCCTGGCGGGTGCCTATAAAATTGAGACCCTCTGTAAGTGCTTGTTGCTCTGAAGTGGAGGGAAATTGCCATTGGATGACAAGATAGAAGGTTCAGTCCAGCCCTCCAACCTTCCTCAGCCCTCCCAGGGGGACTCAGGGTGGGAGTGAAGGTGTAGACACTCATTACCTGGAATAATGGAGATGTTGGCTGTAACCAACCAGGTCAGTGAGGCTCCGGGATGTGAGTGGCCGGGGACCTGGAAATCATTCTCAGAGAGCCGACCCCTTCTTAATGGGGTTTGCTGTCTTCAGATGTCATCAGTCCTGTGCTCACCAGACTAAACCCTGATATCCCTGGACAGGAGTGAGGTTCCCCCGTTGTCCTGTGAAATCTTTGCTGCCCACATTGTGCCAAGTGGTGTTGAAATGGATGAAGGAAATGTAGTCTTGTTCACTGAATACCTCCCTTTGGCAGGCAGCAGGAGTGGGGGGCCAGGGGCAGCAGGTATGTGGGCTCAGAGCCCAGATCCCAGCTCCCCACTTCCCACCTGTGCACCTCTGGGAGTTTTAGGACTTAGGAGAAGGACAGGAAGAATGAGTACAGTGCCCAGGCCAGAGCAGTCGCTCAATGAATGTTAGCTGGTTTCCGTTTACATCCTTCGTCCCCATGGATCACTACTACAGCCTGCGAGGGCTGCATATCAATGTACCCATTTTACAGATGTGGCAGCACCACTCAGGCTGATTATAGCTTACACCTCCTCAAGGGCCAAACTGGAGGTCCACGTGCTGGACTGGACAAAGAAGTGTTCTCCTTGCCCCACAAAAAACTTTGTAAAATGCAAACAATTATAAAAGACAGCTTTCCAAGTCTGCTTAAATATTTAGAAGATCTGGGCTCCCCACCTGTGGTGAGGAGCAGCCACCACCTTTGGACAGAGTATGAGCTCTCCAGCGCACCCCAGTCCTCACTGCTCCCTATTGTATCCTCCATGGGTATTCATGCATTTACATGACCCATGGGGCTCCTGTAGTCTGCTGACTCTGCCAAGACTTTGTGAGAATTTCTCATCAGATATGGGAAGGAAAGGGATTTGGAGAGAAAGCCTGACTGTCACCAGAGTCAGGAGGAGTACCCTCGCTGACATATCTTCCCCTTAAAACATATAGAACGAGGAAACCAAAACAGCATAGCTGTGCGCAAGTCCAAGGTAAATACCTCCACAGCCCAGGAAAGGAACCAAAGCCAAAGCCCTGGGTGCAGCCTGGGAGGTGGGCTCCCAAGGGGTGCTGGGACCTGCAGGGCTCCCACACCCACCTGCTAGGAGTTCCAGAATATTCCAGCCAAGGAGAAAGTGTTGCAGGAGGCAGATGGGTGTGGTGGGCTGAGGTAGCTGGGCTTAGAGTTGGGGTGAAATGAATGAACGGCAGCTGTCACAGCTGTTAGACCTGAGAGTTTATCCAGCTCAACACCCCCTACTGGCCCCACCACATACGTGCGCGCACACACACACACGCACGCGTGTGCGACCGTACAGACACCCAGAGACAGAAAAGCCTGGCCAAATTGTACTTTTAAAACTTTTTATATCTGTGGTGTATTCATCTGGAATTCACTTTGGTGTAAGGAGTGAGGGAGGCATTGTAATTAGTCTTTTTTTCTAACCGTCAGATATTTATGAAATAATCCTTCTTTCCCCCAGTGCCACCTGTATCATATATTAAATTCCTGTGTGTATTTGAGCACCCTATCTCCAGGTCTTCAGAATATTGTGACAACTTTACATTTTCCAACTTCGGGGTCAGTGTGCCCTCCTCCAAGTCTCCCTGGAGCTACATCAGGAATTTTGACATGGCACTGAAGGTGATGGGGAGCTATAGACTATTTTTATGTTGGGAAGGGATGGTAATAGAATCAGCTATAGAATGTAGAGACAAGGCTGCTGGGTGTGGTTGTTCAGGTTATACACTGCACAAGGACACCACATCCAAGGAGCACCTTTCACATCTTAGACCTTGTAGAGCTGTATGTTTCTTATGACATTTCTGTATGAGCAGAAGCCACTCTCATTCTAATGAAATCAGTACATTAAGGCAATTTTCCAATAGATGGAAGTAAAATGTCTTGAGGAAGAGATGCCCTCCCCAATTTTGCACAAAAGCCTGTATGGGGCATATGGCAAGGCCAATAATTGAGTGCTTGGTGCCCGACTGTTTGGGGACACGCCGGAGGGGCAGAGAGCAACATCTACTACTAATACAACACCAATTAGAGGCCTGGGAGACACGTCCCCCAAGGAAGCATGAGTTACTACGTGCGTCTCCGGTCAGTGCCATTAAGCGAGGATTCAGTGAGCGCGGCCACGCCCTGGGCAGAGTGCTGGGGACCCAAAGGGGAGGCCCAGCTCTGCTACGCAGACAAGACAGATGCCCCAGCGGTGTGTCCTCCACCAGCGTTCCTCCTCAGATCCCCAATACCTCCCACGCAAGTTTTGGAATCTTCATTTCCTCTCTAAAAGGGGAGAAGAGGATCCCTTTCCCCTGTCTGCCTTCAGCCCTTTGACACTCCCCCAGCACTGCTTTCAGCATTTGAGGTTATTTCCTAGGATCGGTTTTCTTTTATCGTTATTTTCCGCGGTTCGAATTTTTATACATTTGCTCTTCCATTCTGTGGCCTGTGTTTGTATAATCTGCCTCACATGCTGGGCGGCGTCCAGTGAGAAGGAAGAAAGGAAGAAAAGGCGAGAGGGAAGTGAGCACCGCGGGTCACGGGCATGCCTGGCTCTCCCACCAGGAGGCAGCGCTGCACCATGAGAAGGCTGGTGGAGCCTTGGTCCTAAATCCCAGCTGGGAGCTGTGTTGCCTTTGAGCAATTTCTACCCTTAATCTCCCTAAATCCTAGGCTCCCCACCTACAGTCTCGCAGGCTGGAACGTGGGAGGAACCCCTCCCCCCACCCGAATACCATTCAGATTACAGGAGGTCATGCAGGCAAAGGGCCTGGCGTGGACGCAGCGGGTGCTCAGTGGTCGGGTTTTCCTGCTGCAGGGGTCCTTACCCTGGGACAGTTAACGATGCCTGGAGACATGTTTGGTTGTCAGCCCTGGGGGAGTGGCTTCTCCTGGCGTCTAGCGGGTAGAGCTCAGGGATGATGTTAAACACTGCAATGCACAGGCCAGCCCCTGCCCCCCCACCCCCCACCAAAGAATGATCTGGCCCTCCGTGTCAGTAGTCCTGAGGCTGGGAAACCCTGGTCTACTCCCAATTGATTCTGAGCTCCTGGAAGGCAGAAAATGTGTCTTGTCCATTTCTGTATCTTCCTCGGGGGCTGTCACACAGCAGCCAGTCACTGAACGGAGGGTCGAGTTGAAAGGCAAGTAGTGGCCCAGATATGGTGGTGAGACAGTGGGCGTCAGACCAGAGGACTGATGGTCATGGATCAGGGTCAGGTGCCTGATTGCCTTGGTGGTGGGGGCTTCCTGAGAACTGAATGGGATTTGCAAAAAACAAAAGTGCCTCCTAAGCGCACTCGTCGGATTGCTTCAGATGCTAAAGATCAAGAGGCCTCTCTGAAAGTTTTATTGAATTGAGCCCCCCACCCCCACCCTGGCAGAGCCTTCTGTCCCAGGAAGTGGTCACATTAGTCGGAACGGATGAATCAGGAAATTCCCTGCCTCCTACAAATCTCAAGAATGTCGTGTCTTGTTCCTCCCACTCCCAACCTACACCCTAGGACTTGACCAATGTTTGTAGAACCAAATGGCAGAAAGTCTAGAAGTCCCATTCCTGAAAGGGCAAGGGAGTGATGGGCAGAGCAGATCAAGGAACAGAGAGGATTGTTATTTTTGCCTCTTTGATGGACAGTCACGTGGATGAGGACTGGCTTTGTCCCCTGTGACCGTTTAGAAGGCAGAGCGTCCTAACAGGGGCCTGGTGTGAGGCAGGCTGGGTCTTCAGAGAGGCAGCCTGGCATGACAGCCCGGAGGTTCTAATCATGCCATGGAGACTGATCCGGTGTGATATTCAATAGAAGTGGCAAGTCTGGGCCAGGCTGGGCGGATAACTGGGGGGCAGCCGGTCCTGCGGGCAAACCCTGCAGAGGAGGAAGTTTGGGCTGTAGAATACCTATTGCCCTCGGGTGGGCAGGGAGTGTGTCTGTGACAGAACCCCAGCCCGCGGGCTGGCGGTGTGGGGTGACCAAGGAGCAGGGGGTCAGGGAAGTGGGGTGTCAGACGGCATGGGAGACAGTCCCAGGTTCAGATCCTGGCGCCTCCATGTTTAGCGGTGTTGAGTTTTCTAGTCATTCATCCCGCTGATAGCCCGTGAGTTGTGCCAGGAACTGTTTCTGGGAGACAAACACAAAAGCAGGCAATTCTAAGGCCGTGTGGAAAGGGCATCGAGGACTTCCCTGCTGGCACAGTGGTTAAGAATCTGCCTGCCAATGCAGGGGACATGGGTTCGATCCCTGGTCTGGGAAGACCCCACATGCCAAGGAGCAACTAAGCCCGCGAGCCACAGCTGCTGAGCCTGTGAGCCACAACTACTGAAACCCGCGTGCCTAGAGCCCGTGCTCCACAAGAGAAGCCACTGCAGTGAGATGCCCATGCACTGCAACAAAGAGTAGCCCGCACTCACTACAACTAGAGAAAGGCCGCGCACAGCAATGAAGACCCAATGCAGCCAAAAATAAATAAATAAATTTATTAAAAATATTAAAAAAAAAAAAAAAAGAAAGGGTGTCGTTGGAGACATTCAGGCAGAAGGGGAGCCCAGTAGATCAGCGGCTAACCTGGGTGTGGAGACCCTGACACTGGAGTGGAGCCGAAAGAGTAAGAAAGTTGGGTGAACATGGGGACAGAGGCTTCTAGACAGAGAGAATAGTGTGTACAAACTCACAGAATAGCGACGGGTTCCATTAGATGAGTTCGAATGCTTTTTTTTATATTTATTTATTCATTTATTTATTTGGTTGCAACAAGCAGACTCCTTAGTTGCGGCATGCAAACTCTTAGTTGCAGTATGCATGTGGGATCTAGTTCCCTGACCAGGGATCAAACCCCGGCCCCCTGCATTGGGAGCGTGGAGTCTTATCCACTGCGCCACCAGGGAAGTCCCGAGTTTGAATGCTTTTGGTGTGAGTAGCAGAAAACCCAACTCAAATTGTCTTTAACAAAAAGAATTTACGGGCTCACCTTGCTGAGAAGTCCTAGCTGTGGGTTTTAGCCGAGGCGCCACACAGCACCCAGTGCTATAAGCTATATGCTCCACACACATCCTTGTATTTTTTCTGGTAGTGGAGGGGGGGTTGTTCTTTTTCTATTGTTCTTGAGGAAGAGAGAAGAACTTATTTTCTAGGCGCTTCTAGCAATTTCTTCAATATCACTAGCCTGAATTGGACCACTCGTCCATCCCTGAAGCAATCCCCCTGACCAGGCAGGGGATGTCACTAACTGGCTTAGCCATGCAGGACTACCTCAGGAGCTGGTGTGTGCATGTGTGTGTGTGTGTCAGTCTTGCCAAAATGCGTGATTCACTTCTAGGATGAAGGGATTTCCCTGGTGGTCCCGGGATTAGGACTTCACCTTCCAATGCAGAGGGTGTGGATTCAATCCCTGGTCAGGGAGCTAAGATCCCCCATGGCCAAAGAAACAAAACATAAAACAGAAGCCATAGTGTAACAAATTCAAGAAAGACTTAAAAAAAACTCCTGGGATGAAGAGATGTGGGGAAGAGCAGGTGCAATGTCCACAGCAGGTAGCGCTGAGTGCCTACTGGATGCCCAGCTCTGTGCCAGCTGCTTCACAGGCATCATTTATTTATTTTTTTTAATTTATTTACTTATTTATTTTATTTATTTATTGGCTGCATTGAGTCCTCGTTGCTGCACACAGGCTTTCTCTAGTTGCTGCGAGCGGGGGCTACTCTTCATTGTGGTGCGCGGGCTCCTCATTGTAGTGGCTTCTCTTGTTGTGGAGCACGGGCCCTAGGTGCATGGACTTCAATAGTTGCGGCACATGGGCTCAATAGTTGTGGCTCACGGGCTCTAGAGCACAGGCTCAATAGTTGTGGCTTAGTTGCTCCGTGGCATGTGGAATCTTCCCAGAGCACAGCTCGAACCCGTGTCTCCTGCATTGGCAGGCGGATTCTTTACCACTGCGCCACCTAGGAAGTCCCACAGGCATCATTTAATACGCCCGACAAACAACACTTTGAGTGGTCATCCCTGCTTTACGAACGCTGAGATGAACACATCTAGGGTCATGTGATTAGCAAGTGGGAGCCTTCTGTCCCAAGAAGTGGTGGCATTAACTGGAAAGGGTCAATCAGGAAATTCTCTGGGATTTGGACCCTGGATGGTTAGATCATAACACAGTCCCTGGTATACAGCAGGTGCTCAATAAATGGTAGCTACTATTAAGTAGGATTCAAGAATGACCCTCAGATTTCCAGCTGTTGTGACTGGGAAGACGAAGCGTCATCAATGGGATGGAAAGTACACAACAGGGAGAAGAGCCTGTGGGGAAGCTGAGTTCCATCCGGCTCCTTTGTGTTTGAGGTGAGCTTGGCACCTTGGGGACTCATCTGTCAGTGGGATCTGTGGGGCAGATGCTCAGGAGAGAGGACTCCTGAAGAGTGTGCGCCAACCCCACCCTGATGAGAGTCATGAACTATAAGCAGAGCAGTGGGCCCAGGCGTAAGCCCTGGGGAGCCCCCTCATTGAAGCGGTGCCTGAGGTCAAAGGAGCCCAGAAAGGCAACCAGGAGGGAATGTGAAGACTTCCCCTGCAGTCCAGTGGTTAAGGCTCGACCTTCCACTGCAGGGGGCGTGGGTTTGATCCCTGGTTGGGGAACACACATGCCACGCAGTGTGACCAAAAATTAAAAAAAAAAAAAAAAAAAGGAATGTCAAGGAGGAAGAAGAAGTCACAGAGGCTAAGGGAAGGGGTGTTGAGATGGGATGCATGATCTGTGTGTCAAATGCACCACTTGAGGAAATGGAGGGGGAGGACATAGTCATGGTGATGATAACACAGTTATGATGCTCCAGCCTCTGTCCCAAGCTCTGAGCATCCTCACAGCCACTCCGGAGGTCTGTCCTATGAAGATCTGAATTTCACAGATGATCCAGGAGAGGGAGTTTACCAAGGGCTGATAAAAGGCCTGATGGAGGCAGTTAAGGTTGTACCAATGGTGACATCTTTGCCCCCACTTTGAGGGGAGCATCCCATCTCCTTTTCAGCCAATATAGCATGGGCTCTGGTTGCTCTAAGCCAATCAGTATATTCCAGCCCCACTCCAGTATCAATGGTCAAGGCATGATCACATGACCTCATCCAAGTCAGTGAGATCCAGGCCCAGGACTTTTAGGGGGAGGAGCTCTATTTCTTCTGTGCTGAGTACACAAGATGGAATAGTGTGAGGCCTGCAGCTGCTACAGCCATCTTACAGGCATGAGGGGTAAACCCATCTGAGAATAAGGACAACACAGGTTGGGATGTGGAGCTGAGCTGAGCTACAGAGAGAGCTGGATGACAGTGTGATACTGAGATCAGCCTCAAGCTGCATCTGAAGCCTTTACCATTACTGAACTTTACTGCCAGAACGCCAATAAATTCCTTCTCTGCTTCACTAGTTTGGGTTGGCTTTTCTATCATTAACTGAAAGCAAACTGTATCTGACATCTAGGGCCACAACTAGGCTGTGTAACAAATCACCCCACAGCTTAGCGGCTAAAGCAATTCAGCTCATGAGACTGGATTGATATTTAGGCTGGACTTGACTGGGAAGTTCTTCTGGCCTTGACCAGTTGGGATGATGGGGACAACCAGGCCTCATGTCGAGGCCACACTTTTAATGATTTGTGTCACTGTTGATATTTTGTCTCTGGAAGCTTTCAGCAGTCTAGGATAGGTGCTTCAAAGATGGTCTGTGATACTGATGCAGGGCTGGGCTTTTTTTGCAAATACCGCAGGATAGGGTTGCAGGTAATAAGGGGGATATACGAGAGGCCAGTTTTTTTGCAGATTGTTCCTCAGTTTGGGTTTGTGTGAGGCTTCCTTGGGCTCACAGCCAGGCGATGCCTTTTTGGCAGCAGACCTCATAGGTGAAGTAGAGTCCTCAGAGGCGCTTCTCAGGAGGTCTGTGAGGTCGGGGGAGTCCTGTGTGTCTGTGTGTGTGATCGCTGATTGGCTGACAGGCTCATTCTTTTGTGTCCCTGCCTTTGTTACCAACAATGTAGGTCAGGGCTGAGCAGATGGGCATGTCCCAGGAGCAGCTGCCCCACACACTGCTGGGCGGAAGAATTGTTCAGCTGAGCCCAGCCTGAACTGTAGAACTGTGAGCAAATAGGTTGTTGTTCTATCTACTAAATTTCAGTGTGGTTTGCATCACAGTAATAAATAAGCAATAGAGTTTTCAAAAAACTAAGAGACTATATGAATTTGAGTTAGTTTCCTGCTATAACTGAGTTTCTGGGAATTCACCAGAACAGGAAGTCAGTGGCCAAGGATGCTGGCCAGAAGGCTGGCCCTGGGCAAGGCTTGTCACTCCTTTGAGCTTTAGCCAGAGATCTGTGGATGTTTCCTGATTCGGGGCACATGGGTGGGGACTTCCAACAGGCTCCGGGATGATGGGCCTTTGGGATTTGGGGGTTTTATCTGCACGCAGCTGAAGCCCCGACTTGCAAAGTGAACTGGGGGCGGGGGCAGTTAATGATGTTGACTGCAGTCATCACTTTTGCTCGTTTCCTCCATCCTGATGGAGCTTAACAGGTTGCCATGCATTTCCTTTCTTTCATTTTCTCCTCCTTGTGCGGTAAAGCTTTCTATGGGCCATTTTTATAGAGAGGAGACTCAGTGTGGAAGAGATATGCTTCCCGGCCCCCAAGGACATGGAGCCCCTCAGCGCCCCCACACCCTCCTGGATGGCCAGTTGAAGGGGAGTGTTGTACCTGATGCTCACGGACAGAGCACCATGCCCGTTCCTAGGCTCTAAGGACTCTACGTCAGCCTCACCTCACCATCCTGAGGTTGTGCTTACTTGTCTGTGTGGTCCTCCTGAGAACAGGGACTGTCCTCTCTCTGAGTGCCCCATGGCCTGGCACTGTACCTGGCTAGGTCAGGAGCCTGGATGACATCTGAACATTGGCACAGTCATCACCACCATCCTCTCCACCTCATCCACTTCCTCACCTCTTCCCCCTTTTCCTCCTCCTCCCCAAGGGGATGCTGATAGAGGGAGTGCAGTTTGGCAATTAAGAGCTCAGCTTCTGGGGTTAGGCAAACTCTGACTCTACCATTCACTGCCTTATTTAGTGTGTCCAAGCCTCATTTTCCACATCTGTAAAGTGGGAATGATGGAGAGGGGGCTCTCTTAGCCCAGAGTTTGGCACAAAATAGGCATTAATAAGTAATGTTTGTGAATGTTTATGATGGTGATGATTCACTCTTGGACCTGACTTAAGGGCTGTAAGTTTGACCTTAAGTGGTGAGTGGGTCACCATTGCTCTCTTCCGGTTAGATACGGCATCTACATCTCTTCCACTCTTGCTCAGTCCTGCACCTGTGGGCACCTTCTTGGGCTTTGCCGGTGTGGCCAGGAGTCCAAGTGTCAGAGTTACACGTGTACAGTGCCTGGAACTTCTTGTGGGTGCTCAGGAGACGTTAGCCCCTGCGCCAGCCACCAACACTGCTGCCACCCATTTTTTCCCATTCCCAGCCTCAGTCTCCCCACAGACAGAGGCTGCACAGCTACCCCATGAGGGACCAAGGCAGAGTTCATCTTTCAGACTTTTCTTAGAAAATACCCAGAGGCTCCCCTTCCCAGGACAATGCCAGGACCCAGGGCCTACGGGAAGCCTCCAGGGAGTCCCCACGGCCCAGGCGCCATCACAGCATAAGTCCAGGTTAGCTCCGTGGGGGAGCTGACATCCTGGAGGTTGCCGCCCCCACCTGCTCGAGAGAGTTGATGACAGGACTAGAGCTGGGAATTCAGGTCTGGCTCTGGTTGCCACCAAGTGGTTGTGTAGCTTTAGGACCCCTGACAGGCGTAGGGAGGCAGACCACTAAGAGCACAACTGCAGGAGAATCACTCCCCTCTCACTAGAGGCACCGAAGTCTTTATCTAGATCCCCAAAGGGGTCCCCACTCACCTCAGGAGGGTGAGTATTGCCAGGCCAGGTCCTTCTGTGAAGGACTGTGCAGTGCCCTCCCTTTCCAGGCCCATTTCTACCAGTGGGAGGGACAGATGCTCCCAGGGGGAGGGGGTAACTGCATCCCTAAATGGAGATGCTCGGAATGCCGCCACCCCCCCCCCCCCCGCCACACTGCTGTCCAGTCCTCAGGAGGGCTCATGCCCCACCGACCCAGCAAGACCAGATACGCCCACTCGCACCCCTCCCAGCCCCAGAGCACCCCCAAACTGGCCGTTCAAGCATACACTTGAGACTTTGTAGCTGTTTTTATTATTAATATTATCTTCTCCTTTAAGCATCCCTTTAAGGGTGAAATGAAATCCAACCATTTACAGAGAAAATGATTTCAGAATGTACATATTGATTTTCCCTTACAAAAAAAATAATATTATTATTATTGGTGTCCTTAAATTACACATTTCCCAGGGCCCTGCCTGCTGCTTGAGCAAGTCCCATCTCCCCACCCCGACTGTCACCTTTGCCCCCAAAGTTCTTCCACACCTGCCCATGGGAACCAACATGACCTGAGGGTGTGCTGGGCCTCCTTGAGTCTGGAGGCCATAGGGCCGGTGGTTCCCAGGGAAGGAAAGCTGGCTACGGCGACAGGGCCAGCAGTGCACTGGCGCTCACATTCACAGTTTGGTTTCCCTTCATATTGGGGAAGTGGCCCAGGGCTCCCCTGCCCCTGAAATTCCCAGTGTATGATGTGACTATAAGTGAAACTCTTCAACCCCATGCCTTGGTCCCCCACCCCGCTGACAGCTGTACGCTCCACTCCACGGCCAGGACTCCACTTCACAGTGACCATGGACGTGCCCAGTCCTCCTGGGTCTGGAGGGAAGGTGGGGCCTGGCAGGTCTGAGCTCCTCCCCTCTTCCTTCCTCTACCCCTGAGCTGGTGAACTGGAGGCCAGGGACCCCTGCCAATCTGGAGAGGGGGTATCCCTGCAGCAGCAGAGGGCGCCAGGGACATGGGGTGAGGACCCTGTTAAGGAGGGAGGTCCTGAGCTGGGGCTCAGGCACAAGTCAGAAGCCCCCAGAGGCGCCCACCCAGGGGGTGAGCCGAGCTGGCTGGGAGGGCAAGCCCTGGTCTGGGTGATCCGGAGCTACAGGGACACCCTGACCTCTTGAGCCATTTCTCAGCCCCAAGAGGGGCCAGAGAGAGGGGGACTGCTGTCACTTCAAGGGAGGGGTCCCCTTGGGACCCCTCCTTGACAGGAGGGGGAGTGGGGGCAATAGAGCCCTCCCAGCCTGCTTCATGCCCGCCCGCGTGAGGCTGCTCTGCGGGCAGCTCCCCAGACCATAGCCGTGCAGGGCACCTCTCCAGATGGAGCTGTGGCAAAGGAGATGCCCTCCTCTCCCGGCCCATCAGGAAACCCCCAAGAAGACACACTGAGAAAGTCCCAGCTGGCAACTGGAGGGGCTGGGGTGGAGGGAAGGGGCCAGGAGGTCGTGGGCTCTCAGCTGTACAGCCCTCAGGTCGGGAGGATTCTCATTCCTTGGACTGAAAGACAGACAGATGGACCCCACATCCCCTTTAGTCTGGCTTTCTGGGCTCCCAAAGTTGCTTCCTGCCTCAGTCATTTTGGGGAATTGCAGGAGGCGTGGCCACAGGCTCTAGGTCCCGGGAAGGGGAGGCCTGGACCCTGCTCCCACATCCACACACAAGCATATATGTACAGGGACACACCGACACAGACACATACAAGTACACACCAAGCATGCACCCATGCCCATAAATACACACGCACGCACGAACATGTACCATTCCACGGGCAAGCTCTGCATCCCGGCATCACTGGGTAAACATCTGAGAGGCATCTCTCCCTGCCCACAACTGCAGGCTCTCACTGCACCCCAGCCCTAGACAGGCAGTGAGGGGGGCAGAGGCAGGCTGTTTCAGAAGCTCTGAACATGCAGGCAGCATCTACAAATGCAAGTCATTTCTACCCTCTCCCCTCCTCCCCCCGTGCCAGAGATGCTCCTTGTCCCCATATCCATCCTCTCCTCCTTCCTTGAATAAATGAACGGGGCAGCCCAGCTGAAAACTACTTTTCCCACTTCCCTTGCAGCTACTTGCGGCCATGTGACTTAAGTCCTGGCCAGTGAGATGCCCTCAGAAGTGACTGTGCCATCTCTGGCTCATGCTCTTAACAGAAAGGGTGTGCACTTCCCATGCCTATTTCTCCTTCCCCCAGACATGGGTGCACATGTGATGGTGGGAGCTCGAGCAACCACTCCACCCAGAATTGGAAGGTATGATGAAGGAAAGCAGAGCTGCTCTACCAGATCCAGACCACCTCCCTCGAGACAGCTAAGTTAGAAACAAGTTTCTGTCTGCTTAAACCACTGTATTTTGGGGTCTCAATTACAGCAGCTTGGAATCTATTCTAACAAATACGTCCCCCTCCCCCACGAGGCAACTAACGAATGAGACAACACACAACTGGCCTTAACGTCCCTCTTGGGCCCAGGGCAGCCTCGTGGCCCCTTCCTGGCCCCTAGCCAGCTCCAAGGAGGGGCACATGGTGACTCCATCTGAGACGGTGGAGGGCTGGGGCTGTGGGTTCCAGTGGGAAGGGGTGATGGGGAGGAGGAGGCTCCTCCCCCCCGGGTCTGACCTACTAGGCTGGCTGACGGTCCCATCCCACCCTGAGAACAGACTCTTGGCCTTGCAAGGACTGGGTGGGCAGCCCACCAGACAGCAATATAAAAAGGAAGAAGGAATGTCAAGGCCAGGTTTGGAACCAAAAGGAAGACTTCCCGGGCTTCCCCAGGCCCCACGCCTGTGTCAGATCTGGAGGGGCTGGGGGGCACAGGGCCATCCGTGCAGTGCGTCCTATGGGGCAGGTGGCTGGAGGTCGCTGCTCCCTCTGGCCCCGCACTCCTGAGGATACTACAAAGCACCCATCGGCGCTTCCTCTCAGCTGCCGTTTTGCGTCCCCTCCCACCCTGGTGTCCCTTCTTCCTCCTGGGCCCAAACGCATCTACTTACAGAGCCTGGGATCTCCTGGCATCTCCCCTTTCCCGCTTCGGGTCCAAAGCCCCAGGAGGCCACATGGTGGGCTTCTCTGCAGAGAGGACCGCAGTTCCCACTTGGTTGCCCTAGGGAGTTACCGCAGGCTCCCTTCCCCCCCTGCCCACCCTCCCCTGCTCCCCAGCAACTCTCCGCTGGCTCCTCCTGGCTGCAGCACTCTTTGGGGGGCAGAAGGGCCTGCTCTCCTCCCCTGACAAGGAAGGATATTTTCTGAGCTCACAGCCCTGACCCTGGATTCACAAAGGCTTGAGTAGGAAAGACTCCCCCCATCCCTCCACTCCTGGTCCTCATAAGAACCACCCAGAGGGCAGAGGAGGCAGGAAGATCACAGAGGGGCAGCTGCCCACCCCCCCACCCACCCCCCGCGCCACTGGCCCTAGAAGATCATGCAGCCTTAGCCTTCAACCACGTCCAATTTGCCCCTGGCAGGTGGCCTTCCCTCGGGACCCTGGTTCCTCCGCCCACCGGCCGCTGTGCTCTTGGGCTCCTGGTAGGGGTTGTCCAGCAGGTAGCGGAACCGGTCGTAGTTCTTGAGTAGGTACTTAGGGGCATACATGTGCTCGCTGGGGTCGGCCGGCGGGTACTCCTGCTGCGTGCCGTCGAACCAGCCTCCGGTGCGGATCAAGCTCCGGATGTAATTGAGGTCCCGCTTGTCCTCGTAGTCACCCCAGCGGGGGAAGTCGCCGTTCTGGGCGGACACCAGCTTAAAGTAGATGCCCTCGGGCGTGAAGCACCAGGAGCAGTGCCAGCCGGCGAAGTGCAGGGGGCTGCCCAGTGACCACTGCACCAGGATGTGGCCCGTGCGGTTCTCGTACTGGCGGAAGTTGGGCATGGTGTAGTACTGGCGGCGGCGCAGGCGGATGCCGTCCAGCCCATACACCGTCTGCAGCATGTCCACCGTGCAGCCCGACACCACCTCCAGGGTGCCCGGCTGCTTCCAGAAGAAGCCGTACAGCGACTTGCGCATATGGAAGGCAAAAGGCTCCGTCCAGCCGTCGTAGAGCTTGAGGAAGAGCACGCCGTCGCGCGCGGGGATCTCGTCCGCGTCGTCGATGATGAAGACATCGTCGGGCCGCAGGTTGCGCAGCCTCGACACGCCGTCCTGGGTCAGGAAGGTGCGCAGGTAGTCGTCGGCGATCCAGCCGTCCTGCCGCCCGCCCAGCGGGAAGTGGTCCAGGAAGACGTAGAGCACCTTGTGCCGGATGTACTCGAAGGTGCCGTTGGTCAGCATCTCGCGGAACTTGAGCGGCCGCGGCTCCCCGTAGGCGGTGAAGTTGGACTCGCACACCACGAAGGCGTCCACCACGTCGCCCAGCTCGTGGAAGCGCACGTCCAGCAGGTCGAACTCGTGGTTGATGTTGATGGCGTTGATGACCCTCCGCGGCACCTCCCGGGGCACCAGGCGCTCCTTGGTGGGCAGGTTGGAGTACTGCACCACGGTGGGCACGCCGCAGCTCGGTCCGTGCCAGCCCGGGAGGCACACACACTCCACCCACTTGCGCCGCGCGCTGCGGCCCCCGGGCCGCTCCCGGGTGCTTAAGAGCTGGCGGCCCGGGCCCCGCGCCGATGTGCCATCGCCCGCCTCCGCCTTTTCCTCTGGCCGCCCGGATGGCGGCTTCTCCAGCATCTTGGTACCTGGCTTGAAGCAGACGCCCCCGGCTTTGGTGCGGACGAAGTACTCGGTGGTGTCCTCGGGCAGCACAAAGTCCATCCGGTGGAGTTCCTCCGTGGCCTTGCTTGGTGACAGAGGCTGGAGCAGGGGCGAATGGGAATAGAGCGGGGTACGCAGCAGGTCAGGGCTACCCGGCTCCGGGCTGGCCTGGGGCGTGACCGGGGCATTGTTCCAGAAGAAGCTGGACACCAGGTTAGGGCTGAGGGAGGCCAGTTCTCGGGGGAAGGTGACATAGGACAGGGTCTTAAAGAAGTGCAGGAAGGAGATGAGGCACAGGCCGGCCATACAGAACATGAGAAAGAGCTTGTAGCGTCTCATCTTCATCCTGCAGGAAACCGAGCAAACAGACAGGTCAGGGGTCTGCAGGCCCGGGCAGCGGCAGCCTCAGGCTCTTCTCCTAAGGCAGGGAGTGAGGAGGCCTCTACTGCCACTGTGTGTATGAATGTCCCGGCCAGCATCTGGTGACCCTGCAGGACCTCACCTCCAGGTGACTCCTCCAGGAGTCAAGCCTGTGAGTCCAACTCATTGTACCAAGGACCCCTGGAAGCCCCAGCATCAAGGAAACCCCTCCTGGCTCAGGACACTCCTGCCCACCCCCCCGGCTCCCACAGCCTGTCCCCTCCGAGACCACCAGGTAACCACACATCCCCCTCTGCAACCCAGTCCAGCACCTGGCCTGCCCAGCTGCATTGTAGCAGCTGCATTGCTAGGCTTTGCTCCAGGAACAAACTGCATCCTGGGAAAATCTCAACTCTGCAGTGCAGAACCTGCTCCAGGGGGCTTACAGGCCCCAAGGGAGGGGGAGAGTGGGTCATAGTCTGCACTGCTCAGGGTGCCTTCTCGTTCTGTCTACCTGTCCATCTCTCTGTCTCTTTATCATCTTTTCTGTGGTTATACTGACAAATCTTTTTCCCTGAAAAAGTTCCCAGGTCTCAAGGGAACACTTTTAAGTCTAATGTATTTAAAGAACAAAATTAAGTAAAAGTTCCCCTTCATTACCCCATGCCAGGCAGTAGATACAGTTCTTCTGTTCGAGGTGTATCACTGGTTTTATGTGCAATTTTTCTGTTCTCAGTTTAATGTTTTTTTATAATTATTATCATATTGGACACTATGTCCAATCAAGTGGTTTTCCTCAATCAACAACAGATTAAAGAGAGTTTCGTATCAGTAGAAATAAATCTACCATTTCCTCTTAAATCTCACATAATATTCCATGGTCACTGGAATGAATCCCTCTCTATTCAGGAGGGTTCGTGATTGTAACCATTCTCTATTCATTTACAATTTCATTTATCAGTTAGTTTATAGCCGTGGAATGGAGAGCCGTGTATATTGTTTTCCAGAATTTAAATAAACTTTTAGAATATTTGTTGCTTATCCACAAAGTTGCAAAGATAGTTCTGAGGGTCCCCTTACACCCCTGCCCCAGTCTCCCCTAGTGTGGACACCTTATGTCGCCACGGTATGTGGTCACAACTAGGAAACCGAAATGGGCGCGTTACACTTTATTTGGATGTGCTCTTCCTCTCGTGAGTGAGCCGGTACAGCCCTCCTGACTGCATCCGCACAGCCCAGGAAGGTGGGCGGGCCAGCCGGGAGGTTACACCCATCTGGCGGAATTGGACCAGTGCCTTGGGAGGGGTGACCTGTGGAGTCACAGCAGGGGCTGGGACAGAATCCAGCCTTTGGCACTTGGTGTTCTCATTTCCCCTGTGTAGGGGGCATTGTCCTTCCCTTAAAATGTTCCTTTCTGTCGCTTCTCTTTATGTCTCTGTTTCTTCCTCAGGGTCATTTGGGTGCCTTCCTGCCATAATCTCCCCTCATTTCCTAACTTAAGCAAGGTGCTCCACCATTTGGAACCTCAGTTTCTACATCTGTGAAATGGGTACAGAGTTCCTGGTGTGCAGCGGGTACTCAATAAACTCTCGCTTCTTTCAAAGCTTGAGGCTGGAGGACTCCGACATAAATTTTCTCTAAGCTACAGGGCCATAAGACACAAAATCATGAAACGTTCGATCTAGAACAAACTTGAAGGACCACCACCTCCAACCCTTTCATTCTGCAGAGGAAGCCCCCCCTCCCCAGCCTCACCTTGATGAGGAGTCCTGAGCACACTAGTGAGGAGCAGTCGAGTCGCCGATCCCGCTGAGGGGTGGTACTTGTGCTCTCAGGCCCCAGATGTCCCCCTCCTGCAGTTTAAATGCTGATCCCCTGGAGTCTGCCAGTGGGGTCCGACACAGCTGACTACAGGAGGCAGGACAATCGGGGGTGGGGGCCTGACCTCTGCTGGCTTTGGGGGAGGTGGGAGGGAGGGCTGCTCCTTGGCAACATTTTGAAGTGGGTCTTCCAGGCTCCTGTCCCCACCATGGATTCCAGCCTTGCTCTGGCAAAGTGAGACCAGGCGGGCCAGGCCATCAGGGCGAGTGGAGGGGCAAAGAGCTGAGGCCTAATACAGGCAGGCGGATAGGAGCTCTTGCTGGGGGTGGACCAGGCACAAGGCGACACTGCAGACTGAGGTCAGCACAGCAGAAGCCTCCAGAGTGACCCACCCAAGGGCTTTTGAGACCTGCCAAGACACCCCCGATCCTTCTGGCGGATTACTTTTGCTCACTTAGGACCTGTCTCTGCGGGGCACCCCAATCCCAGCCCCTGCTGGACTGCACTGGCCGTGAGCTGTAAAGGGCAAGGCCGGGGCTGCCGCTCAGACTAGATCCCCTGGCAGCAGTGAACAGAGGCCCTAGGAAGGTAAGAGAAACTCAGGGAGGCAAGTGAACGCCCTGCTTAGAGCAAAGGGGCCCTGTGGCCCTGCTGAGGTCACACTGACCCAGCTGCCCCTTGGCTCCCTGGTCAGGCTGGCTTTCAGGATCTAGTTACAATTGGCCAGCTGTGCCCTTCGGAGGACAGACTCACCAGTGCCTGCAACCCCCCCTTAATCACTGAGCCCTTCAGGGTGAGGCTGTTTGATAAGGCCCAGCCTGGCTTGCTGTCAAGAATCATGGACCCGAGTGTGCCTCCCTCATTGCTTGGGCCGCTAGGAGTCTCACAGGTGCACGGTGGTGGGCCCAGAGCAAGCCAGTGCCTCACAGGCACCTTCACACACAGCCGCCTGTGTTTTTCTAACTTATTCTTCTTGGCCCGATCCCTTTTTATCTTATCGTCAAGTATTTTGATAAGTGCTTCAAACACATTTTTTAGACTGAGTGGCATATAGATAAGAAACCTAATAAACAAATAAGCATTGGCACCCGGGGTCTCATGTAAGTCTCACCCACCCTGGGAGACTGAGGACTGTGATCGACCCATTTTTACAGGTGGGGAAACTGAGACTCAGAGAGATGATGAGACTTTCCCCAAAGGACATCAAGGAGGTGACTGAATCAGGACCTGACCATAAGTTCTGTTCCCGAGCCAGCCTCTCCCTCCTCACAGCTGAGACCGTAGCCCTCCCTGGAGCAGCTGGCCTGGCCGTGGGCTAAAGCCATGGAACCAAATGAGGCCCCAGCTCTGGCCTTTCTGTTATAAAGCTTTGTCCAGCAGGTGTAACGATAAAGCTGATGGGCGCCAATCCCCACAGGCCAGCTACTGTCCTGAGCACGTTACATGCGTGACCTCACTGAATCCCCCCAACACACAGCAGGTACCTTTGTCCTCCCCATTCTACAGATGAGGAGACTGAGGCCAGAGAGATGGTATAACTTGCTCAGTGACGCACAATTAGTAAGGGTCAGACTCGATTCTGTGGGGTCAATAATGGGATTTCATCCAGTGGTAGAGCTGTCCTGGGTCCCTTTCATCTGCCAAGTTCAACCCAACTGGGATGATAAGGGTCCACGGACAGTCCACCAGTGACCAGTGAAGACAACCCAGTGGATGGAACAGCCACCACTGCATTTGACCCACAAGACCCCCTGCAGGGGGAGACCCAACCGGTCTCCTCCAATCACTCAGCAACTACTTATTGAGAGCCCGCTGGGTGCCAGGCATTGTGCTGGCCCTGAGCACAGGGGACGAGGACGACAGAAAGAACTCCGACCCCGTGAAGCGGGCACAGGGGTGAGTGGGGCAAGGGACTGAGGCACATCGTGTGGTATGTTAGAAAGAGTTGTGCTCTGGAGAAAAATAAAACAGGGTAAAGCATAGGAGGGGCCAGGTTCAGTGGTAATCGTGTGGCCAGGGTGGGCCTCACCGAGAAGCGTGAGGTCAGAAGACGAGGGTTCTGGGGAGCAGCACAGCCAGCGCCCAGGATGAGAGCATCTGCCACCAGCGAGCGAGGAAACACAGGAGGGCAGAGCGGAGGGAGGTGGGCCGGATCACCCAGGCCCTGGGGCCGCAGCTTTCACGGGAGGATTCTGAGCAGAGCCTCCAGTCCGAACAGGCTCACTTGGGCTGCTCGGCGGACAGTGGACTGTCGCCTCGAGGGCAGAGCAGGGGGAGTGGCGAGGAGGCCACTGCACTGTCTGGGCGAAAGGCAGGGGTGCAGGAAGCAGTCAGATTCTGCTGGATTTGCCAGTGACCTGGATGTGAGTGTGAGCGAGGAGTCACATTCGGTGGCTCCAGGACCTTCGGGATGGACCAACCTGAACTGGGGCAGAGGCCACCCCTCAACAGCCTCCATGGAGACAGTAAACGGCAGAGTGGCGGCTGGAGGCAGCTCTGTCTCTGCAGGGTCCTCCCTCTAAGCGCTGCCCTGACCACTTCAAACGGGACACTGAATTGGAGAGACCCATCCACAGCCCCGCCCCTGTCCCTTTCCCAGCGCTTGCCATGCTGAGCCCATCTCCCCGGATGTCTGTCTCCCGAGCTGGACATGAGCCCCGGAGGCTGGGAGCTGTAACAGCGGGAAGCTGGACCAGAGCCGCCTCCACAGCCTCACTGTCGCTTGCGTGCACACAGACCTTAGAACCAGGCTGCCCACCTCCAGTCCTGGCTCTGCCACTTCCTATCTGTGTGGCCCCAGGTAGCTGAATAACTGCCCTCCTTTGGGTCATCTAAAAAATGAGTGTCCAATATAATCCATGTAAAGGCCCTAGCACATAAGAGCCCAAAGCTTTAGTTCTTCTTATCGCTAGTGTTATTCTCCCGCCTGGAAGGAGAGTAAGTAGAGAGAGCCTTCAGGTGGAGGCGCAGCTGGTGCAAAGGCTTGGAGCTGAGCCCCAGGCAGGGCCTGGGCCCTCGTGGGTGCTGTCTTGTTTTAGAGCAGCAAGGAGCAGAGTGGGGGGCTCCAGTGGAGCCTGGAAAGAACCTAGCCTGATAGGGGATAAGCTCAGAAACAAGTGCCCTGCTTCCTGAAGCTCCAAGGAAAGGAGGGAAGAACTGTGAGGCTCTCTGGGAGCCTCCCTAGAAAAGGCCTCCACACAGATATGCACACACTCTGTGAGTTGCACCCAGCCCCAGGGCCTGGGTCGCCTGCGTGAAGGTAATGGGGGATGGGCCGGGTGCTTCCTGGTAGCCAGATAATCAGGGATGCAGGAGGCTGACCCAGACCCAGGATGGTGGCAGGACCAGCCTACCTTGGGCCTCCTTTTTTTCTGTACTGACTTGCAGCCATGGCCATGTGCAGAAGGTTCCAGCTTGGCAGATTTTCTTCCTTGCCTCCCTCTTCCCACTTCTCCCTTCTCCTGTGACCTCTTTCCTTGGGCTCTGCTTGATAAGCTTATGAGGGGAGAGACAGAGCAGATGAGCCCAAACCCCACAACCCAGTCATAACCTGGGTTCTGGGCTCAGGCTGAGTCCAATGAGAGCTCCTGGGCAGAGAAGACAGGTGCTCCCTGGAGGCCACAGGCTGTGACTTTGGGACTAGCCAAATGGGCAGCGGCCTCCCGGGTGCAGACGCACCCTGACAGCGGTCACCGGGTGACGGGAGGCTCCCGTGGAGCTCTCCGTGGTCCTGAGCTCACATGCGCTGACCAGGGTCCTAGCTTGGCCCTGGGATGCCCTTGGCTGGCCTCACCTTGGCGCCTGCCAGCCTCCTCTGTGGTTCAGCAGCTTCTGTGCTAAGAGCCACTTCCCCTATCTGTCACCCTCTGGCCCCCTTCCCCGCCTGCCTCACAACACCCTGGTGACAGCTGTGATCCCTGGTGCCCTCAGCTCCGCAAGAGCTGAGGGGCTCTCAATTCCTCCAACTGGGAGAAGGGGCAGCAGTGAACAGATCCGACACCTAACAGGTGCTCAGGGTGCTCTTGAAATACCCATGGGGGGAATCTTGGAGGTTGCACAGCCCACCCTCAGTCTCCACTCCTGGCAGGAACTGGCCCATCTACAACCCCCAACCCAAGAGAACCTTCAGATGGACCCTCACCGCCTCCCATCTGCTTCAAAGGGCATCTTGACTTTGAACTGAAGTCTGCCTTCCACCCCATCCCAGTTCTGCCCCGTGTTACTGAAGAGCTCTGCCATCTCCGTGTGCCAGGCCTTGCCCCTGGCCAGCTTTGTTAAAGGGCTGGGCCAACTGGGAGGCTGCTTACTCCACCACCCTGCAGGGCACTCTCAGTGACTCATCTGACTGCCAGAACCAAGGCCAGAACTGGGGAATCTGGAGCCCCATGGAGGGTCCAGACTCCTCCCCCAAGGTTTGAACGACCCTGGAATGAGAATATTGTCCAAACCTTCACCCTAGACCAGTGCCCTTGCCAAGTGCCCATCTGGCCTCTGCTTGTCCAATTCTTAGTACCACCCATTCCAGACCATTTGGGCTGTTAGAAATTCTTACTATTGGCCTAATTCAGCCTCCCTGGAGCTTCCTCTACCATTTCTGGGTTCTTCCTTGGGCTTAAGCAGAGTCAATCAGAGCCTCAGGGATCAGAAGGTGACAACCACCATTCCCTGACTGGAACTAAATAAGGGTCTTTCCAACGTGAGGTTCCATGATCCCACACGGGGAGACGGGCAGAGGAGGTGGCTACAGTATATCAAAGATTCCAGAGTTCTGGCAAGATGGGAGAAACAGCTGATGCTGTGTTTACTCCTTCATCTCTCCTTGTTTTATTCATTCCTTTGGTTCATATCCATCGGTCAGGCTCCACAAGAAACGAGCCTACATCCCGGGATCACTCTACAACCAGCACACTATCCAGGCTGCTGGTGAACCTCTACCAAGAACCTGCCATGCGCCAGGCACTGTGGATGCAAGGGCTGGAGAGAAACCAGGGGCAGATTCTCGGGGCCAACCCCGAAGGAAGGCACATATGTCTCCATTTTGCAGATGAGGAAATGGAGTCTTCGAGAGGTTAAGCTACTCACTCAGCCACGCAGGGCTTGTGGGGAAGAAACAGATGGAAACTGAGACTCCCCAAACATCCTGCACCTGCCAACAGGTAGACCTGGAGCCCAGTGGGGCTGCAGACTTGGGAGCCCTTTCCCAGGCTAAGCATGAATTGCTTGGCCGAGGGAGGGTCTGGTGTACCATGACCCTCAGTCCCCAGGCATTCTGCTCACCTGGCATTCCCCGGAGAGAGGGAATCGGCTCAAGGGGCCAGCCCCAGCCTAGGACATCATCTGCCCAGGCGACCAGAATGTCCTGGCAAAACCTGTACCATGGGGTGGGGGTGGGGGTAGCAGCTGTTGCTTTTTCCATCCACAGATAAGGAAACCAAGGCCCTGAGGGTGAGGCAGACCTACACTGGGACCATTTCTTGGACGAGCCAGACTGGGCATGCAGCCACTTCCCTGGGCACAAGGGTCTCGGCCCCACTCTCTCTGCTGGCTCGGCTCCAGGGTGGGGGCCTGGCTGAAGGCTGAGTCCAATGCCCAGTCTGAGGCGCCCTTTCCATGGCGAAGCCCGCCCCCTCCCCGCTACTCCACAACCAGCCCCTGTGCACCCTGGCCCTCTCTCCTTCTTCCAAACCCCTCCCCACTCTGCCTGATCCCAGCCCCGCCAGCTGCCTGAGGACTTTCCCATGGAGTGGCTAGCATGTGCCTGGGAAAGCTGGTCCCCAAGGCGGGGACCCGCCCTTGGCTCCCTGGGGCCTCTTCCTCGCTTCCCACCGGTCACTGGCCCACCCAGGACATCAGCTTCTGGTCCCCAGAAGCCCATAGTGGGTGAAGACACAGAACATTTCCATCATCCCAGAATGCCCTTCTGGACAGCACCGGAGGCTAAACAGATTAGTCATCCTCGGGCACCAGCCAATGGGGTGCTTGTGTTCAGAAGCCTGCAGTGGCTCTCACGGTCCAGCACCGAGGTTCACAGCTGTTGTGACCCCTGCCTTGAGAGCTGTCTCCGCCGTGCCTTATTCATGTTAACACAATGGTCACCACTCAGCTCATGTTTAAATCTGTGCCAGCTGTCAGCTGGGAGTTTTACTTAAACTTGACCCTCACAACCATCTTCAGAGGTGGGAGTTATTGTCCCCATTTTAGAGATGAGGAAACTGAGGCTCAGAGGGTAAAGCAACTTGTAGAACATTCCTCTGCTCACCTGTGCAAACCCAGTGCTCTCCAGGGTCTGAGACCCACACAGCCTCCCCTTAAAGGGAGTGGGGGAGATGACACTGGCCTCAGCCCTGGGCCACCGAAGGCTCTGAGTGGAGCGACCCCGTCAGCCTCTGCCTCAGGGTGATCAACCTGTTTGCTTCCAGAGCTGTTCAACAGCATACATTGTGATGGTGGAAACGTCTAGGCCTGGGCTGTCCAGCACACCAGCCACTAGCCACGTGTGGCTACTGAGTGCTTGAAATTAACAGGGGAGACTGAGCAACTAATTAATAATTTAATTTAATTTTTAGCTTTGATAGCCACATGTGCTGTGGCTACTGCACTACTGGACGGCCCCGGTTTAGATGGACTGTGGGAAAAGGAGGCAGGGAGCCAGGTCTACTGCGCCAGCCCTGCGGGAGCAGTGAACAAGCTGAGGGGGGCAGGACGTACAGCAGGACAGCTGTGGCACCCGGGCGAGGGCAGCCCGGGGTCGTGGGGCAGGGGCGGTGGTGAGCTACCTGCCAAGTACTAGGTGACTGAGGGAGGGAGGGACGCAGCCCTGCGAGGGGTAGGGGCCAGACATCCTGGGACCAAGAGTGGGGCTGAAGGCAGGACCAGGGGAAAGCTGGGGAAGGAGGAAGAGCAGGGGCAGAGCCGTGGAGGAGAAGCAGGTGCGGGTAGTCAGCGCGAGGCCGGGACACACGCGGCCCCTGGCCTGGGGGAGGGGCCCAGGCCTGGGTCTCCACAGAGGCCGCCTGAGGCAGTGTCTAGACCCTGCAGCCACATGACAGGGCTTCGCCGTTTCCCTGGGCCTCAGCTTCCTCATCAGTGAAATGGGGCTATAATGGTGTCTGCCTCACAGGGCTGTGGTGAGGCGTCTGTGTATCTCAAGTGACTGGAACGGGAGCTGTGTGTGACACAACACCTGGTGACGGGCACATGGTGAACGTCTGTCACAGGCGGAGGGAGACCAAGGCCTCTGAAGCAGGGACTCCTGGGTGGCTTGGGGCACGAGGAGAGGAGCTAGATGCAGAGACATCCAAACATCCCACAGAAAGGGCTCTGTGGGCGCTGAGAACAGTGGCGTTCCCAAACCCGGCACCCCCCAGGATGCCCCAGCCCTGATCCTCACCCTAAACACCCCCTCCATGTGACCGGGCTCCAACCGTCTCCTCCAACCCCCGCTTCTGCCCTGTCACAGCAACCTCAGGAGCACCTGGGCTCGTCCCCTGGCTCACCCACCTCCACTCCCACACTGTGAGTTCTCCGAGTCAGGGGGGGCCCGTGCTCCCCACACCCAGCCCAGGGCCCAGACAGTCGGACACGCGTGAGTGTTTGGGACAAGCCAGAGGGAAGAGCACGAGGGCGGGATTTCAGGCACAGGGCTCTGGCGGTGTCCCCTTCAGTGAGAGCCACTGTGCCCCTGTGGGGGTTGGGCCAGGGTGGAGGGAAGGCACCCAGGGCCTGTGAGAGGGCCTTGGGGGGATGTAAGGACGGCACTCAGGTGGCCAGTGCTTCTGCCCTGTCCTGGGCTGGGTGGAGACAGCAGACGGGTCCCAGGCGTGGAGCTGGGGGTGCAGCAGGAGCCAGGTGGGGGGATGAGGTCCCCACAGAGCTTGGTCCAGCGGAGGGACAGAGGACAGATGAGAAAACCAGCCAACAGAGGATGCCAGGCGTCAGGGAAGGCCTCCTGAGGAGGGGACGCTTTAGCCGAGACCCAAGGTCGAGAAGGAGCTGCCGTGCAGAGTGGGGACAGCGGCCCAGGCACTGGGCCAAGAAACCCCTGGTGTCGGGAACCCCAGCGCAGTAGCTGCAAAGCAGGGGTCCCCCGTCTGGTGAGGGGCGTGTGAGGCCTCGACGGGTGGCAAGGACACGCTCCACGCTTCAGGGCCTCCTTCGGCAGAAGCCTGCGCATCCCATCTTGGTCAGCACCCTCTTGGGTCAGCAATCCCAAGGCAGCTGTGAACATTTTTCAATCTAAAATAGAGCCAGAGGATATGAAATGGCGAGTCTCACGCATGTGCCCTCAGGGAGACGAAACGTAAGGACTAGGAGACTTGATTTCCTGTGAATGCCAGATTTACAGAAAACTGACTGTTGGAATTTTCTCAAATGGGGGGGTTGATCAGGGGTTGCCTCCTATCGACCTTGGAAAGTTCTGCCACAGGCAGAAGGGAACATGACCCAGGTCAAGCGGGTCTCACAAAGTGGGCGGCATTGACCTTTGTTTGTGTGACTAGAGTGACTCTCTGTCTGCTCAAGACGTTTTTAACCAGGAAAGACATGGCGCTCCACTGACCCTGAAAAATTTGGAATATCTTCAATCTACGCCCCCACCGCCCACCCCCCCACATACACACACACAAAAGAAGTTTTTAAGGCTGGTCTCTGTTTGTTTCTGATTTTAACCAACTCTCACTAAGCTCTCCCCTCTACATTCCCTGCCAGTAAGTATGACCTGGCCCAACCCCAACACAGACTGGCTCGTAGCTTGCTCCAGATTGCTTGTCCCAAACTGCAAGCCCTCACCTCTGTGAGCTTGCCTCAGTTTACCTCTTTATTGAGGTCAACACAGCTGTACCCTCTGGCTGGGCAGGGCCAGGCAGGGCTGGAGAGCAGTGGGCCCGGAACATTCCTCCCAGGAGATGGCACCTCCGTCCTCACCCCCGTCTTCAGGGCAGCTGTGTGAGCTGGCCCTACTCCATCATCCTTACGGCAGCTGGGTGGTGAGGAGAGGGGCACAGGGGCTGAGGGACCTGCCTGAGACTCAACTGGCAGCAGCAGGACTCACACCCAACACACCACCTCTGCAGCTGCGCACTCAGGATTTCCAGCACA
The DNA here is from genome assembly GCF_030028045.1 of Hippopotamus amphibius kiboko. Classification (NCBI taxonomy): domain Eukaryota; kingdom Metazoa; phylum Chordata; class Mammalia; order Artiodactyla; family Hippopotamidae; genus Hippopotamus; species Hippopotamus amphibius. The sequence continues at coordinate 9,083,016 of NC_080192.1, forward strand.
AAGTCTAGGCTGCTGCCCTGAGCCTTGCCCGAGGCAACAGCCCCCCCCCCGCATCTGTGCTGGCCCCCAGCAGGAGCCTGTGGGCCTGCATATGTGGGTCATGGTCCTCCCTGGCTCTGGCATGTGCCCGGACCAGCCACCAGAGCCCCGTGCCCAGGAGAGCTGCCCCCTCCCAAACCCCCTCTGCCTGCTGCTCCCCTTCCCACTCCCCCTGAAACGGTGCGGGCCCCTCCCCCTTCCCCCATGGAGCTCTCAAGGCTGGGCTGCATTGACTTAAAACTGCATTTCAGGACTTGCCGGTGGCACGATGGTTAAGAATCCGTCTGCCAATGTAGGTGATGCAGGTTCAATCCCTGGTCCAGGAAGATCCCACATGCCACGGAGCAACTAAGCCTGTGCGCCACAATGTTACTGAAGCCCACGCCCGCTAGAGCCCACGAGCCACAACTGCTGAGGCCGCATGCCGCAACCACTGAAGCCCTCGCGCCTAGAGCCCATGCTCCGCAACAAGAGAAGCCACCACAATGAGAAGCCCGTGCACCACACAAAGAGTAGTCCCCACTCACCGCAACCAGAGAAAGCCTGTGTGCAGCAACAAAGACCCAATGCAGCCAAAATAATAATAAATTTTTTAAAAAACAACACATTTCACAAAACCCGGGGTTCCCTGAAAGGGCTGAGGAAGACCCAAAGGCCTTTCCATTCCCCCACCAAACTCCAGTGGGAAGAGATCACCCTGGACAGAGTCCCGTGTTGGGGTCTCCACTAGCTTGAAGGGAGTCTGGTGCTCTAAAAAGTCGGGAAACCTCTGAGGCCAGGCCTGGACTTCAGGAGCTCTGGGGGCCTGAAGGCCCTCAGGGGACCTGACTCCTACAGACCCCTGCCCGGGCTGCCCCCTTGCCCACACCCTCCCTCTCTTCAGGTTCTATCCCCACCTTCCCCATTATTTTCCCCCTGGCTCTGCTGGCCGGGAGCTCAGACAGTGAGGGAGGGTCCCACACCGACGACACCCACCACTCAGGGGTTTCTGTTTATCTGCCGTTTGCCAGCTGGGCCTGGCACACACCCCCCCGCGCCCATGGCCACCTCCACCAGCCTGTCACCACACTGGGGGAAGAAGAGGGCCCACCTGAGGTCCATCCCAGAGCCGCCCTCCGGCAGGTGCACTGTTTCAGCTGCTTTGATCCTCACCTTCGCCCCCATCGCCATCACAGGTGAGGAAAGGGGTTCAGAGCCCGAGTGACCAGCCTGACTCACCCTCTGAGTGGCAGCAGAGTGGCCGACCTGGACCCTGGGCCCTCCTGCTCCCCACCCCACCCGCCGTGCCTTGGTCTCTGCCTGGCCCCTCCCTGGAATCCCCAGACCCACCCTCCCCTCGCCTGACCTGGTACCTGCCTCGGGTCCCGGGGTGGCCCGTCACAGGGCGCGGCTGTGTCCCATCCCGGCGGCTGCGCTGTGCTTCCTGACCCCGTGCCCGGCCCGCATGGCTTGACAGCAGCTGTTTCCTCCCTGGAGGCTGTCCCCCAACCCCCAGGCCGAGCGCAGGAGGCCGTTAGGTGGCTGCGTGGTAAGCCGACCCTGGCCTGGCCTGGCCCCAGCTCTGCCCTTCACCGGGGCTGGTTTCCTGGCTCCACCTCTTCCCAGCAGGGTGGCCTCACCTCCCTGGGCCTCAGTCTCCTCATCTACGAGGTACAAACAGGTAACCAAGTGGCTGGGGGAGGCAGCCGCGCCCTGCGGGAGCCCCTCCCCAGAGCCAGAAGCTGCGGAGGTGGGGGTGCCGTGGTTTCCATCTCACAGGTGGGGGGCCTGTCGGTGCCCGGCGCTCAGGAAGCCGCGAGCCCAAGTCCTCTTGGAGTCTCGCCCTGCTCCCTCTCTGGCCAGAAGGTCACCGTGAACTGTGGCCTGACTCACAAGAGGCTGTCGAGCACATCCGGTGGGACAAGGATGGGACGTGGAGGTACCTGCAGGAGGGGCCGGAAGCAACCTCGCTCCACGGCTGGGACCCAGCGTCTCCAACAAAGAGGGGGCTGGGGGGTGGGGAGAGCCGCTGGGGGACCTGGACCCAACTCTGAATCCAGTTCTGCTTATCAGAGAACCTGGACCGTTTGCCTGCATGGGAGCCCAGCGCTCCACCCTGTGGGGGTGGGAGCAGAGGCTGGCCACGGATGAGAAATCAGAGGGCTCAGAGAACACCCCCATACAGCTACTGTACAGCCTGGCTCCAGGTCCAAGTCCATCCCTGGCAAGGTACCAGTTCCCTGTGTCAGGAATGGCCTCTCCATGGTCCTCCTAAGAGGGTAAAGACATCAATCAGACTCTGGTACAGAAGGGGCTTGGCCGGCAGAGCTGCCAGCATTCGTGCTGCTGGAGGGTGGGATGCATTAGGGGCCTTTAAACCCACTGCCCCACACCCCTGGGACCCCTCCTCCCCCTCCTCACACCTCACCTTAGCCCTCGCCTCCCAGAGAGGGGGTGCTACGGGGGTCGCCTCAACCCCAGCCTGCTCAGGAGCCCGCATCAGCCTGGAGAGAAACTTCCTGTTGGTCTGCCTGCCTGCCCCGCAGCCCCCCTGGGCCTCAGTGTCTCCCTCTGTCACAAAGGGTCATCGCCACCCAGTAGGGTGGCTGAAGGCCTGAGTGAGGAGAGTTGAGAGGACACCCCTACATAGGGGGATGTCCCCAGGGCCCAGGGGCCGGGTCGTCTCTGCCAGGATGAGCGCTGGGAGAGGCGGGTGGCGTGCAATGCTGGAAGGGAGAGGAAGCAAGAAGAGAGAGGAGGCCAGGGTCCAGCCCGGGTGGGGCCGAGACAGTGGGAGGGGACCAGGAGCCTGCAATAATGATTCGGGCAGACTGTTAATCATTAATAGAGCTTCTGATTGAAGGATGGAGAAGAACGCAGCTTCTAACAGTTTATGCCAGGAACGCACTGCCAATCCTTCAACAAATGTGGACTGAGCCCCGCCCCACATAGGCCCATTGCTCAGATCCCTACGGAGCCCACTGAGGCCAGCGGGGAGGACCCCACCCCCACCCCCAACTCCCTGCCGCAAAGACCCCTGCACCTCGGGCTTGCAGCTCCTGGTCCACCGCCCAGCCACTCGGCCTTCCGGACCCAAATGGCCCACCTTGGCCCGTCAGGACGAGAGGGCAGCCAGAGCAGACCCGCTCAGGGGCTGAGACCAGCCTTGCCTTGCCTCCGTCTCCACATCTGTGGAATGGAAATCACAACACCCACAACTCCCAGGCTCACGGTGAGGAAGAACAAGGCCAGTCAGGTCGGGGCCGAGCACCTTCTGCCTCCACGAGAGCGGGGAGTTCATTCCTGGGCCTGCCGTGGTGTGGGGTGCAGCCCCCCTGGGCCCCCGCCCCATCTCTCAGGACACAGAACACTCGATGACAGAGCAATGGGGCAGCCGCTCCCTGGAATCCGGACTCCAGGGGCACGGCATTCAAATCCGGCCGCTGCGTCTTCTCGACCCCCTGTGTGATCCTGGGCAGCTCACTTAATATCCCTGGACCTCGGAGCCCCCGACTGCAATGTGGGATGGTCCCAGCCCCTTACTCCATGAGGATTAAATGGGGTAACACCCAAAGAGCCTTGACAGAGACCAATTTTCCGCATTCCTAGCCCGACGTTCGTGCCCGCTGTCCACACAGCCTCTCCACATGCCTGGCTGGCCCGGCTGGGGTGTTGCCAGGCCTGTTGGCACCTCCCTCCAAAATGCCTCTACTCCTCCTCACTGCCCCTCACCCGCCCCCCCCCCTTTTTTTCCTGTCTTGAAATTCTTAATTTTTGGACAGGGGACCCTACATTTTCATTTGGCACTGAGTCCCACAAGCTCTGTCACTGCACATCCCCATCAGGCCACGTCCCTCTGCGCAAACCCCTCATCACACTCAGAATAAAATTCAAACGCCTTTGTGCACCCACAGGCTCTGGCCATCCGGTCCCTGCGTCTTTACCGACCTCGTCTCCATTGTTCCCTTGGGTCCAGCCATAGTCTCTGCCTTCCCGTCCCTTCCACACCCCAGGCTCACCTGCCTCAGGGTCCTCACACTGGCTGTTCCCTCCACCTGGAATGCCCTTCCCTCCGATCTCCACATGCCGGCTGCCTGCTCAGAGGGGCCTTCCTGACCAGCCAGCTAAAGGGCCTGTCCCCTCCCAGGTCATCTGCTCCACTACGGTCTTCACTGCGGAAGCCATCTGTCTCCTTGTTTACGTGTTCGTGGTCTGTCTCCCCCACCCACACCCTGCTGGCTTGGAATGTCAACAACAAGAGAGCAGGGTCACCATGGGCCCCAGTCATCGGTCACCGCGGCTCCCCGCTGCTCCCCACCCCCTAAGACAAAGCCTGGCCCGGGGCAGGAGCTCCATAAACAGCCGTTGAATGAGGACGGAACGTGCAGGAGAAGCGATGCTAGACTCCCGGTGGCAAGTATCATCTGGTTTGGGGGATGCCTGGGGCAGCAGGCCCGCCAGTGCACACCCACACCTAGCAGGGTGCTCTCCACTGCTCCAGAGAAAGCCCCCCGCCCCTCCTCCCCAGCCCTGCTGAGATCAGCGCCGTCCTGCTCAGGCAGCCCGGGCGGTGCCAGCCCCTCCCACCAAGCTCGCCCATCCTCCAGGGACAATGTACAAAGGGCCACTTCAGTTTGGAGCCTCAGCTCCATCTCCAGCCCAGAAGGCCTGAGTGTGGGGGAAGGGAGAACAGGGCACGCCCCACCCCTCCTCTGTCCTCGTGGGGCTTTCTCTAGCACAGGCAGGGTGGGCGACAGAATCAAGCTACAGCTGGAGAGACTGTCCCATGTGCTGCACTCTGGGGGGTGGGGGTAGGGGAGCACCCATGGGGGCCGCCCATGCCCAGGGTGGGGACCTGTGTTCCTAGGCAGTAGGAGTGCGAGGTCTCCTGTGGGCACGTCCCCACGTGTACAGGGCAGCAGGTGGTGGGTACATCTGTGCCTGTGCGAGGCCTGAGTGCTGGCAGGGGTAAGGGATAGAGAGAATCAGACTCACAGGGATCCAGGCCAGGCCGCAGAGAAGGCGGGGACCTGGGCTTTAGAGTTGGTTGCCATCACACCTGGGACCTTCTGCTGCAAGACAGGGCGCAAAGAACACGCTCAAACAGTTGTTCCAACAACCTGAGCTGATAACCTGTGACCTGAGCCAGGCACCCAGGACGCTTGGACAACTTCGAGCACTACCAGCTTTCCCCCTTCTGGGCCCCGTCGGTGACGGAACCATCTACCCAGCCGCCCACACCAGAAACCCAGGAACCACCCTAAATCCTCCCTCTCGCTGACCCTGCGCAACTATTAACCAAGGCCTGTCTATCCCACGCCCTGACACCTCTCAAGTCCCACCCTTTTCCCAGCGCCACGGTCCCCCACTGGGGGTGCCACCACCAACGCGCACCTGGACAACAGCAGTGACCTTCCCAAGGAGGTCCCCAGCCAGGTGCCCGTGAGGCAAGCAAAAGCCACCTCTGCCGCTGCCCCTCCCAGTTCAGAACCGCTGCCCTCAGAATAAAGTCCAGATCTTCCGAGAGGCTCGAAGTTTCTGTGTAACCTTACACTGCCCCTGCCATGCTGGTCTCGGGAGGATTCAGCTGAACTAGACTTCCTCCAGGCCTCCCTGACCCCAGGCTGTGGAGACAGCCGAGCTGTCTCAACCCTGGCCTGCCCCTCCCCCCCACGCCCCTGGTCCCCAGCTCCAGCACAGCGCCGGACAGAGGTTTGCTGAATGACTGAAAGACCTTCCCCTCAAACCCGCACACCTGCACTTTTCAGTCAGTACCGCTGGATTCTCAGGCGTGGTCTGGGGCTCAGGAAAGGTGGCTGCAGGTCCTAGTCCTGCCTGCCAGGCGACCCCAGGCTCAGCATGCCCTAGGGCAGCGGCTCATCTACGTGAATTCTAAGGGTTCCTTCCAATGCGCTGGCAGTGGCGAAGGGAGACACGGGGAATGACTCCATCCCAGAGCACTCAGCAACATGACTGCTGATGGCCGGAAGGAGGTACAGGAAGGAAGAAGGCAGAAAATGAAGCAACAGCCTTGAGCTGGTGAGGATCCTCCCCGCCGAGGCTCACCGCTGTGTGCTCAGTGCCCAGAACCAGGCCTGGCACACAGTAGGTGCTCAGCCAGCCACTGCTGAGTGAGTAAATGGCCTTGAACCCTGGCTCTGCCCCCCATAGCTCTGCAGCCCCAAGCAAAATTCCTCCTCTCTCCATCTGCAGGGTCCTCGGAGGGATGTGGGGCTGCACCTGGCCCAGAGCCTGCGGCTCCTGCGCTGCAGAAACCTGAGCACTTCCTGCTGGGAGTTGTCCTGATGGAGCAGGTGCACAGCTGGTTGGCCCTGCGGCTCTGGGCACCTGGTGAGCCTCCGCGAGGCTGAACAATGAGCCTTTTCTCTTCTCCCTCCCCAGTTACTTTCTGTCCGCCCCTGCCTGTGAGCAGCCATAGCTTCCTTGGGTCAGGACCTGACTGTCCCCACCAGGGACTCTCAGTAAGCCCTCACCAAATGGCAGGGGACATTGTGCAGAGCTGCAGGTGCTGGGCCCTGCCCGCTAATTTCATGGGAGTCACCAATCTGTTCTTGCTCTGTAATTAGGAGGGTGAGTCAAAACTTATCTGCACTCCGGTTATATTAAAACTTCTGTAAGTTCTACAGCCAGAGTGCGGATAATTTTCGACTCACCCTCATACTTAGTCCTTCCCACCTGCTGGATCCAGAGAGCTTTCTGGAACAGGCCCACAGGTGCTCGAACTTCCCACTGACTGTGAGACAGGAGAGAGGGAACAAAACGGCAGCCTCAGAACCATCACCACAGGTGAGAAGGTCATTCCGGGGGTCAGGTGGCTGGGGTCCTGGTCCTGGCAATTCCACTAACCTCCCGGGAGACCCTGAGCACCAAGAGCAGCACCCCCTTCCCAAGCGATGTCCTTCATCGCAGCTCATCTTCACAAGCCCATTTCACAGATCGGGAAATCGGGGCTTAGAGAGGGGACATGCCTTGTCCAAGGTCAGGTACCAGCAGGCCGTGGGAAGGGCCTGGCTCAGCAGACACCACGTGCGTGCCCACTGCTGCTCACCAAGGTGCAGGACCACCCCATCCTCTCTGACCTCAGTTTCCCACTGACCCCTGGACTTGACTTTCCAGCTCTGGCTGACACCAGTGTTCCACGTTCCAGAGGGCCGCATTCTAGGTTTGCTGCTCCACTTCCCCCCTCCAAGTTCCGTATTCCAGCTTCTCTGAATTGAGGGGTTCTACTTTCTAGGTGCTGTGTTCTGGAGTCTGGTCCTGAAGCTCTCCTCTCATAGAAAGTTCTGCACCCCGGGCTCTCCAGCCAACATGCTTCCTCCTTCAGGGCACTGTCCTCTCCTCCCTGCACTGAGAGCGGGGCTCACAGCCCACAACTCCGTGTTCCAGCCCAATCTGCCTTCAGGAGCGCTTCAGAGCTGTGAAACCAGTAAGGAAGGCCAGCTCGGGGTCCAAGGGTTACGGAGGGATCACAGAGCACACGCACAGCCAGGCAGGAATGCCCCTCCCCACCCTTCTCCCCATCTCTCCAGGAGGCCATCCTGCCCACCCCCACCCCTGCTGGACTCCGTCCCCACCAGTCTGCACGGTGATGGCCCCACAAGGTGGGCACTTCCCAAGGGCAGAGACCTTGGGACACTCACCTTCCGGGTCACGGCCTGGCATCTCCTTGTGGGCGCTCAACAAACGCCTGCTGAATGAATTAGCTAGGCATGCTCAAGACTGGCAAGATTACACATGGGCACAACCTAAGGGACACACATTCATATGACAGAGGTGTTCCTGCTGTGTGCACGCGGAGGTGACAGGCAAAAAAAAAATATGCACAAAAACGCAGACACGCTCACACCCTGCAGTCGGCAGATCTGTGCCCTGGCATGTAGCCCCGCCCCTGGCACACAGTAGGCACTCGCTGATTAAGTGTTGAATGAATGAACGAATGAATGAGTGTTCTGCACCAGGGACAGAGTCAGGGGCCGTGGGGGAGACAGACGTTCAGTCCCCAGCCGGAATCAGGACTCAGCTGTGATTAGGAATACTATTACCACAGGGGGGAAACTTGACCGCATCGCAGGACGACTGCCAGAAATGCACTTCGAGGCAGGAGTCTGTCGGGAGTCAACAGCGACGCACACCCACTGGGCACGGGGGTGGGGTGGGGGTGGGGGGGTAGAGCCAACAGCCCTGGGGTCACCTCTGGCTGGAAGGGGCAGGAATGGCTTCCTGGGTAGATGGCAGCGCCCGGGTGGAGTGGGTTGGCGTTCCAGGTGGAGGGTCCAGCACAGCAATGGCTCCGAGGCTGGAACGTGAGGTACATGGGGGGAAAGGAGCAGAGGCCAACTGGCACCATAGGAATGAGGTCAGAGGTTTGGACGGAATTCTCGGGGCACTGCATCCCAGTAGCCCCAGGCCTGGACTCTCACTGACCCAATTTCCAGGAATGAGAGAGATGCACGCTGTTTGCCACAGACGCACCTGTTTGGGGGGATGTGCCTGGGGCCGGGCAACATCCCACCTTGAGACACCACAGCCAGTCCCCCTGGAGGCTGCCCACAAGCAGTGACCCCAGAATCCCCAAAATGGGGAGCTGGCTATTCTCACGGCACCTTCTCTTACCTCTCTCCTTTAGAATATAACTTCATCTTTCTGGTTATAAACATTTCTCATACATTCTAGGGAATCTGGACATCACAGCAAAAGAAACAGGACGATATCACCCACCATCCCGCCACGCCATGGGCTAACATCCTGGCCTAAGTTCTCACAGCCTTTTTCCAGTGTACCGTTATGCTGGAATGAACTACCGACATGGATTTCCCGCCAGCTTTCGGGCAACGTGCATTTTCCCTGAGGAGCTTCGTCTCCCATGCCGGGGAACCAGAGGCCAGACGCTGCTCTCCTCGCCTCCATCTCATCCACCCCCTGACCTGGCCCCCCACTGAGAAACACCCCAGCTTGGGACAGGAATGGGGATGGGGTGCAGCCTCACAGCCCCGGGATCTCCTCCTACAGACCACAAAGGTCTGGGTCGGGGCCCAGGGCCCTGGGATTCAACGTTCCCTCTGTGAAATGGGTGGGTTCAGCTCCCCGGTGGCCTCAGGCTCCCCAGTCTGGCCCCCTCTCTGGGCTGAGGTGACAGTCACCCGGCTGGGCTGCACCTTCCTGTTGCTACCAGGAGCTGCGCCAGGAGGCCCCTTGGTCTTTCCCACAATGCCCTCCCTTTGCCACCTAGACACGAGGAGCAGCAACGGAAGCCCCCCTGCTGGCCCTGGTGACCCCTACCGGGGGTCCCCTGACCCACTCTTCTCTGCTCACTCCACTGGCATCCGTGCCAGGCCCTCAACAGACCTGCCTTGCACGAGGTTCTCATCCCATGGGGACAGACAGACAGAAATCCCCGGCGAGACGGATCAGCGTCACCGCTGCGGTAGGAGTGAGGCGTGGCTTCCCGGCAAAGTCTTAACGGTTGAGTCAGGAGAGGAGGGGAAGGGCATTCCGGACAGAAGGACGGCACCAGAAAAGGCCTGAGAGGAAAGCTGGCACCTGGATTTCTAGCCTGGGTTGGGGAGCTGGTGCACTGCCCCTGAGATGCTGAAATGAAGTCACACAAGAAAGCACCATTCATGCCACACATAGGAGTTACACGACCATTAACATCCACAGTCCCGGGCCACGGGTCGGGAAGCCAGCTTCTCAATCTTCCACCTAAAGCAGCCCATCCGCCTTGTTTCCAGAAGTGGTCCTCACCTTCCACTCTCAAAATGACCATTCGATGAACACTTAAGAAATACTTCTCGAGTGCCTCCTCTGTGTGAGGCATGGTGCCAGCCCTCACAGAGTGCCTGTGTGCCCAGCCCAGGAACCGGTCCCCTCCCTTCATGGGCAGCTCTCCCTGGTCCCCCTTCCCCGGCCACCACGATGCACCCAGACCATGTGCTGGGTCCCCGGTAACAAGAGGAGGGCGGCCATGAGGGATTTGTCCAAAGTACTGAGCAAGTTCTGGGCGGTCCACAGCCAGCCCAGGACCCGCTCCCTGGAGGAGGCAGCAGCAGGTGCTGGGATAAAAGCAACGGGCGGGGGGAGAGGAGGAGGGAGGAGGGCGTGGGGTGTGCAGGGCTGGGTCAGGGCTGGGGCTGGAGCAGAGGCTGAGAACACAGGAAGGGGCTGAGTCACAGGCATCTGGGTCCCCGAGGGCAAGGGTCTCATAAGGCAGCCCGGAATTCACAGGGCTGAGCAGTGGTTGTTGGAGTCCACAGGCCTCTGAATCCCCAGGGGATTCAAACCTAAGTTTGCAGCCCTGCCTCCCCCATGGTGGGATTCTAACTCAGCAGGGCAGGGTGGGGCCTGGGAAATATGTACTTTCCCCAAGCTGCCCAGGTGAGGCTGAGCAGGCCTTCCTGAGGCAGGGTCCCAGGACGATGGGAAGGAAGGAAGGGAGGGAGGGAGGGAGGGAGGGAGGAAGGAAGGAAGGAAGGAAGGAAGGAAGGAAGGAAGGAAGGAAGGAAGGAAGGAAGGAAGGAAGGAAGGAAGGGAGTAGCCCCGGGGCCCCGGAGAGGGTGGCCTGGAGGCTGGGACACGGGGGAGGCAGCTGTCCCAGGCGTCCAAGCCTCAGAGAGCAGTTGCCTCTGGTGATTGAGGGGGCCTAGACAGGCAGTCCCATCAAGTTGTGGGGTCCTACAGGCTGGATATAATCCCAGCCCTGCCACTTCCCGGCCCCAGGCCCCGTCGAACTGCCAAATGGGATAATACCACTGATAGCACCTACCTCGAGGGAAGTTAGCAGAGTCACTGGGATAATACAGACAGAGTAAGCACTCGATGCACAGCAGCAAACTATTATGACTGTAAAGTCCTCCATCATGGGTCTCTGCCAACCTCCTTCCCTCACTCAGACCGTCTGGCTTGCTCCTCCTGGGAAGTTCCTGGCCTGCCCAGGCCCTCAGGAGGCCCCCTTGTCAGCACAGACTCTTACGTCTTGGCCTGGCCTTCACCCTGCACCCCACCTCAGCCCGGGGAGTTCCACTTCAGTGGGAACTGATGTCTTAGCCAAATAAGCATTAAGTTCATAAAACAACAGAGTCATTAGGTGTGTGAGTGATTCCTATTGTTCCAATTTTGTTTTCATAGAAAAGATGAAAATAAGCGAGCCGCCAGGGGAATTTCAGCAGTGCAAGGAAAAGTATTTTGGGACCCCGTTAACTTCCTGGATTGTGGGCAGGGCCTTGGGCCCCCTTAGGAGGCCACTGTAGACCACGGAAGGGTGGTCTCTCCTGCCCCACCCACCAGGGCTGCTGCCAGCCCTAGGGAAGTTCCCACCCCCTCCTGAAGCCTCTCTTTCCGCTTTTGGGAGATCGGGACAAGCAAGGTCCCTGTGACCATTCTGCTGCAAGTGAGGCCGCTCTCTGGAGGGTCAGTGTCTTCCATCAGGGATGGAGAAGGGGGAGGAACGGGTGGAAGGAAGAGCAGGGCCGTTCCCCTGCGCTGAGAACCATTCATTCACCAACTCACTCGTTCATTCATTTGAGCTCCTGAGGCCCACGGAGCTCCCCGTCTATCAGGACTACTCAGTAATAAACCCCACTGGCGGCACGAGGAGGCTTCTAGTGAGTGACAGGGCTTCCCTCCTGCGCTTATTCAGGGTGGTCTCTCGCCGCCCCCCGCAGCCTGTCCAGCGCCCCACCCCCACCCCTTCTCCAGCCCTCCTCAGCTAGTGTCCCATGGCAGCTCCCCAAGTCTCTCTGACTCCCAAACCCTGGGGACTTTCCTTCTTGTTCTGCTGTTTTTTATTAAGCACCTGCTGAATGCCTGGGTGCTACACCAGCTCCCACTGTGAGACTGTTAAGCTGTTGGTAGCCTGACATCAGCCCTGCTGGGAAGATTTACACCACGGAAACTGGCCATCACTGCTCATTCAAGAGCCAGTTGCTAGCATACCGTTGCTCGCTGCCCAAGCAATGGGTACAGAAAGGCAGGCCCCGGCCCACGGGGACTCACAGACAGAGGGGAAGGCAACAGGGAAGTGGACAACACATCTATTGGGGCAGGCCGTGTAGTCTCTGAGGAGGCAGGGCGAACAGGGAGACTAATTCTGGAAGGGGGACAGCGAATGCCCACTGGAAACTGAACCAAGCTGTTCAAACAGCAATAGTGTGTATCATCCCCATTTTAGAGACAAGGAAACTGAGGCACAGAGAGGCAGAGTCACTAATCCACTGTCACACAGTAATATGGGACAGGATCGCGATTTGAACCTGGGCCGCTGGATCCGGAATCCTTGCTTTTCCACTTCTGCCCTGGACCGCCTCACGGCACAATTATCAAGGCTCTCCCCCTACCCCCGAGCAGCCAGCACAGGGCTAGGCAGACCATGGGTGCCCGGGGTATCTCCTGCCCAACTAGGTTCCAATCTCTAGAGGGCAAGGCCTGTGTCCTCTCCACCTGGCTGCCTGGCACGGAGGACACCATGTTTGCTGGCCAGAATAGCTGAAGAACCTTCTGGAAGGGAGCCCTGGTCCCCATGTGGTAGATTAGAGCTGGCTGGGAGTGGGATGCACCATGCGGTATGGGGAACAAAGAGGTTTTGGCCTTGGGGAGCAGAGCAGAGTCCCCTGATTGGCATGGCTGGGGGCCAGAAGGTGGTGGGTGCCCACGAGGGCAAGAGGAAGCTGTCTGTGCAGCCCACCCTACCTCTGGTCACTCCTCACTGCTTCTCTCGTCTCCTCCTAGAAGGAGGACGTGGACCCACAGCTCCCGCAGGCCTCGGCTACCTCCTGGTCACATCCAGCCCTCACAGGATCCTTACCATCACCCATGAAGTGGACGTGTCCCGCCAGCTGGTATCAATGTCCCTGTCTTGCA